>NW_026596326.1:352180-504408 GCF_907164565.1 Psammomys obesus | reverse complement strand
CTTTCTTTCTTTCTTTCTTTCTTTCTTTCTTTCTTTCTTTCTTTCTTCCTTCCTTCCTTCCTTCCTTCCTTCCTTCCTTCCTTCCTTCCTTCCTTCCTTCCTTTCTTCCTTCCTTCCTTTCTGGTTTCACTCTGTATTCCATGCTGTCAAACTCATGGCAATTCTCCTACCTTGGGCTTCTGAGTCCTAGGATTATAGGCATAGGCAAATTCCTCTTTACATTAAATTAATGTGCGTGGCCACAGCATGCATGCGGAGGCCAGAGGGGCAACTTGCGGGGTTCAGTTTTCTCTTCCCCTGTGCATCTGGGGGATTGAACTCAGGTCCTCAGGCTTGACGCTGAGTCCCTTTACCTGCTGAGCCATCTCAATGGCCCTGGTTTTGTTTTGTACATGGAGTCTCATGCCTGAGCTCACGCGATCTTCCTGCATCAGCCTCCTGAGTAGCTGAGGCTGCAGGTTCTTAGCTCAGGGCTTCCCCTGGCTGCATCCTTATCTGGAGCTCAGGATCCTCTTTCAGGTTCCTTGGCCAGTTCACTTCCCTGTGGTTTCCTGCTCCCTTGCATGCTGTCAGCCTGGGGCCGCTTCCAGCTCTGAGGCTGTTGATATCTATGGCCTCTCCTATGGCTCCTTCTATCTTCATAGCCAGCGTCTTACTTACTTTTCTGTTGCTGTGCTAAAACACCGTTCCCATAGCAACTCACAGAAGGCAGAGTTTATTTGGGCTTATGGCTCCAGAGGGGTAAGAGTCCATCAGGGTGGGAAGGCATGGCAGCAAGGGGTAGACGCGGCAGCAGGAGGGGGATGCTGAGAGCTCACAAAGTCAAATGCAAACGGAAAGCAGAGAGAACAATTGGGCTTGGGGTGAGACTATAAATGCTCAGAGCCCACCCCTCAATGGCATACTCCACCTGATAAGGCCATACTTCCTACACCTCTGTAAATAGTGCCACCAGCTAGGGACCAAGTGTTTAGATGTCTGAGCCCTGTGGGGGACATTTCTAATTCAAACCACCCCGGTCAGCAATAGACAGACTTCTGAGTTTTATCTCTCACAAGCTGAATATCATTTGCCAAGGTTGGGGGTAGACCACCTTTCCTTTTCAGGGCCCAGCAAGGCTGCTGACCTGATGTGAAGGCACATTGATTGGAGATGTTAGTTTTGTCTGTGAATCACTTCACAGGAGAACCTCTGCTAACGCTGGAATAACCTGGAGACCCTAGCACAATAGGGGTGGAGCTATTGGAGGCATCTTTGAATTCTTCCTGCTGCACAATTCTAAATACCAGGCCCACCTGCTGAGCCACCCTCTCCATCCTGGCATGGGCATTTCCCACAATGCCCTTAGCTTTCTGGTGGATTCTCACAGATTTAAAGTTTTGGGCAGTCAGGTTTTTGTTTGTTTGTTTGTTTTTTCTTTTCACCACAAGGAGGGTTGAATCACATGACCTAGTCACCATTACGGGAACAGTATGTTCTCTGTTGCTCATTAAAACAACAGCGGGGCTGTCGAGATGTCTCAGCAGGTAAAGGAGCTTGCCGCCAAGCCTGATGACCTGAGTTCAATGCCCAGGACCTACCCAGCGGAAGGAGAACACTAACTTCTTCAAGTTGTCCTCTCACCTTGACAGGTGCACTATGGCATGTATGACACGGGCACGCACACACACACACACACACACACACACACACACACACACACATTACAGCAACACCGTGCCAGTGCCAATTTAAACTCCTGGAAACGAAAAGGATCTTCACTGAGTGGTGCAGTCTGTTCTGTCAGAAGCCCTCATCAGATAGCATATTTGATGGTGACAGAGTTGTTTCTGTTGAAAGCCAGGATCAAGTTAAGGTCAAATAGTCTGCCTCTGCTTCTTGCTTAAAATTGGAGACTTGGCAATAAAAGCAGCTAAATTTGCACAGGGAAGAGTGTGCTGTTATTTGTAGACAGACACGATTTTCCACCTAGAGAAATCAGGAGTCTCAGGGAGCTGTCAAATGCCTGGAGTTAATTGGCGAGTTCAGCAACATGGAGAAACATATGAGCCATGCAACAACCCACCCGTTCCTCCTCATGGCAGGGACTAATTAAAACCCACCAGAAATAAGATACAGGTCCCGTAAGATGGCTCAGGCAAGCCTTGAAGGCAAGCCTGAAGAACCTCAGTTCAAGCCCCATGACCCACCTGGTGGAAGGAGAGGACCATCTTCTGTAAGTTGTCTTTTAACCTCCGCAAATGTGCGTGTACACTCACATACTCCCTGGTAAAAAGAGGATGCAGTAATTGTCTAGAGAAGAAATAACATATAGACGCCAACGGCCGTGGATCTAGAACCTGTGGAAAGGGAGGACTGCATGTCAGGGCTTGTTCAGTGGTTCTAGCAGGGGGTGCGGCTACACACCGAACGGTCCTCTACAAGGAAGGTTGTCTTCTTCCACCAAGTGTGTCTCTGGGAGGGATGCTATGGAGCAACAGTGGGGGGAGGAGGAGACATCCACCTGGCTAACCGGATCAATCTGCCCAGTTGATCAGTGGGTGACAAATGTCACTGCCAGGTCACTCTGTTGCTGATGACTCACCAACCCTTACTGATATAGGAAAGGGGATCTCAATCAATGCCCAGAAACATCCCATCCAACGCTGCAAAGATACCCGTATCTCCAGAACAGTAGAAACTCAGTGGACTCGATCAAAATCTCAGGGAGGGCGGGTTCTCTGTGAGATCGACAAACTGATTCACACAGAAGGAAGTCCGGGCAAGCAGGGTGAGCCACTTAGGAAAGACCCACAGGAGGCTCTGTTAGAAATCTTGGGCCCGCTAGAACCTGCAGAGCGTGGCCCAGGTCTGTGATGTTGATACAAGAAACAGAACAGCCAGGAGGCCACAGAGAGATGAAGATGAAGCCACGTGCTTACAGGAATTCAGCGTAAGACAGAATGGTGTTTCTAATCAGCTGCAAGAGCCGTGCTGCTACTTCCTCCTCCTCTGCTTTCTTCCTCTCCCACTCCTCCTCTTTCTTTTCTTCTTCACAAAACAGAGGGTATTTGTTTCATTTGTTCAGTCAGGAAGTACTCAGGACAACAGTACAAGAGGACAAGGGTAGGAGGGTTTGAGTGCAAGAGATTGATGGGGGGGAGGGCTGAGAAGCTGGCATCCATGCTGGAGGAACAAAGAGGGCTTGCTTGAGCAGCTGCCTGGAGCTGGGAGCAAAGTGTGATGAGCCATGGGATCTGGAGCAATGGGTATAGTAGCCTGTGCCTATAATCTTAGGACTCAGGAGCCTGAGGTAGGAGAATTGCCATGAGTTTGAGGCCAGGACAGCCTGGACCTCAAAGTGAAACCCTATTGAAAGGAAGAAGGGAAGAAAGGGAGATAGGGAGAGAGGAAGAGAAGGAGAGAGGGAGAAAAGGAGAAGGAGGGAGAGGGAGGGAGAAAGAGAGAGAGAGAAATAGTGGGGCACACTTTTAATCCTGGCACTTGGGAGGCAGAAGCCAGCAGGAGGTTCATTCAGACTCCGGAAGTAGACAACTCACAAGTCTCAGGAAAGTCTCTGAAATCTAACAGATTCATAAAGCTAGAATGAACAGGAGACTTTTAGATCTGTTGAACTGCCTGCAAGTGGTGCAGAGAGCTCCAAGGCTGTAGCTGGGTGATGAAGCTGCCATTGAACCATCCCTGTTTCTGTAAATAACCCTTGGTATCATTGCTTTGGTCTGTTTTCAGTTCCTGGTCTGGGGTAAGTAGATATGTGCTCATGTCTCCAGGAACAGTGTCACACAAGAAGACATCTCAACACTCCTAGTCCAAGGCACAAGGTGGCTGACCCAGCTGGCGCTCAGTGCCTCAGTCTACCTGGCTGCTCTAACAACATATCACAAAATGGGTGGCTCACACACAAAGGGTGTGTATTGCTGGAACTTCTGAAGTATGGCAAATTCAGTCTCACCAGCAGATCTCTAGTCTGGTAAGGACCCACCTTCTGGCTCACGGAGCCTTCCAGTTGTGCCCACACGTGATGAGAAGGGTGAACGAGATCCCGTGGGTCATTTTTTTTCTCCCAACATAATGTTTTTATTGATTATTTGGGAATTTTCACATAATGCACCCCTCTCTGATCACAGTCGTTTCCCTGTCCTTCTGGGTCTGCTCCCTCATCCTTGTGACAAAGGAAAAATAAAAAACAAACAAGAAAACAAAACCCAAACCCAACCCAACCCAACCCAACCAAAACAACAACAACAACAACTGAAGTTCAATTTGTGCTGCCTGTGTACTTTGGTGGCTAGCCCCTTGAAGAAATCTGAGTCCTTCCTCACCGGCACCCCAGCCAGAAGCCATCCGTTGTCGAGAGCTCACGCCAGCATCCTTATCACAAGTTTTAACATCTCTCTTTGAGGGGTTCCTGTCTAGGTTGTTACTTTTCTTGGGGGGAGGTAGTTGGGGACATGGTTGGGGTAGGGATTGTCACAGGAGCCGGCTACGACTCTTTCCCAACTGGGAGTCTGCAATCATAGGTAGCACTGTATAAGTAGCCTCCTTGCCCTTTACCGTCCGCAGGAGCATAGAGCATGGACTTCTACATGGTTTCTGGTGACAGCATGGACCACTGACATCCATATGGCCTCCAGCATCAGGACACGCCACGGACCTCAGCACGCTCTCTGGTGGCATCCCGGACCACGGACATTAACACTGTCCTTTGCCGCAGCACAGAGGGTCTCTTTTGCAAAGACACGAAGACAAATTCTGAATGTAGAGCTCTCAGGGCTCAGTCACCTTCCGAAAGCCCCAAAGACTCGGTCCCTTGTGTTGGATCAGGGTGTGGCATGGGAACCAGACCATGTGCTACCAAAGGCTTACCCAGGTGCCTGGGAGCAATGGTGCCCACGGCAGGGTCAGGGCTGTGGCCTATGTTTTCTTAGAGAGGCATGGAGCTACATGTGGAAGGTGGGCACAGCATTCAGGGCCCAGGGAGAAAGCCCTCCACCCTGTTTCCTGGTCCTACCCTCTGCGCTCTCCGACCGACAACGTCTCCACCAGTCTGTTCGGATCTTTCCGGTGTTCTGGCGCTCTGGTGTTCCCTCATGCAAATACAAGCAGATGCCTTGTATCACCCTCTCTGTCTGCACTCCCCACTCTTACTTCAAGCAGGTGCCTGGAAACCTTTCCACATTGATACCTAGCATGCTGTCAGGTCCTTAGCTGTCACAGCAGTAGGGGGCCTGGCAGGTGGCAAACAGATGGCTCTCTCAAATTGAGCTTTCTAAAGAGAGTCTTTATGGGGTGTGGCAGGATGCAGGGGATGACCCTTTTTCTTCTTTTCTAAGTACCTAGGGAATATTTTCTTTTTAAGTTTTAAATAAAAAAATTTTTTTAAAAATTTGCTCTTCGAGAATTTTGTACACGTTATACAGTATCTTTTGATTGATCCACCCCCACAATCCCTAACTCTTCCGGGACCCCCTAATCCCTTCACCAATGTCACATCTCCCCCTCCCCTTTAGAAAAGACACCACCGAGTCCAATTAGCGATGCCTGTTCATGCGTGTGTTGCTGTGACATAGTTTTTCTTTTCCACGAATCCCTGTGGCTTCCTGATGTTTCCAAAATACTTGCCATGCATCCTGGAAGAAGTTTTTGTTTGTTTGTTTGTTGTTTTTGTTTTTTAAAGCCCAATTTCCTGCAATAAGATTGCTGACTCAAGGGTAAATACGTGGTCATGTATATTAGTGTTTCCATGATGGGACGGAGCATGGAGGTTCTCCGAAGTAAAACATAACTCCACCTACGAAGGCTGGCTGGCTGGCTGAACCAGTTCCTGCCACTGAGAACATGTCTGCAGGAAATGAAATCAGTACACGGAAGAGGAATGTGCAACGCCCTGTTTATTACAGTGCCCGCCGAAGCCCGGATGTGGAATCAACCTGAGCGCAATCACACTCAGGTTGAATTGTGAATGGGTGAATGGGTGAATAGTGAATGACTCATATACACAGTGGAATACAATTCGGCTGTAAAAGAAGAACGAGGTCTCGTTATTTGGGGCAACACGGATGTGCCTGGAGGACATTATCCCAGGTGGAATAACCAGACACAGAAAGCGGGCACTTTCTGTCTTCCAGAAGCTGATTTTGTTGAGATACAGGCTAGAATGGGGGTTACCAGAAGCTGGGGATGGCTGGGGGCGGGGGAGTTGAGGTCTGCGAGAGGTCAAAGGACTTGTGTTAGACCGTCACAGTTAGATAGGAGAGGTGGATGCTACCGCAAAAAGGCTACAGTGACCATAGTTTGTCGCAATATGTTGTGCGCTCGTAAAATACAGAGTGGGTAGTGAGCGTTCTTGTCACAAAATGATAACCACTTATTTTTGTGTTTTCAGACAAGACTTTACTGTGTATTCCAGGCCAGCCTCAAACTCATAGAGATCCTCTTGCCTCTGCTTGGCGCCAAGTACTGGGACCCCCACACCTTTTATTATCTATCTATCTATCTATCTATCTATCTATCTATCTATCTATCTATCTATCTATCATCTATCTGCAAGGACTCACATATCCCAGGCTGGCCCCAATTCGCTGTGTAGCAGAGGATCACTTTGAATCTTTCTGCGTCTACCTCCCAAATGCTGGTATTAAGGGTATGGGCTACCATAGCAGGTTTGTACAATGTTGGAGACTGAACCACTGAACCCCATACTTCATGGTTGCAAGGCAAATGCTCTACCCTTTGAGCCACTGCCCAGGCCCTCAACATGATAACTGTGTGAGGTTGTGTATTTGGCGATGAGGAACATTTAACAATCCCACAACCTATATGCACTTAGTGTCGTGTGTGTGTGTGTGTGTGTGTGTGTGTGTGTGCGCGTGTATGAGCTTTGCACATGGGCAGAGGAGGTTGGTGTCCTGCTCTGTCACTTTCTACCTTATTCCTTTGAGACAGGGTCTCCTGCTGAACCTGGAGTGAGGCTGGCAGCAAACAAGCTCCAGAAATGCTCTTATCTCTGTTCGTTAAACAATAGGGGAACAGGCACATTCATAGCCACACCCAGCTTTTTATGTGGGTGCTGGGGATTCAAACTCAGGTCCTCATGTGGGAACAAGTTCTGTTACCCAGTGAGCCATCTCCCTGGCCCTGTACATGCCTTTAGAAACAACGTGGTCCATATGACAATGCACACAGAATTGTGACAAATGAATTCTGTCTGCCTGCCTGCCTGCCTATCTTTCTGCCGATCTATTGTGTGTGTGTGTGTGTGTGTGGACATCTATTGCATGTGTGTGAGGACGGCCACAGCATGCCCATAGAGGTCAGAGGCCAATTTACAGTAGTTTGACATGGTGGCAGGTGCCTTTACCTATGCAGCCATCTTGCCAGCCACAAACAACAAACAAACAAACAGGCTGTGGCTGGTCATGGTGGTGGTGCGCACCTTCAATCACGGTACTTGGGAGGCAGAGGCAGGGGGATCTCTGTGAGTCTGAGGCCGGCCTGGTCTACATGGTAACTTCCAGGACAGCCAGGCTTATGTAGAGAGACCCTGTCTCAAATCCTCCAGCCCCCTCCCCGCCAAAGAGTGCTGGGAGATAGTCCAGTAGGTAAAGTGCTTGCTGTGGAAGAATGAGGGCCTGAGTTTGGGGGTAGTGTAATCTCAGTGTTGGGATGGAGAACAGGCTAGCTCTGAGGACTCTCTGGCCAGCCAGTCTAGCTAAAATGGCAAACTTTAGGTTCAGTGAGAGAGCTTACCTCAAAAAAAAAAAAAAAAAAAAAAAAGGTGGAATGACAGAGGAAGACATGGGATGCTGACCTCTGACCTTTAGACTTACAGGTTCATTTGAGCATGCGCACCATCGTGCATGCTCTCTCTCTCTCTCTCTCTCTCTCTCTCTCTCTCTCTCTCTCTCTCATATGCATGTGCAGAAAAGCCATACAGGCTTGGTTTGATAATCACCAAATTGCCATTCTGGGTTCACCTCTCCCCGCTCAGTGTCAGAACCCAGAGAGCTGCTAGCTTTGTTGGTTACACGGTAACTCCTGATGGGTGAGCTGGCCGTGTTCACAGCTGTCTGAGAGCCTTTTGTATTCCACTGTCTGTCACGTCCTTCTCGACAACCTATTGAACTATTGATCTTTCTCTTATTAGTCTCAAAGAGCCTTTATACATTGGGGATTTGTTCTTCTGACACTTTCTGAGTTGCAAATATTTTCAGGGTGGACTACCAAACTTTGCTTCTGGCGGCTTCTGCCCAGCAGAACACTTCCTCGTGTAATCTCTCCATCTTCTTCCGTTATTTAATCTTGAATCATGGTTTGAAAGGTCTTCCTTTCTCACAAGAATTCACCTGTTTCCTTCCCAGGCTCTGTGTGTGTTCCTGATAGTTTCCCAAAGCGAGACAAGGATTTGCCACGCGTTGCACATAGCACTGACCCTCATATATGCCAGGATGTGTTCAGTGCACAGGGGCTCCCTGACGTTGCCTCTGCCACACCTCAGATCCAGACCCCACCCTGAATCTCCTTCAGCACCGTCACAGCCCTGACTGAAGTGCGGCTCTCCTCTTCCCGCAGGGTGGGACGTCCATCACCATGTGCCTTTTCCTGGCTGTCCCACCTTATCCAACCTGCCGGTTCTCTAGATTCTCAATCCCTATCACCAAAAAGAGGAGAGAAAGAGAGAGAGAGGGGAGAGAGAGAGAGAGAGAGAGAGAGAGAGAGAGAGAGAGAGAAGCGCATTTTGTATGTGCCTTTGACCCTTTATCATGCACCCTCTCACAGTCCCTTTGTCCCCCGTGCTGAATCGCTCCCTGGCTACTTCCTGCAAGAGACCCTCCAGATTGTACACAGATCCTCCTAGAATGGCGATCCTCGTGCCATTTCCTTGACCAGTGGTCCTCAAGGTCTCCTGTAGCCCTCTTTATTTTCGAGTATGTTTACTTGTTTACCTACTGCATGTATGTGTGTGGGCACATGTGCCATGGCGTGTGCTTGTGGAGGTCAGAAGACAACTTGTGGTCGTTTTTTTTTTTTTTTTTTTCCCTTCCATCATGTGGATCCCAGGGATGGAGCTCAGCTTGCCAGGCTTAGCAGCAAGCATTTCTACACACTGAGCCATCTCACCAGGCTTTCAGGAGCAAGCTCAAACTTAAAGGTTCAGTCAGTATTCTTATCTTTTCATGCCCTGGCCTCAGTTTACCCCACCAGTACCCTCATTGATGCCTTTCTCTAGCTTTTTTATTTTTTTCCAAGAAAGCTTCCTTCTTATCTGTCACTCAACTAGAGACATTCTGAGTTGGGGTCTGTGGGAACAACTTCCAGGCCCCCCAGGTCTGGTCTGGGCACTGAGGGTCTCTGAAATAAGCAGCAACAGACCATGATCATTGCCCTGCATCCCGGTGCCTGGAGAGCAGTGAGAACTTACTCGTGCCTAAGTTATAAAATTAAATGAAGAAGCCAGGCCAGTGGCAGTGGATAGAGACACAGAGTTTTTCAGGAATGCCCCTGAGTCTATCCCTTGGCACTGCAATGCTCTCACAGCCTCTGGAGGGCTGAAGGAAGAGTGGGAACCGAGCCAGTCCTGCGGACAACTCAAATGAGGCCGGGCAAAAGCTTCCATAATGCGTGTGCTGCGCCGCCAGTCCCCAGAGGCCCATGAAAGGATGGGTTATGTTTTCAGCAGGAAGAAAAGAGATTTGTCTTCTCCAGCACCGAGAGTCAAGGTCACCCTGACTATGGAGTTGCCTTCGCCGAGGATGACACCAGGAGTGTCTCTTGGATGTTGAGGTTGAGCTGAGGGAATGAGTGACAGCAGGGCTTTGCCCAGAACCTTGGGAGCTTTCTAGGATGACAGATGAAACCGAATCGTCCTCCCAGTGCTGCTTCCTCAAGAGTGCTTTTGGGGATGCGTCCCTTACAATGGCCAGGGTGACCTAAGAGCAGCTCTGAATCTTTATCCTGTACCACTGGAGCACAGTGGCTCCCCTGATCCCCCAGATAACAAATCTGTTAGTATTGCATCTCTGACAACCCCTCCCCCACCCTGCTCCCCTCCAAAGCCTCTGGAGGCTTTTCAAACCCAGAAAACCTTCTTTCCTTGGTCTTTTGTGGCTTGGCCTGTGTTTACCTTATGAACAATCTCATCGATACCCTCCCTCAGCCCATCTTAGGAAGCAGTATCCCATCTGTCATCTAAAACCAGAAGACCCCCTCAGTTGGGGGGTCTTTATCCCCTTCTGGGGCCTATGCTCTCAGTTTGTCACCTAGATCAGCTGCGACCAACATGGTCCCGGAAAGCTGATGTCAGGTAGTTGCTGAATGAAGGCAAATGATATTAGGATCCACTCTGTGTATGTGTGTCCCTATGTGCGCATATGTGGAGGCCAGAGGAGGATGCTGGGTATCCTGCTCTTTCCCACCATACTCCTTTGAGACAGAATCTCTCAATGAAGCTAAGCTGGCAGCCAGCAAGCCCCAGTGATCCTGCTCTTTTTTGGTTCCCACAGCAAGCAAAACCTCTTATCTAGCCCTCAATACGTGTGTATCTGTGTGAGTATATGCCGCATGTGTGTGATGCTTAGAGAGGCCAGAAGAGGGCGCTGGATTTCCTGGAGATGGAGTTACAAGTGGTTCTGAGCTGTCCAGTATCGATGCTGGGTTCAACTCAGGTCCTCGGCATGAACAACAGGTGCTTTAACTGCTGAGTGTTTTCTCCAACCCCTTAAAGCCCTCATGTCAACTAAGCTTTGTTCAACTAAGCTTCTTTTCTTCTGCCTTCTCCCTTTTCCAGTCTATCATCTCCATGCAGACATAGCTTTTATTTGGAGTTCTGCCTTGTTGCACACAGCCTTGGGGAGGATGCCACAGGCCACTGAGACTCAGTGTCCCCGTGAGAGTCAACAGCAGTAGGAGGTGCAAGCCTGGGCCTGGCGTCACACTGACTTACGTTCAAAGCAGTTGTATCAGAATGTGGCTGTCCGTGGTGCTCAGAGTGCTGAGAGTCTAGTGGAAGTTGCTTTTCCTGGAGTCCCTAACTGGAAGGCAGGGGCATTGAAAATGTTCAGGCCAGCGGCCCAGCCTTGGGCTTGTGGGGTGATGTCAACCGGTAAGTGTAGATATGAATTGAGGACCACAGGATCAACAGATGTAACAATCAGAGCAAGACCAAAGCAGCAAGTGTCCCAGACCCAGAGCCAGGAAATTCAAGACTGACTACCTGAAAGAAATGTCAGGATTGAGTATTTGACTTTGACCTTGAAGAGTGGAAGGAACTGTTGACAGCTATGGTAATCTAAGGAGGGACTTTCAGACCTGAGCAAAGAGGAGGTGCAGGAAATTTGTAGGGGCACAAACAAGTGATTTGTGTCAGAAAGAAGATAGAGAAGTAAGTAGAGGAAAAAAGGCTTAATTTGGTTAAGGACTGCAGCTCAGCAGGTGCAGTGTTTTCCCAGCATGCACAAAGCCCCAGTTTCCAGTTCAAGTGCTACATAAGTCAGGTGTGGCTGTGCATGCCTGCAATCCTAGCGCTTGGGAGGTGGAGGCAGGAGAGTTAAGTTCAAGGTCATCCCGAGCTACACAGTGAGTTTGTGGCTAGCCTGGCATAAATGAAGTGTTTGTGCTTTCTGTCTGTCTGTCTCTCACTTACACACACACATTAAAAACAAAACAAAACAAAACCCTGCAAATTGCAGCCAGGTGTGGGAGGCAGAAGCAGGTGGGTCTCGGAATTTGAGGCCAGCCTGGTCTACGTAGTGAATTTTAGGACAGCCAGAACTACACTGAGAAACCCTGTCTCGAAAAGCAAGCAAGCAAGAAAGCAAGCAAACACAATGAATTAAATTACATTAATGAATAAATAAACAAATGGCTGAAAATTAAAGTACTCATGACACCGATCCCAAAATATTAAGTAGATAAAGGACAATAGTGTGTGGACATCTGGTTTGGAAAGTTGACCCTTTCGCTGGCACAAATTTTGTCCATGTGTGGTGTAGACACAAAGATACAACATGCACAAACACTCAGAGAAAAGGGGTCTGAGGACCCCCCTGAGGGCACAGGTAAGGCTGGGCACCAGATTCAAATGCAATGGTTCCCGAGATGCCAGAGCCTCCCATTGAACTGGTTGAGTCAGCTTTGGTCAGTAAAGAACAGGCAGACAAAGAGCAGATTACTTGTGTGAGAAAATGTGCCTGGTAGTTGTAGACAGGGAAAGGAGGCCACAGAACAGATGAGCTGAACAGCCAAGGCCTGTAGGAACTTAAACCTACGTACGGTGCTGTGTGCCTCACACCTTGCTCCCCATGGCAGCCAAGCAGATGCTTCAAGTTTGTGTCACTGGGCCTGGGAGCTACCTTCTCCTTGGGTGTCCCTACCTTTACTCTCTCATGGCTTGCATGAAGCCAAGCTGCTCTGTTTCCCATCTTGCCTAGCTTTCTCTCTCTCTTTCTCTCTTTCTCTCTTTCTCTCTCTCTCTCTCTCTCTCTCTCTCTCTCTCTCTCTCTCTCTCTCCCTCTCCCTCTCTCTCTCCAGATCTGGGGCTCCAGGTTTCTCCTGTCTTTTGGGTTGCTTGAAGGATGGTCAACCATCAAGGAAGAGGCAACCCAAGCCTCTGCCTTGAGTCCCACTCAGCTCCACCCTCCCTGGGGACATTAGGCAGGAGCCCAGCTGATAGTGAAAGGGTGTTCTGATTAGTCTTGATGATTCTTTCCTGAGGCCTCCTGGAACTTTTCATGGGCAGAGGGATGGCTGAGATGAGGCAGGATTTGAGCGGTCTTTAATCCACTGTGAGCTTTGCTTGTACTTTAAAAAAAATTGGTTAATCATGTCTGTATGTGCACATGCTATAGTACATACGTGGAGGTCAGAGGACCACTTGTAGGAGTCAGTCCTCTCCTTGCACCTTGTGGGTCCTGGGGACCAAACTCAGGTTGTCAAACTCGGCAGCAAGGCGCCTTCACCTGCTGAGCCCCCTCACTGGCCCTTGTTTGCATTTTTAAATATTCACTTTTCATTTTAAGGTTTGAAAACTACAACAGTAGGTATCATGAAACATGCAACCTGTACCTGCCTATAACTTAGAGCCTATCACCTCATCTATCCAGTTTTTAGTGTAGGATGCATTATCTTGGGAGTCTTATGACTCTACAGACAACTTCTTGCATGGGTGAGGCACTCCTTAGCTGTAGCGTATTGGCTATGCTGTTCTTCACCTTGCTCTTCACTTGAGATAGCATGGTGGCAATGGCTTGTCAGCCACTGAAAAGTGTCTTTTTTAGGGCCACATAATAGTCAATTATATGGAAGTACTATAGGTTTTGCTTCGGTACACACTTCATTTGATGGATTCAGCTAACTTTGGATGAGAAATATTTGGGGGAAGGGGGTGTATTTGTCATGAATACAGGAATATTTTTTTTCTTGTCCTATTCCACAATCTATGCGCTCACACCATTCACTTAACACTTACATTGTACTGTGTAGGAGGCGCGTGACTGTGAATCCTTGTGCTCCAAAAGAAGCACGAGGGAAACTAGGAACGTCACATACACCGTGTTATCTCTTCAGAGGGAGAGATGTTTAACCTGATCTCTGTGCCAGAGGGGCAGTTAACAGCCTGGTGACCTCTGTGCTATCTGTAACGGCCAGGCTCCCTGAGCTCTCCCCGACCCCAATAACGAGCATTGCTTACCTTGAGCCTGTTTCCTTAATCTGTGAAATCTGCTTGTATGGAAGATGTTGTACTTTACAAGGGTCTTGGTGTAATCCTGTCTTAAGCTTTGTTCTACACATGAGAATCAGTTATTTATTAACCGGAAACATTATTCCAAATTGTGCTGTGCTTAAATACGCCTGAAATAAACCACCTGATGTTCGATTCTCAAGGTTTGAACCAACACCAGCTACCGAGTAGTGTTGAAATGAATTTCCTTCTCGCCTACCCTGGATCCACACTCTGCTGGCTATGGTGTTTATAGAGACCTCCACAGTACTGGATGACATTATTTAAACAACGTGGGAAGATGTACAGAGGCTATATGCAAATTTTGTCCTGTTGTATAAGGGACTTGAGAATCCATGAACTGTGGTGTCCTCAGGGGCCCTGAGTGTCCTGCCAGGAATGGCAGAGCTTAATAAGGAATGTTAGATTGTCTCCTGGTTCTGCAGCTTCTTACACACTTGTTCCATGAGCGTGACAATTCTGAATACGATAAGATCTGAGAGGCGAGGAAGCTTTGGGCCTGGAAGTTCAGGCTGAATTAACAAGAGATGTGTCAAACTCACACAGCTCCAAGACATCAGCAGAGATGTCTTGGAAGCTTTTATCTTCGGAAAAACAATTAAACCTTTTTGTTATTACGAGTGGCTAGAATATCTTCTAATATTCTGTTGAAAAGCCATGACACAGCACATGTAGCGTGCACATAAACTATATCTGTACGGTGGACTCAGAAGTGGCGGGTTAACACTCAGATCAGGAACTCAATCTTACCACACACTCCTCTCCGTGCCCCTCCCCATAGGCACCGCTGTCCCAAATTTTGGAATAGTTCAAGTGCATTTTTGTGGTTGTTGTTGTTTTGTTTTGCTTTTAAGACTGGGTCTCACTATGTAGTGCTAGTTGTCCTGGAACTTACCACGTAGACCAGTCTGTCCTCAAAATCACAGAGATCCACCTGCCTCTGCATCCTGAGGGCTGGGATTAAAGGCGTGTGCCACCATACCTAGCCTAGTGCAAGTTTTTTAAAAAATTACAATTAACTAACTAACTAACTAACTAACTAACTAACTAACTAACTAACTAACTAACCAACTAACCAACTAACCAACTAACTAATATAGTATGTGCACGTACAAATGCAAGCCAGTGAGATGTGTGGGTGTGAAGACCAAAGCTCTGTTGTCTCCTTCCATCAAGTGGGTTCCAGGATCGAACTTAGGTTCTCTGGCTTTGTGGCAATCAGCTTTACCTACTGAACCATATCACCGGTCCCCTGATATTTTAGTGGTAGAAATATCCATACAACACCTGTAACTTACCAAAGATGAGGTGTAATCGACTCCCTCATCTTACTGGGTGGCCCAAAGACCATAATGTCACGAGATAACTTCTTCAGAGAACACATGGACTCTTAGAGATGAATAGAAAAATCTTTATAGCTGACTGGTGGCTGTGTGACAAATTAGCCCAGATCATGCAGCACCAAGCCTCACTGTTGGTGCACTGCACTGCACTGTAGTGTGTGTGTGTGTGTGTGTGTGTGTGTGTGTGTGTGTGTAAGAATAGTTAGCAAGAATCAGGAACACAGAAGACAAAAAACAAGGTTAGTACTTAGGGACTTTCTCAGCGGCGTTCTGAGACCATTGACTCGGTGTTTTGTTCCTGTTTTGGCGGGTGTCGCTGCCTATGTGCTGGTTGCAGCGCCTGAATGGGCTTCTGTCACGGTGACAATTGTGCTAGGTTCTGGGGGCCTGTTACAATAGGAGTTTTTCCAGTCATCTTACTCTCATGGTTTCACCCCATCTCCTCCCAGCGCTTTCTGAGGTCTGCTCATCCGTTAGAAGACTAACTCCTTGTTAAGAGATCCAAAGTGTGCAGGACTTCCCCAGGTTTTTGTTTTTTAATTGTCTGTCTTCCCTAGGCAATTAAAAAAATACATGTAATAAAGAAAAGGAAAAAAAAAACCCTCACAGGTTTTGAGCCGAGGTGAGCATAACGCTAACCATGACAGATGGTGGAACTGGGGCTAATCTCTCCGGGTTCTTGGTTTTGTGTTGAGGATATGTCGCTTTCTTAATCACACACACAAAGACCACAGCCCTTATCATGTCAACAGAATTGCCTCTGTGTGGCACAGCTGTCCGGAGACATGTGTCTCCCATGTGACCCTGGGGTACCATGGAATCTCTGCATTCATGTCCAGGTGGGCTCAGGTTCCATCTTTCTTCCTACGTGGGCCACAGGGCATCTGCTTCTTCTATGGTGTCTCCCGCTGTTTCTGGAGTCCCCATAGTTTTTCACTCACATTGGCACACATGGCTCCACACTGTTGGCTTCTGTAACCTTGAACCTCTCCTCTGCAGCACTCCTGAGGCCTGCTACCACCCACAGACCTTAAAGGACCCTCATGAAATGGTTGGGCAGTTTCTTCACTCCATGTCACCTCCTAAAGTAAGAGTGGCTGAAACATTTTTTTTCTCTAAAGCCTTCACCATTCCAGACTGCACATAGTAGGTGCTTAAGAAGTACTTTGGGGATCAAGGCACGAAGGAGTAAAGAATTAGAAGCTCAGTGAAGGGTAGAAGGGATTTTTTTGGGTCCAGGGATGCTGGGATGGGACTAGCTGCTACCCCACTGTGCTCTAGGCACTTTGTGGGGTCAGGGTACCATTGCATGGGAGAGGGCAAGAAGAGATGCCAGGTTGGGCCTCCTGAGCCCTGTAGGGCTCAACACAGCTGCAGAACCTCTGTGGTCCTGCCCCTCCCCTGCCACCATGACTTCCAAGTCCACAGCCCTGGGAGGATCATCTATAAAGCTCTCTTCGCTGCCTCCCCCCTCCCCCCCAGCCATTGCCTTTGGTCCCTTGGGAAACATCCCTGTCGCCACTCGGAAGTCTCTCCGGTAATCGTGTGTGCATCTTAATGTTGCCACGCCTGGAGCATCCGGCAGACTGCCTTTCAGGCTAGCTGCTACAAAGCTCTGGGTGGCTTCAAGGCTCACCCATATCCAGCGCGCAGCTCATTAGAGTCTTGTTTCCAGCCCCCCCCCTTTGCTGTTACATCTCTATCCTTGTTTCTCATTCTTTTCTTCCCCCCTTTGCTTCCACATTTAATTTATGCAATCTCGTTATGTATGTGTATCCTCATAGGCACCTTAAATCCTTCCCAGCAGCGCTGGGTTGGAATCATAAATACCAGTTCTATCTTCATCCGGAGTCTGGGGGTGGCTGCCTCTCAGTGACAGCCAATCTCGTTAACCCTTACCTGGGCAGGCAGCTGTGTGTGGCCTGCTTAGAACAGAGCTCTGGGGTCTTGGATTTCCCTTTGCAAACCTAGAAACAGGTCGTGAGAAAGGCACCAAGGAGAAAAGAAAAGGGGCTTGGGGCTAGGTTTGTACCCCCTAATGCTGTGTGTGTGTGTGTGTGTGTGTGTGTGTGCGCGCACACGCACAGTGGGGGCTGAGATCTAATGGGGAGTGGTGGAGCCCTCTGAGGTGGGGATCCAGTGTCATTGGGCATCCTAGATTCTCATGGGGGAGGGTCTCTCCACAGCCCAGCTGCCCGGTGCCTTGAGAAGTACCTGTCTCCACCCATTTGAGGTAAAGGTTTTGCTTGGCTTGGTTGGAGGTGCAGAAGGATTACAAAGGTAGCGAGCAGGTAAGTCGTTTGATGGCTAGCTGCAGGCCGAGCAGGGAAGGGAGAGAGGCAGCGGTGGGCGAGGGGTCTGCAAGGTTCATGTTAGGGGGATGGGTGTAGAATGGGGTTCAGGGTCTCTAGACTGGCTGTGACAGACACTGGGAGCAGCAAGGTGATGGTAAGGCTACCGCTTCTTGGACAGGTTACCCTGTGTAGACACGGTCCTTCTGGAGTGTAAGCTGAGAGACCTTGGGTGAGATGACCCTTCTGGAGTTGATGAAGGGGCAGGAACTCTGGTTTGTGGACTATGAGTGTTCGGTAGCCATTTCCTCTTCTCTTTGGGACAGTGCTCCTGTGGCTCTGGGTACCATCCTCACACCACAGGGTCTCACCCACCCACATCTAGCCACAGTGACATGGTCACTGTTCATCAAGTTGATTCAATTGGACCGAATCCCAAGACTCCTGTAGGAAGGTCCCAGAAGAAATATTTTCTGTCTTGTGCACCTGAACCTGAGATGAAGACGGCCCAGAGCTAGTGGCAGCCGCACGGCCCGCCATCAGGAGGGGCTGAAAGCAAAGTCATTCAGAGAGACAAGAGAGCGGTGCTGCTTTGAGCCCTTGCCTTCAGCTGTGTCCAGAGGGGGCCTACTGGTTTATACAGCAAACCTTCAGCAGGAGTGTGAGCTTCCGGGCAGACTGCATCAAGCAGGTCAGTGGCTCCGAGGCCACTCACAGCTCCTTTCCATCTCTTCGCTTGCAGCATCCAACGGCCAGCTCTCTTGGTAGCAGAGTGCTGCCAACAGTGATGGCACTCACACTTTTCTTCAAAGACTAGGACTTATGAAGCTTAGAATTGGAAGCATCCTTCCTGTGAGGTCTCAGGGAACATCTTGTCACGTCTCGTTGGCCCGACTTGAGTGTTGGGCTTACCTGGAGTGGTCCCCAGGGCGAGGAGCTAAGGGGGCAACTCAGATCTGGAAATGTGGAGACCTGGTTAGAAATGGGAGAACATCTGATCAGGAGACAACCAATGGCCAAGGACCCCAGTAGCCTTGATGTGCTGAGCTCAGAGAAGTCCTGGATTCCTATGCAACCCAAGTGACCTTCCGTTGACCTCTTCCCCCAACCTGGGGCTTTGTGCTAGAAATGTAAGCAAGGCTTGGGGTCTTCTGCACCTCTCATCTTCGCTTAGAATCTTGGGTTTACCATTAGAGGGGGCCAGGGGAACACTACCAAGTTGGAGGTCAACAGCACGGGCATCAGAATGAGGCTCAGCAGCAGTGTGGGATGGCCTGAAGGGAGCCTGTTGTGATTTTAAGTATTTCCCTTCCTCAAAGATCTGTTTGGACAGGAGCTGCACTGTCTGGAGGCAGGAAATTTGCACTCAGCATCCCTAGTCACTCTGTAATTGACTCTTCAAATGAACCCTGATCCTCCGGAACACGCACCCGGGTGGCCTTACAATCACACAACTGAATTGGAATCAAATATGGAGGGTTAACATCACAGAGGCCTCTGCGTCTTGTTCTTTTAAGATAGGCTTGAATGTAGCTCAGGCTAACCTTGAGCTCTCAATCCTCCTGAGTGCAGGGATTACTGGCATGCACCACCACATCCTGTTTTCTGTGGTGCTATGGATTAGACTCAGGGCTCCGTGCATGCTAAGAAAGCACTCTATCCACCGAACTACATGGCCAGCCCACATGTCCTGTTTTGATGAGAAAATTTGTAACCACAGCTTAATGGATGTGGATCTAAATGGATCTCATTGTTGTTGTTTTTTTGTTTTTTTGTTTTTTTTTTTCAAGGTCCCTTGGGTGACATCGTGCTGCAGTCACTGTGGGTCACGGAGGTGGGGCTGAGACTAGCTAGAGGGTCCTTCTTCTTCTAGAGTAAGCCTATCCTGAATGCCAGCATGGGGTTGCTTCTAGGGAGGGAGAATCTGGAGTCTCACGCATGTGAGCTGAGTCTTGCAGGAGTCTCTTGCCAGAGTCTCAACTGCAGGCACACAAGAGAACCTGGGGTGAGCCTGAGCGGGCAGAGGGTAGCCCTGAACCCAGAGTCACAGGTGGAGCTTCCCTGGCTTCACTTTGGGGTGAGGGTGGAGCTGTGGTTCCATCATCGCTTCCTCCCCAAGGGCTTGTACATGGCCACGGGCTTGTGTCCCCGTTAGCCACCCTGTCCCTGCGATGGGCCCCCTAATCTGCACACTATTGTTGGCATGAGCTCTGGCTTCTCTGGGAGTTATTTCCTTGTTAACTTCCTCCCTCTTCTTCCGGATTCTTCTGGGATCCCAGGGCCCCAGGCCCTGTCTCCTTGTCTGAGGCACAGAGGGAGCAGGCTTTGGGTGAGGAGGAAGTCCCTGCTTCCTTGGAGCTGAGCCCCCTAGGGAGACACAGGCAAAGTGTGTGTCAGACAGACTTGGGAGAGAGGTGCTGTCCAGCAAGAAGGGGAGTGTGGGGCCCCAAGAGGTCGTCTTCCATGGCTCAGCAGGTACAGGCAGCTTGCTAGCCATGACAGCTCAAGTTTAATCTCTATGACCACATAGCAGAAGGAGGGAACCAGCTCTCATAAGTTGCCCTCTGGCCACCACGTATGTACTGTGGCATACACATGAGAACACACACACAACTTTTTTAAAAAGTTGTCTTTGTCATGGTTTACTTGATGCACAGCAAAGTATACTTTTTCTTTCTTTCTTTTTTTTTTCAATGTAACACTTTTATTGATTCTCAGGGAATTTCCTGTCACATTTCCCCGTCAAATTCATTTCCCTGTCCTTCCATGCCTGCCTCCCACCTATATTCCTCTCCCCAAAAAGTAAAAATAAAAATTAAAGAAAAAGAAAACAAGTCCAGTTTGTGTGATCCATATGTTCACTGGAGCATGGCCAAACTCTCAGTGGCCTGCCCCTTAACTGGGGCTGAGTCCTTCCCCTCCCCCACCCCCACCAGAGGCCATGAATTGTGGAGAGCCACACTTCAGTATTCCTGTTACACGTCTCAAGAGTTTTCTTCAGTGGCTTCCTGTCTGAGCTGTTACTTTTTTGGGTGGGGGTATTGGAGTACAGGCAGGGGTTGTCACAAGAGCCTTTTCCATGTGCCCTCCCCCTTCTCTCAACCTTGTGTCTGCAGGTCATCAATATGACAGCAAAGGTGGCCTCCTTGCCCTTCACAGTCAGTGGGAGCATGGATCACGGGCCTCTAGACGGTCTCTGGCAATAGCTTTGACTGGGAACACAGCTCCAGGCTGCAGCAGCATCACGGACTCCAACAGAGGCAGCCTGGATGACGGACATTAAACACAGCCCCAGATAGCATCACAGGCCAAACAGATTGGCAAGGCTTCCAGAAGCAGCCCAGCCCACGGACATCAACACGGTTTCAGGCTGCAGCGCGGACTACGACCATCCACACGCCCTTCGATGTTAACACAGGCCATGGACATCAACACAGACCCCAGCTGCAGTAGGACCCACAGACCCAGACGTGACCCTTGGCAGCATAGGCCTGGCCATCACCATGGACTCAGGGGGCACCAGGCTGCTCATGCTGATATGGCTCGGCAGCAAGTACACTGCTTTTTAAGCAAACAGGTTGAAGTTTCATGGTCACATACAGTCGGGGAACACTTCGGCAATCAAGAAATAGATCACTCCCATTATTCTAGAATGTTCCTTCTGCCTCTTAGCTCTTCCCCTAGCTGCTGGGCTTTGGTCCCAGGCTGTGCTGACCTCCTTAGTCTCTGAACACTAGCTTGGCCTATGTTTAAAATGATATTGTGTCTGGCTTTTTTCCCCGTCATCAAAGTGCTTTTGAAAATTCAAATCTGTGTCATTACCTGTGTTTACAACTCTTTTTAATGTTAGGTAACATTCCATTTTGTGAGTTATTTTGTGGTATTGTGTATGACTCTGTTGTGATTCTGGTTTTGGCTAGGAAGCGCAACTACAGGTGCATTTGACATGCTTTTAAAATGTTTATTATTTTTCTTTTATTTTAAGCTCTGGAGACATCCTGGTCTGGTTCACAGCACAGCTGGCACAAACTAGGCTAGGAATGCCAGCCAGCTATCAGTTACTATTCTAGAGTGTAACACTTGCCTAGGTACAAGGGAATACTGGAGCTGCCTACAGCCCGGATATTTAATATTATTTTCAATTATGTGTCTGTGTAGGAGTATGCATATGTGTGTGCCTGTGCCTGTGGAGGTGAGAGGCACTGGGTCTGTTGGAGCTGGAGTTATAGGCAGCTGTGAGCTTCAGAGCCAAACTCTGGTCCTCTGCCGGAGTGGCCAAGCTCTAGAAATGGAGCTATCTCCCCCACAGCCCTGCGGCAGACATTTTTACACAAGCCTTTTTGTGAACATGCTTGTCTTGGTAATGACCTAAGAATAGGAATGTTTACTCATAGGATAATGTATTTTAAAAAAAATGCTCTAAAGTTTTGTTACATTGTGGTGTTACATTCAGTGCGTGTGTGTGTGCCTACGCGTATGTGTGTGTACCCAGTGATGCCATGCCAATGGAGGTCACAGGACAACATGCAAGAGTTGGTTTTCTCCCTCCACTCTGTGGGTCCTGGGGCTTGGAATCCAGGGCCTTGACCCACTGAACCCCATCATACCAGCCCGGATAAGTGTATTTTTGGTTCCACAAATGTTGATCATTTGCGCAGTGATCTCATCGCTCACGAGATCACCAGGCGCAGCCGACTCTCCTGGCCTCCAAGTCCTCCCCGGCGCTGAGGCTGTCAGTCATTTTCATTTCAGCCAGTCTGCATGGTGTGAGGCACTATCTTCTTGTGGTTTTGGTTCCCATTTCCATGTGGGCTGTAAACGCTGGAGTGGAGCGTCCTGGGGTGACACTCGGTCGTCTGTGCTGATGGGCTCTCGGGAACTGAGCTGGACTCACTGCTCAGTTTTCTCTTGGGGTCACATCAGGTAGTTCACATCCACCTGTAGCGGCAGCTCCAGGGACCTGACACCCTCTGTGGCCTCTGATGACAACTGCCCTTCAAACACGCAGAAACCCGCACCCACAGCAACGACAAGAGCAGCGGCCATAGAGTTGGCCATGGCGCTGTGCACCTGTGACTCGGGTCCTGAGGAAGCCAGGACGGGTGATCCTTAGGGCTTGTTGGTCAGTCAGCCTAGCTGCCCAGCAAACTCCAGGCCAGGCTAGAACTGTCTTAGAAAGAAGAGCTGGGTGGTGTTGAGGGAGGCATCTGGACCTGGTGCTAAGCCTTTGGAAGAGACTACGGCATCTCAGGTTTTCTCTAGCGGCCTGGCCCCATCTCTCTCTCCTTCTCTCTTCCTCTTCTTCCTTCCCTCCCTCCCTTCCTCCCTCCATCTCCCGCTCCTCCTCCTCTCTCTCTTTCTGTCTGTGTGCATGTGCCCATACACGTGAGTGCCCGTGGAGGCCGGAAGCAGATGGCTAGTGTTTTATTCGGTCGCCTCTACTTTAGTTTTTGATCTAGGGGTCCTCACGAAACCAATTCAGCAAGACTAGCTGGCCGCTGACTGAGCTTCAGGGACCTTCCCGTCTCTGCCTACGCCAGTGCCAGGATTACAGGAATATGCCACCATGCAATCTTTTCCTGTAATCCATCAGATAGTGTGGCCTCTGGTCTCCGCACTTGGGTCCTTTTGACTGCGAAGCAAGCACTTTCTGGGCTGAGCGGCCTTGCAGTCTTAGCTGCGTGGGTTGGGATGTGATCTTGCCCTCCCCCTCCTCTCTCACCATCGACCACTGCATCCTCACCCAAGACTTAACTTATGGGGCCACCAGATCTTGGACCCTGAATCTGCAGAACTCTGAGCTAAATAAACCTCTTCCCTTTAAGAAGTCAGCCTGTCTCAGACGTCTTATTATAGCAACGGAAAGCAGATAAATCACCCTTTGGGGAGGATGGCTAGTTGCCAGTACAAGCAGGTTGGCTTCCAGCATCTGGTGAAAATTAGAGGTCAAGCTTCTGATCAGGGACTTGTCAGTACAGGGTGACTCGAGAGCCTTGGGGCTAGCCAAGTCTAGTTGTGTCAGCCTCGAGTCTCTGCCAAGCCTCATTACAACAGTTCTCAACCTTCCTACTGCCATGACCCTCATGCTGGGGTGACACCCAGCCATTAAAGTATTTTGTTGTTATTCCATAGCTATCATTTGCTACTGCAATGAATCTTTTTTTAAATTTTTTTTTGAGGGTTTCTCTGTGTAGCCTTGGCTGTCCTGGACTCACTTTGTAGACCAGGCTGGCCTTGAACTCGCCGAGATCTGCCCGTCTCTGCCTCCCCGAGCGCTGGGATTACAGGCATGTGCCACTGCTCCCAGCTGTTATGAATCTTAATGTAACTACCTGATGTGCAGGATATCTGATATGCCACCCCCATAGGGCTCATGACCCACAGAATGCGAACCACCACCTTAGCAGAAAGACTTAACCCCAGCAGAAGTCATGCTGGCCACCTCTCAGTATGACTGCTGACTCTCCCACCACAGTGGCTTCTGCTGTCTGCAGGATTCTCACTCAGGAGCTCCTAACTCTCCTTTGGCTTCCAGAGATCATTGCCTTTTCCTCGCTGTCTGCCTCCCCCTCTGGTGGTGTCGGTATGCTTCCCAAGTCTTCATGTTCTTGAATGCAGAGGCACCTACCCTGCTGAGGCCCGCCCTATTGGTGATTTGAGTACAGGTTCTAGTTTTAGTGGGCTGTGCCTAATGTCATCACTCGGTAAACATGGGTCATTGGGCAAGGATCATCGTCTTTGTTCCTCAGTTTTCTCATCTGTGTCGTGGGGATGACAGCACATCTTCCTCATGGAGCTGACGTGCAAGCTGGAAGTGATGCTGGGGCCAGTATCACAGACGTGCCCACTCAGGAATGTTCTCTTGAGACTCAGACCATGCGGGCACAAAGGCACCTCACTGTCTCGGGGCAAGAGCTCCAAACAGGTTCTCAAAGGGTCATCAAAGCTGCCACTAGGCTTCCCTCCATACACCACACCATGGGCTGTGTCGGGGTACCATGCTTGGCCACAGGTGGTTACTGCCAGATGCTCTGATCAACCTCCACAGATGACCATATCCTCTCCTTTCCCTCAACACATCCCAGCAAAGCTCCACAGCCACCCTTTGCCTGTCCATCAGCTGCAGTCTCTCGTAGCCTTCTGAGCTATCCAGCTGTTAGAGCTGGCCATCAGCTTTACTGTTTTGGAGAATGACCTACGACAGCCATATTTTCTGTTTTAAATAATTGAGCCAAAGTAAAAAAAAAAAAGAACATATGGCAAGAGATAGACTGACAGACAGATAGCAAAGCACCATCAAATCAGGTGTTCATAACATTGAGCAGACTGGGGAAACTGAGGCAGTTGGCTTGAGTTCTTGACTGAGCATCCCGTGGCTCCCATCTTCTCTTTCCCACTGCAGGCATGGGAGAAACAGCAGCAATGTCTGTTGGAGACGGTTCAGCTTTTGGCTGTTCTTAAGAACACAATGCTTCTACTCTTGGGCTGTGTATTAGCTGTGAAGAAACAGTATGACCAAAGATCAGTAGCTGAGAGCTTACTTCTGATCTGCAGACAGCAGGCCGAGAGAGAGAGAGAGAGAGAGAGAGAGAGAGAGAGAGAGAGAGACTAAGACTGGGATGAGCTTTTGAAATCTCAAAGTGACACACTTCCTTTAACAATACCACATCTCCTAATCCTTCCCAAGCAATCCCACCAACTGGAAACCAAACTTTCAAGTGTGAGGACCATTCTCATTCAAACTACCACAGATTGTTTTACTTGTCTTTGCGGCAGACATAGTTGGGGTAGGGGCAGGTCACCTCCAGGCAACGGGCCACAGAGGGCACTTTGAGACAACCTTGGTTGGGTGTAAAAGGGGAGAGGGGAATCCATCTTCCGAAGCCTGTCTTTCAGTGAGCTCAAACAGCACACAATAATTAACAGTATGACGTATACTGCACTCATCTGGTCCTGGCAGGGTGGGTGTGGGAAGGGATGGAGGAAGCTCAGGTAGGAGCTGAGGATGGGATCCCTGCAGTCAACAGAAGGACAGTGCTCTGCCCTCATAAGGGCATTATAACCAGCAGGCAATGCAGGTGCCATTGGCCCATTGATGTCCACCATTTAAAATCCAAGAAACCTGTGTGCAGAAATTCCAGTGCTTCTTCCAGGGGCCAGGTGCCAGTGAACTCCAGTCAGATGGAGGCCACAGGGTCCCTGAGGTACCCAGCAATGTTGCTCTGGTTTCCCTTTGTCCCTGGGTCATTGAGGTTTGTGAGGACTGGGGCCGGGCACACCCTGCGCTGTGCTGCAGTGTGAAGCTGACACTTGCAGGGAAGGGGCTGGAACTTTACCCAGCTCTAGGTGTAGAATTCCGCACTGGGGCAGTTACTCCACAATGCCAATGGACTATAAGGACCCCCCCCCCAAGGGCTCAGGTTCACAAGTGTAGGTGGTGCCCCCCTTCATAAGCTTATATGTTTAAATGTTTGGCTTTCATGGTTGGAACTGTTTGGTAAGAATTAGGAGGTGTGACCTTATTGGGGTGGGATTTGAGGTTTCAAAAGCCCATGGCATTCTAGTTAGCTAGCCAGCCCTCTGCTCATGCCAGCGGATCGGATGTAAGCTCTCAGCTATGACTCCAGCTCCATGCTTTCCTTCTTGCTTCCATGTTCCCAGCATGATGGCTCCGGACTCACCCTCTGAAAAGGTAAGCAAGCTACCAACCAAATGCTTCTTTTATATGCTGCCTTGCTCGTTATGTTTTGTCACGGCAATAGAAAATTAAACAAGATAAGCAAATGCAAAGATACACATCTTGCTCATCCTGGCTCTGACAGGCAGGGGATCCAGATGGAGGAGAAGGTAAGAAAATCAGCAGATGAAGGCAGAGCTCTCAATGGATGGAGACTCATACTATTAAAGCTCTGTCCCCTCCCTCCAAAGCCCAGCATGAGTGACATTTCAGAAAGGAGTGGAAGAGGTTAGGTTCATGGTGGACGGTCAGGGAAGGGCAAAGCATTCTGGGCAAAGAAGCAGACACTGGGTTTTCAGTCCAGCAGGTGAGGGTGACCTTGAACTCACGATCAAAGATCCTCCTGCTTCTACCTCCTGAGTGCTGTGATGACAGGTGTGTCATTTATGTGCTACTTGGCATCAACAGAGAGAGGATCACCTGCTACACAAGTGTTCTGGTAACAGGTGCATCCTTAGCCATGATCTTGTCTACTTAAACAGCTTAAAAAGGGTGCTGAGAGCCAGAGGTTCCCCTTTGCTGGAGGTCCAGGTGGAGGCCAGACGCAGGGCGGAGGGTCTGGGGGAGTGGTGTCGTCTCAGAGCTGCACCGGTTGTGTTCACTTAGGCCTGGAGGGAGCCTCCAGGATGCAGCTCACAAGAATCTGGGAAGCTGGCTCTCCCCTACCTCAGGTCTCATTTTTCTTTTCCTACATTAAGATCGCCAGTAGACCCTTTGGTCTTTCTTGCATCAGGGGTGCAAGCCGAAGCAGTGTAAACATAGTTTGGGTATCTGGGTGGGTTTTCCTTCTTTCTTTCTTTCTTTCTTTCTTTCTTTCTTTCTTTCTTTCTTTCTTTCTTTCTTCCTTCCTTCCTTCCTTCCTTCCTTCCTTCCTTCCTTCCTTTCTTTCTTTCTTTCTTTCTTCTTTCTTCTTTCTTCTTTCTTCTTTCTTTCTTTCCTCCCTTCTTGCCACACTCCTGGAGGGCACACCTTTGGGCTTCAAGGTCATTTTTTCAGGTTAACACAGCAGATTGGTTCCAGGTAACGACTTTGATCTCGGCAATTGCTTTTGATAACATAGGTTGATTATCTCTTATCAGACAGGCATGGAACCAAAATACTTTAGGTTTTGTGTATGTATTCGTATTTTAAAAAAATTGATCCTGATCTTGGAATGCTTGCTTAGATATAGGGAGATAGGAATATACCTCAGAGTTGGGATCCAGGTCTGCATAAAAAACACATTTATGTTTCATCCGCCTCACACATGAGACCTGCGGGTCATTCAGCGCAATATCTGTGTGTGTGTGTGTGTGTGTGTGTGTGTGTGTGTGCTTGTGTTTGGCTGTGCAATGTCAGGTATGGAATTTTTCCCTTGTGCCATCTTCCTTTAGAGTTCAGAGCATTCAGATTTCACATTGGAGACACTGGTCACGCAGTCATGAGTGGAAACCATGCGTCTTTTTAAGTTTTTCATGCCATTGCCTCTGACACCCACAGAAGCTGGGGCGTAAATGCCCCCATTTCTAAGATGATGGAATGGATCTCAGGACAGAGATTGCCCGGGAAGGTCATAGACACCAAGAAGCAGCCATCACACCAGATGCCAAGTTCCTGCCGGTTCTCTCACCAATAGTTCACCCATTCCAGCCGCCAAGCGCAAGGCCTGATGGGAAGGCTGTCAGGTTGCCAGGATCCTGGGAGGACAACGAAGCTGAGTTGGGAGCTGCGTCCTGGGCCTGCTCCGCTCAGCTCTTCTAATTGCTGGGAGCCGGCCAGCCCAGAGGACAAGCTGGTTACTGCAGACCTGACTGGCGGAGCGTCCTGTTCCTTCGGGTGTTGGTTTTTTTCCGTTGCAATAGAAACAACCTCACTCCTTCAAGCAGGGCTGGGCCAGCTTTCTTCTGGTCACCCGCATCCCAGCTGGCCTTGGGAAACTCTGAGCTAGCTTGGACCACCAGGGCGTAGGGTACCGTCATCTCGTCAGCAGCTGTCCCTGCCTCTGGTGGTGACTTCAGGCAGACCCTAAGCCCTGGGCTGTGGGCAGGGGTCTGGGCCTGGCTTCCTGCTCCTGAGTGCCTCGCCAGGGCCAGCTGTAGTCTCTCCCGTTGCCTTTGGCCACGCAGGGCATAGTGCTCAGCTCTTTATGTCAACTTGACTTAGGCTGGAACCCGGATATCTCTGCAGAGCAGCTCTTGGGCCACTTGTCCTTGGCCATTTGTCCTGCCCTGTTTTGTGTTTCCTTTCCAGGCCCATCTTGGCTCCAACCAGCCCAAAGAAAACCACCCTAGCTGGGGCAGAGGAAAGAGAAACGTGTCCCTAGCTCAGGCTGGCCACCCTCCTTCCGAGCAGTCTCAGGTTAGCGTCCCTCCTCTTGGGGTGGGAACCAAGGAGTCAGGTACAAGCTCTCACTCACATATTGGCAAGCCTGTTCTCTGGTGCCCACGCTGGGTGTCTCACTCCTTGGTTGTCTGGAGAAACACGACCCAAGGTTCTAGTTTCATTTCAATTGTTGTGATAAAGCACTCTGAAAAAAAAAGAAAAAGAAAAAAGAAAAGAAAAGAAAAGAAAGAAAAGCAACATAAAGCCCAATGGATACATCTACAGAACAGCTCCTGAACCTGAGTCTCAGGAATGTTGCAGAAGACGGGGCAGAAAGACTGTAAAGAACCAGAGCTTGCTGTGAGGTTGTATCTTCTAGGAATAGCAGAAGCTACATACAAAGAGTCTCACCACCATGACTGCCCAAATGTGAGATAAACAAGTACAGTAATAGATATGCCCAAGTGTGGAAGCAGGGGGTGCCTATGAGGCCTCAGTCCTGCACGAAGAATTACAGGCAACTAAGGAATGTTGAGAGCAGGAGGAATAGTCTTCTCCAAGAGAAGAGCATTCCAATTGTTTGCCCAATACCAAATGGTCAGCCCTGAAAACATACATACGAATAACATTATTATACAGACTGAGCAGATTGTATTTAGGAATATATATATGTGTATATATATGTACATATATATGTATATATATGTATATACATACTCATATACATATATGAGTGTGTGTGTACTCATGCATGTGTAAACAACTAATGAGAAAAGAGGTCATGAATTTAAAAGAAAACAAGGAGGTACAGTATATGGGAGAATTTGGGCAGAGGAAATGCAAAGGAGAAATGCTATAATTATAGTATAGTCTAAAAAAATGAAAGAAATAATTAGACACCTAAAAAGGCACAAACAGATAGTTGTAAACCAATTCACATATTTTCCAACTCCAAGTGAAATTTTTCGGGTTGTTTCTCAGAGCTGTTATCCAATGTAAGTAAATGATATCAGTTATCCTTTTATCCAGACAATGATGATTAATCAAGTGATAATTTTGAAAGGGGGGAAAAAGCAGCTTGGTGAGGGGAGGGTTCCCTTCTGCTCACAATCCCAGCTTATAACCTACCGCTGCAGGGGAGTCGGCGCAGCAGGGAGAGAGCTACATCATATCCTCAGTCAAGGGCAGAGCAGGACGCGTGCGTGGATGCCCTGTGCTGAGCTGCCCCGTGCTCAGCTGGCTTCCTCTACTACGCCGTCTGGGATCAAAACACGGAATGGGACTGGCCTCTTTCAGGCTGGGTGTTCCCACATTCAATTAAAGTAATCAAGACAGTCCCCACAGGCAGGCCAACCTGATGTAGACAGTCCCTCACTGAGACTCTTCCTAAGTGATTCCCGCTTGTATCGAGTTGACAGCTGAACTAACCAGCACAGCCAGCAGCCATTCTCAGCCCATCACAAGCCAGGGGGTCTAGGGAGGGTACAGAACGGAGCATTGACACAGATGTGGCCGGAGAACAGGGAGCAGCAACGAAGCAGCATCAAGAAGACATCAAGAAGACTCACCACGCTGAGTCTTGCTTCTTCCACCTCTGTGGCTTTCAAAAGCCTGGACCAGCCAACCCGGAGTCTTACCAGAGAAGGCAAAGTCCTGGCAGGACAGGATGTAGGTAAGGGAGAGAGCTGAATGAAGGCTGCGGGCAGAAGAAAAAGAAGGACTCACAAGGGTGCTGGTGGGTGTCAGTGGAATTAGACCACTAAGTTTGTAGGGACAAGAGATGAGGCCAGAACTGACCAAGTACCTTTCAGTTAACTACATTATCATGTTAGATAGTTGGCTCTCAAGGTGAACAGCGACTTTGTGCAGCAAATTGTAGCAAATTCAAGTGTAATATTTGCCTGCGAGGCATGAGTATGTAAAGGTGGACACGCGGATGTGTCCACCTGGAATTTCACACCCCCCCCACTTCTCCTCCTTTCCCCCATCTTAGTCCATTTTGTGTTACTATAATAAAGTACCCGAAGCAGGAATGCTTATAAACAGGTCTAGGTTCTAAGCTGGAGAGGAAGCTTCATTCCAGCACAGCAGCCTTTGGGAAAGGTGGTGCTTAAACCTTATCCAAACTCCTGCACACAGCTTCTCTCTCTTGCTGAAATGTCCATCCTCTCTGTCCCATCTTGGGTATAGGGAGGGGTACTAGATCCTGAGGCCTTGGGGGTCTTCCATGGTATCCTGCACAGAGTACCTGTCTGTAAATGTCAGTGAGGTCAGTCATCAATCATTCTACCAGGTGAGTGCAACACGGGGGTGGGGGGAGGGGAATGTCAGTCTTTTTTAATAGGAGAAAAAAGGGGACAAGCCAATGAAAAGCAGAGGAGGGGAGTATGTGGGCTCTGCAGTGCGGGGCTAGAGTAGGCGCAGTTTACTGCAATTTGAGAGATGCTCTAAGTCTGAGCCGCATACACCCCTTGGTGCCGGAAATCGAATCGGGGTCCAAAAGCAGTAAGTGCTTCTAACCATTGAGCTCTCTCTCGAGCCCCCATACAAAAAAACATTAAAACAAATCACGCCTGGAATAATTGCTCCTTGTAGAGCTATCTCAAGCTGGGGCCAATTAATCTTCCCCAGAGATGAGCGGGAAAAGTACCTTAACCAAGTGTTCCCACAATGCATTGTGATGGCGGAAGTTTGCCCTTCCCTCCGTGAGTTCCTCTCAGGCAGGGGCATTGTCAAGACTTCTCAGAGTTACTCAGCATAGTCACTGAGTCTGGTGGAAGTTTGGCAATTTTGAGCTCAAGGTATCCCGGGAATTTGTCCCACCCCAAGGGTCCAGTGGATTTGACATTTTCTTTAGAAGATTGAAGACATATGGCTTGTAAAAGCCGGTTCTGGCTGAGGCCGGTTCAGAGGACTCTGCACCGCACTAGCTCAGTGCGTATCGTAGGAAAGAATGATTTTCCCATAGCTGAAACCTCTTGATCCATTAAATTGCATAAGCCGGAAGCCGGAGGCTACCTGTGCCAGGTTCACCTTCTACCTCTCTCATTTCTTCATGCATAAAAGGGGCATCCTTTGCTTAAGACTGTGGGCAGGCCTTATTCAGCTACACTTAGCTGGTAGGTACAACCCTCTGCTTTGATGTGGGCGCCAGGTTCTGGGAGAAGCAGGAAACTGTGGGAGGAGAGAGCCAAGAAGCACAGATGTGGGTTCAGGGCATCCGCCCAAAGACCAGGGTACCTGGGCCAGGCATAGCAGCTGACACCAGCTGCTGGCCCAAGTTGTAGTCCGTTCATATGCCTCATGCTGCAAAGCTCAGACTTCTCTGGACTAAGAGGGCTTTAGAAAGCTCAGCTCCTTCCTGGGCAATGGCAGTCTCTGTTCACGGGGTGATCTGGAAGCCTTGTTGAGGGCTCGGGGCTTAGATCAGTGCCTGGTGCCATTTGAGATTGTGGCCCTATAAAGAGAGAGCTATGTATGGCCAGATAGGACAAGGGCTAGAGACCTTACACAGTCTGACCCTTTGGCACTCACTATCCCTCTCCCTGTGCCCATCCCATCCCCACACTAGCCCAGGAGTGCTGGGTTAGCTTTGTGGACAGTGCATGTGGCCGAGGTAAAGAGGGGAGGCCTGTGGGGTACATATTTGGAGCTCATGTTTCAGTGGCCACTCTGAAGGGACTCCAGAAAAGGTCTTGAGAGACGACCAGAAAGAGGTTTGGAATTCCAGGACTTTTCTCAGCCAGGCCCATGGTCCACCACTGGTGGGGTAGAGGGTACAGCTCAAACTCGCCCTGCTGTGGGAGCCGTGTGCAGCCTGGTTCCACCCACAGCACTGGCCGCAGCTGCTCTCAGGCCTGGCTTGCTCTCCTCTCCTCCTCAGAGCTTACACTAAGCTCACATCCAGGTTCCCAGCATTCCCCCGGGGTGGTCCTCTATCCCTGCATCCTCCCATGCTGTCTCTGCTGCCCGCCTGGGGCCATTGGGTACCCTGACCTTCCCAACATGGGCACCTGGGTGTGGCTCATGCTGACAAACATTTTTCTTTTCTTTTTACAGATGGAAAGCACTAATTAAGACAGTTGAATGTCTTCCATATTCCTAATTCTTTGTTCTTTCCCTTTATGTAACAGAGACGATCCTGCCTAGCTCATTACCAGCTGGTCGAGTAAACACCGAGAGACTATAAGGATATTTTATTTTAATTGCCTGAGCCTCAGGATTATGGAAGCAAGATGGAAGGGGAGGAATCTGAAATGGGGTGGCGGGTGGGCATTGGGGGCGGGGGCGGGGGCGGGGTGTGCTTCCCAAGAAGTGTTCCTTTTGAAGGGGTGGTCCCGCTTCCTTTTACTGTCCGGGAGCTTTTGACCCTGACCCAGGAAAGACTGAGAAGAACTCGGAGGAAGCCAAGCCGCTGCCCCGCTGACGAGAGGGCAGGTTCCGAGCCAGTCAATTAAACACATTTCTCCTTAATAAATGTAGCAACCGGCATGAAAATATGTCTTATTTTCGAAGATGCATGAATCAGTCTGGCAAGGGGCCCAAGAGGCAAGAGCAGTCTGGGCTGTGTGACGTCCCGATGCCGGGCTCCAGGTTTAACTCTCCAGGGAGCACAGCTTTCCAGAGCGGGGTTCTGGAGCCAGCATCCCCCGGTGGGGAGCCAGGGTGCAGGGCCTGGATGGGGGTCACTGACTGGGAGGGACGATGGGTGATGTGGGTGACCTGCAAGTGTCCCCACAGACCTGATAGCCCTGATAGTGGACCCTGGGCTCGGGGCTTTGTCCCATAAATGTACCTTTCTCCTCCACACAGACCGAGGGGGGACACAGGAGCCCAGAAAGGTAGTGGCTGGAGGGAGGCACCTAGGTCTGACAAGAGCGTCTCCTGGCTACAATCGGAATCATGGATGTTGGAAGGGTGGAGTTGGGCAAGGCCGTCCTTCTACAAGCAGGTATCTGCCGGGTCTCGGGAAAGCACTCCTCAACAGCTCTTTGTATTCTCAATCTGTTCAAAGACAAGGTTTCCCGAGGCAGGAGGTGAAGGAGCCCGCTGCTGGATCTAATGACCAGAGTTTGATCCCTGGAACCCACGTGGTGAAAGGAGAGAAAGGCTTCCGACAAACTCCTGGAACTCAGTGCTCATCCTGCCTCAGCCTGGCGAGTAGCTGGTGCAGGTGCATGCTGGGAAACCTGGCTTGCTGTGCAGGTCTCAGAGCGCTTCCCTGGGGTTGCCCCTGCGGCGGCATTGCGGGTTCTCCCGAATCCCCTTCGTCCTGCCACCGGGATTCCCGAGAGGGGCTCTGAGTCTCTCTGCACAGGCCTGGAATTGTCCTACTTTCTTGAGGTGGAGGGGACATTCGTGCGGTGCCAGCCTGGATTACACGAGATCCTGTCTCAAAACTAAACCAAAACCAAACAGATCCAACTTTCTCATAAATTTCTCATAAATGTGAATTCTCTACTATTAACCCGCAGTGGTGTTCACTTATAGCAAGTCATTAGGGGTGAAGCATCCCTCTGTAAGGAAACACCAGCTCATTATGGAGGCCAGGCTGATTCTGGTGACTCTAATGAGCTGTGAAAACCACCCAGGAGCTACACTAGCCGAGGGAGTGCCTCTGACTGCCTGGAGGAGCATTTGCTGCCTAAGTTTGTAGCCGGAAGGAGCTAACCAATGGGGCTATATTAGTCAGGGTCCCCAGAGAGCAACCAAGGGGGTGAATACACACATATGTGGAAGAATCTATTAAATCAGCTGAGGTTAAAATAGCAACGAGCGGAACTACCTACGAGAAGCTGAGAATCAGGTGGGCTGATTCCAACCATGGGGCAGGACGCCTCAGCATTCCCAATCTGGTGCTGTAAACCCGGAGGGTTCCTGGAGACCTGCTGGTCCTTAGTCCGTGACGGAAGCCTGGAGACGCCATTTCTTTCTGACAACAGAAGGAATCGAAGTCATCGTCATCAGCAACAACGACCGGTTAGACCAACTCAGAGGTAAGAGGGAAAGGCCGGGCCGGCAAAAGGAGAGTCATCCTTGGTCTACTGTGAATGCTCTTCACCTGGGCAGCGCCCAGAACCCTGCTTGGGTTCCTTGGCTCTCGGACTACAGGCTCCTTCTCTCTGATGTCCCTTGGCCTGTCACCAAGCCCCAGACTCAGCTCTCTGCTGTGCCCTTTCTAGTCTGTGGATTTTCACTTTCTCGGCCTCCTCTCGGCCTCTTCCTTCAGGCAGCTGTTGTGTGGAGCCTGGTCTACAACTCTTGTTCCTGCTCACTCCGACCATCTGCAGGCTGGTGACCATGACTCCACACCTCTTGCCTTGGAGATGTGGACGTGTATGTTCCGTGTCTTAACCGACTCAAATGTCAATCGGCCTCCCCTTTGCTCCCCTAGGCCTCCCTGAGTGAGCACCCTCCCACCTTCCAGTCCCTGATCCTAGCAAGCTGGGACCAACTATGCACCATTACAGCTGGATACTGGGAGGAGCTTTGTGTGGCACAGGACAGCGCAGACTCACCTGGGCTGAGCCTTCCAGGGAGCCTCTGCCTGGTTCCTAAGATCAGCACCAGGACAGGAGAACAGGTTCAAGGGTTTAAACTTCTTAGGGTGCAAACAAGGACATTGTCTTTATTTTTCTTTGCAGGGTGTGTGTGTGTGTGCTTGCATGTGTGGGTGAGTATGTGCAACTGTGTGTGTAGGCTCGAGGGAGCATGTGTGCTCGAGAGTGTGTGTAAGTGTTTGAGTGTGTGTGTACGCGTGTGTGTAGGCCAGAGGTTGACATCACTGTTTTTGTCTGCCCTTTTCGACCTTATTTTTGAGAAAGGTCTGTCCCTGAGCCCAGAGTTCACTGGTTAGCCAGATCAAAACCCAAGGACCCTTCTGTCCTCTCTCAGCACCCACCAGCATGTAGAGTACAGAGAGGTGTGACCAGGCCCTGTCTTTCCAGGGCGCTGGGCATCTGAACTGGCTTCCTGCTGCTTGTGCGTCGAGCACTTTACTGACTGTGATGGCTGCTCTTGGTTGTCAACTTGACCACATCTGGAACTAACTAAACCCAAGAGGCTGGGCACACCCATGAGGGGCTTTCTGTTGTCCGTTAAATCATTTCGTTTGATTTGAATTAAATCATTTTAATCCCAGTCTTTTGAGTGGGAAGATCCCTTCAGTCGGGGCCACACCTTCCGCTGGAAGCCAACATAAAAGGCACGGAAGAAGGAAGCTTGCTCTTAGCCTGCTGCTCTCCATCTTGCTGGCCAGTCCATTCCTTCCCTGGCATTAGAGCCTTCCTCTTCAGGATTACGGCAGGTGCTGAAGAGCAGCTGAGCCAGCCAGCCTCATGGACTGAACAACTACTGGATTCTTGGGCCTTTCTGTTGGGAGACAGCCATGGACTCGTTGGACTACTTAGACTACTATATATACATTATATATATATATATATATATATATATATATATATATATATATATATATCAGTTTTGTTCCTCTAGAGAACTCTGACTAATATACTTCCTAGTTCCGGTCTCTCCTCTTCTCCGCTGCACCCTTCTGGGAAAAGCCATCACTCCCCCCATCCCACTGCCCTGCTTTAGCTTCTGAATCTTTAAACCTAGGGGGCTGCAGATCCTTTGAAATCCAGGGACAGTGAAAAACCACTCCCCATGTTCCTGTAGGTCCCAGAGAATGAGCATGGCCTTTAAAATTATTGAAAAACAACAGTTCGGCAGGATTTTTGGACATAAAAAGGTGAGGGTTTTTTTGGTGGGGGGGGGCTATAACAGTTTCATTTAACTGGGGTCAATGTTTTCTATCACCAAAATCTATTCCAAAATCTATTACAGCCCAGTCAGGGTATTTTAGGTATTTCATCTCTGAAATTATCTTTTCATAAGCACAAGGCTCTTTCCCATTTAATTTTTTTTAAAATTTTTTTTTGTTGCTGAGATGTAATTTACATAACTTAACATTTAGCCTTTACAGGCATGCCAGCCCATGCTTGTTAGTATTTTCATGCTGTGCACGTCCCATCGCTGTCTAATTCTCACTACTTCATCTCTGAATTTTTTTTTTTAAACATTTCAGCACATGGAAGCTCTTCCTCTCTACAAGGGAGTAATACTCCATGTGTGTTTGTACCAAACTGCTTATCTAGCCATTCCTTGGCTAATGGGGGTTTGGAGTGTTTTCATCTGTTTGGCGATGATAGACAATGTACAGATTTTTATTGCTGTGGTGTGGTTGTGGCTTGTCCTCACCAAAATTCATTTGAAAAATTTCATTGCTGATGTAAGGGTGTTGGGATTTTTAAGAAAGGCTTGTACTTACGGGTTAGTGTATTTCTTTCTGAGACTGGATTAGGCAGAAGTATAAGGCACATAACTCTCTTCTTTATAAATCACCCAGTCTCAGGTATTCTGTTATAGAACAAGAAGATGTTTTAAGACGGGAATACAGGCATAAACCTGCTGGGTCCTGCGATTACTGATTACCTGAGGAGCCGCTGTACTGTTTTCCACAATGATTGCACCAGCAATGCAACCAGCTTTCCAATTTCTCCATTTCTTGCCACTTACTTTCCCTCCCTCTCTTCCTCCACCTGTTCTCTCTCTCTTTCGTTTTCTCTTCATCCCTTTTTTTTCCTTGTCATCTCAACACATGGGAAGTTTTATCTTCCAGGCTTAATTTACATTTTTCTAATAATGAATGATCAACTCCCTTTTGCAGGTGTGTGTGCTAAGGATTGAATCCAGGGCCTCACTTTTTGCTACAGGGACACCACAACCAACACGTCTAGCCTTATTTTTAGTTTTTTCATTTTTTTGAGACAAATTCTAAGTTACTCAGGTTGGCCACAAGCTCACTCAGTATCTCAAGCAGGCCTTGAGCTTGTGATCCTCCTGCCTCAGACTCCAGAAATTACAGTACTTGTAGGGCTGGCACAGTGATAAAAATTGGTTTTTAGTTTTTTTAAAAAGTAATTGTTTTATGTATATGGGTAAGCTTGCATGTATGTCTATGTACCACCTGGATGCTGGAGGCCTACAGAGGCCTAAAGGAGGGTATTGGATTCCCTGTAACTGTTGTTGAATGTGATTGTGAGCTTCCAAGGAGGTGCTGGGAACCAAATAGGACCTCTGGAAGAGCAGCCGGTGCGCTTAACCTCGGAACCATCTCTCCAGACCATGATAACGAACGTTTTTAATGTTCTTATGGACCATTTGTGCATCTTCTTATAGATTCAGTTTTTGCAGCTCTTTTGGTTAACTGGTTTTTGAGCAAGGTGGGCATCAGATTCCTTTTCTCTGCACGGATGACCTTGACCAGGTGCTGCTTTTTGAAAAGATTATCTTCTAAGCTGAAAAAGCCATGAGGTGGGTGGCTCATGCAGCAGGATGCTTAGTGACTTCACAAAGATGTCCACACTGTGTACCTGAGAACCTTGGTGGGAAGAATGGATACAAAATCACAGTTGCTGATCTCTTGACTATAGCAATAACATCCTGGATTGCCCAGGCCAGTCCAATGCAATAAAGAAGGTCTTTAAACGTGGAAAAGAAGGCAGAAGAGAAATTCAGAGTGATATATATGCTATGAATTTATTTTGCCGTTTCTGACTTTGAAAATAGAGGATGGGTCTATAAGCTATAATGTAGGTGGTCCTTAGAAGCTGGAAAGCACAAGGAAACAGATTCTCTATGTGGTCCTAGAAGATAATGTAGCCCTAATGATGTCTTGATTTTATCCTGGTTAGATCCTTCTGGATTTCTGAAATACATAACTGTAGGAATATTATTTTTAATTATCACACTGGGATCATTTGTTACAGAAGCCAAAAAAAAAAAATCTCCTCCAGATTCTAGATCCCTAGGACACACCCTATATTAATTACCTTTTTTTGTTGCCAAGATCCTGCCAGGAGCAATAGAAGGAAGGAAGGAAGGAAGGAAGGAAGGAAGGAAGGAAGGAAGGAAGGAAGGAAGGAATTTTGGCTGGGTGGTTTGAGGGTTCATTTCTTTATGGGGGGAGGCATGGAGCAGGAGTGTGAAGCTGCTGGCTGGTCCTGTTGTTTCTACAGCTGAGAGAGAGAGAGAGAGAGAAAGAGAGAGAGAGAGAGAGAGAGAGAGAGAGAGGAATGTTGCTGTACAGCCCATTTTCTTTCTCCTTTTGACTCTATTCTGGACCTCAGCACCCATGAGCAGTGGGGTCCTCAGTGGATTTTCCCTCTTCAACTAAACATGGGTGGAAACACCATAGGTGTGTTTCCACAGAGGTGTGTTTCCATTGTGATTCTAAATCCAGGCAAGTTAACCATGAAGATGTTATCTGTCTAGTTCCCTTCCCTTGAATGGACATTAGGGCAGTCACTTCTGTGATTATAGAGTATTATAGAGCAAGAAGATTTTGAATATTTGATTAAGGTCTTCAGTCAGTGAACTTTGGGTTAGCCAAAAGAAGACTCATTGGGCCCAGTTGCATAGGTCTTTAATCCCAGCATTTGGAAGACAGAGGCAGGGAAATCTCTGTGAGCTTGAGGCCAGCCACAGTGAATTCCAGGACAGTCAATAGAGAGACCTTGTCTCAAAAAAATCAAAGCCAAAAACAAAAAAGTAAAACAAGATAAAACAAAAGAAAAAGAAGATGAAAAAGAAGAGGAGGAGGAGGAGGAGGAAGAAGAAGAAGAAGAAGAAGAAGAAGAAGAAGAAGAAGAAGAAGAAGAACAACAACAACAACAACAACAACAACAACAAGGAAAAGAGAAGGGGAAAGGGGAGGAGGAGGAGAAAGAGTTGGAAGAGGAGGAGGAGGCATCCTTCTTTGGCCCAACCCTATAAAGAAGATGGTAGGAATTCACAGGGAGAGTCTCCTGATGCCTTGAACCAAGTTCTTCAGTTCTGCAACCAAAAGGGACATTTTCAGAGACAGAGTCCGGGTCCCATATGAGTATGTAAGCTGATTGAGAGCTTGCTGTTAGCCATTTGAGATCTTAAACAATGAACCGGGTGTTCAACACCATGATTTCTGAGCTATAGAAATATATTGAATACATAATTATGTATGCAATAATAAATCAATGTCATCTTAAGTAATTCAATTTGTTATGCAATGATAAAAGAGAATGCATTTTCTCTACTGAATCACTTTGGCACCTTGAGTGAAATCAACCGAGTGTGTGTCCTTGGCTCTATTTCTGGGTGTTGTTCTGTCTCATTGATCTATAGATCTGACTTCTCTCCCAAAATTATCATTTGGATTTTACCAGAGAATTTTAGTGTGCCTTGAAAATTAGATCCCTGGAATCCTATAACTATGTTATGCTTTCCCAGAATTGTGCCCCCCCCCCCCCCCCCGCCCCTGAGACAGGGTTTCTCTGTGTAACCCTGACTGTCTTGGACTCATTTTGTAGATTAGGCTGGCCTGGAACTCACAGTGATCCACCTGCCTCTGCCTCCTCAAGTGCTGGGTTTACAGGCATGCACCACAGCGCCCAGTTGGAATTGTGCATTTTTATATAAAATTTCTCCCTTGAAAACTGCCATTGTGTCAAAAGTCTAATGATTCAAAGACTATTATGATACCAAAACACCACACTATTGTACCATGTAGGGGAGGGTGATGTTCCAGACACCATACCAGCCAGGCTGGCATCGGTGAGTAAGAACCACCCGGCTAAGTCAGTTAACTTAGTAACAGCAGAATGAGCAGTGTTATTTTAAAAGTTGCTAAGTTTGGATGTTGGTTATGAAGCAACAGAATATTGAAAAGTATAGCTATTTAATTATTTTCTATTTTTCTTTGTGTCACTTTTGATAAGTTGAATAAATCAAGTAATACTTTTCTAGGTTGCTAAATTTACTATTATAAGTTTGGGGGTGAAATTTCATGATTATCTTTTAAATGTCTTTAGAATTTGTGGCAATGCTTTTCCGCTTCAGAATCATCTATATATCTATATCTTGTAATTGGCCAATAAAAGTATACATATTTACTTTATATCATATTATAAACATTATATACACAGATATTTTGAGTATATATATATATATATATATAGTATAAAAGTCTATATATACTTTTATATGTAATAAAAGTATATAAATATATATAAGTATACTTATATTTTATACTTTTATTATATATATAAAGTATATATAGACTTTGATAGTATATATGTACTAAAAAGATTGTATTTGTATGTGTATGTGAATTGGCCAGTAAAAGTCATATGTATTTTCTCTATATGACATTATAAACACTATACATACACAAATATTTTGAATATATATATCTATGTAGGTATATATGAGTATATATCTCAAAACACTTGTGTGTATAGTGTTTATAATATTGTATAGAGGAAATTTATATGAATTTTATTGGCCAGTTACAAGTTAAATAAAATTTTATGTGTCTCATAGTTTTGAGATCTTTTTCTTGTTTAGTCTTACTAGGGTTTAAAAAATTTTGTTCATCTTTTGAATGATCTATCTTTTGCTTTTATTCTTTTTCTGTGTCTGTAGTTGTTTGCATAAGAATGGCCCCTGTAGGCTACTTAAAAATATTTTATATCTAAATTTTATGTTTAAATATACAATATATAAAAATATAAAATATATATCATACATTTTACTGCTTAGTCACTAGAGAGTGGCCCTTTTTGAAAGGATTAGAAGGATTAGGAGGTGTGGCCTTCTTGGAGGAGGTGTGTAACTGGGGGTGGGCTTTGAGGTTTCAAAAGCCCATGCTCAACCTGGAGTCTCTCTCTTTCTCTCTCTCTCTCTCTCTCTCTCTCTCTCTCTCTCTCTGCTTATGAATCAGGATGTAGCTCTCATGCTGCATGCTCCCTGACATGATGATAATAGATTAAGCCTCTAAAACTGTAAGCAAGCCCACAATTCAATGCTTTCTTTCACAAGAGCTGCCTCGATCGTGGTGTCTCTTCACAGCAATAGAACAGTGACTGAGACAGTATCATTTGGTTGTTTTTTTACCTCTTTTATCTGGGCCCATCATTATTTCTCTCATTGGTTCTTTTTTTGATGGCTAACGCTGACATGACAACTGTTAATTTTGTTTAATATTTGCTTTCCCTTTTACTGGTATGGACATTTAGAGTTACAAATTTCTTGTGGACACTACTGTAAATTAATTCCGTAAGTTGTAACTATTTTGTTTTTTGTTCCAACTTTGATTTTTTTTTTTTTTTGACAGTGCTGGCCACTGTACCAAGGACGGTACACATGCTAGGCAAGCACTCATCTGTGGAACCACATCTCTGATACCCTCTGCCAAGTTATTTAAACGTGTTCTTTATTTTTCCAAATATCTAGAGGGATTTAAAAAGATTTTAAGATTTAAAATTTTTTTATTATTTATACAGTACTCTGCCTGCTTGTGTACCACATGCCAGAAGAGGGCAGCAGATCTCATTATAGATGGTTGTGAACCACGGTATGGTTGCAAGGAACTGGACTTCAGGACCTTTGGAAGAACAGTCAGTGCTCTTAAACTCTGAGTCATCTTTCCAGCCCCTGGGGGGATTTTTTTTTAACATCTTGCTATTATTTCTGACTTAATTGCCTCGTAATCAGGAAGCCAACTCTTAGGATTATCATCTTTTGAAATGCACTGACTTACTTTGTAACCTAGAATATTGTTCGTTTTGGTTAGCATTCCCTGCGCACCTGAAAAACAATATGTATTTTGAAGCTGTGTCGTGAGATGTCCCCAAATTGTCAATTAGAACAAGACTGCTGATTGCGTGGTGACTGTTTTATATCACTACCTGGTTTTGAAATTTCAAAAATCAATCAACCTATCAATCAATCAATCAATCAATCAATCTGTGTGTGTGTGTGTGTGTGTGTGTGTGTGAGAGAGAGAGAGAGAGAGAGAGAGAGAGAGAGAGAGAGAGAGAGAAGAGGTCAGAAGAGGGAGTTGAATCCCCTGTATCTGAAGTGATAGACCGCTGCGAGCTGCCTGATGTGGGTGCTGGGTACTGGACCCAGGTTCTCTGGAAGAGCAGCTGAGAACCTCTCCAGCCCTTTTAAACAGTTTCTGTTTGTTTTTATTTTCTGGTTCTATGCATTGCTAAGAGGGAGGTGTTAAAAAATCCCCAGTTGTGAATAAAGAGTTATATATTTCTCTATATTAGTCAGTTTTTGTTTAATGAGGTACAGAGTTCAGATTTTTATGGTTTCCTTTTGAGTTAAACCTCTTGTCTTTATGAAATCTCTTTCTTCACCTAAAAGAATGCTCTTTATCTTGTGGTTTATTTTTGCCTTTATTCCAATAAAATTATGCCATTTTTTCCAATTATCATTTCATGCCACATCTTTTCCCATACTTTTATTATTATTACATGTTTGTTAATTGTAGTTATTTTAACAATTTCACAGACACATAATGCATCCTGACTGCTCTCACTCCTTCCTCTCTCACCCTTACACCTGCTGCTCTCTCTTATCCTTATACCTGCCCTTTCTCATCTTCATACCACTCCCGTCTACCTCCCCTTCCCTACAAACCTCTTTCTTACATTCATGTTTATTCCTTGTGTTTTGTGACCCACTGAGTTAAGTCATGTTCATCTGTTCGGATGTGGTCCTGTGCCCTGGAGCCTGTGGGCCTAGTGGTGAATATACAGCCGAAAAAACGGTTCCTCATCTCCCAGAATCTATCATTAGACGATAGTTCAGCAGGAGGAGTAGGGTCCTGTGATGGCCTCTCCCTTTCATCATTGATTTTCAGCAGAGCCAGTCTTGTGAAGGCCCAGTGCGGCTAACTACAGCTGTTGAGAGTCCATGATCGCCCTGGTTATTTTGCTTCCTTTCACTGCGTGTTTTGCTCCTACATGCTTCCTACCCCAAAGTTTCTTGAGCCTTAGGGGTGTGTTACAAACGTTTTATTTAGGGCTGAGCTCTCAGCAGTAACTCGTCAGCAACAACTCCTGAAGCCATGCCTCTCTGAATTCACCACCATTCGCTACAAAGTGAGGCTTCTCTGAGGCTGAGAGCCGCTTTTGCCTGTGAGTGTAAACGAAGAAAATCAGAAGACGTTTTGACGCTATGTCAATTTAGTTAAACAACAGTAATAAGGTCCCTGTTGAGGCTTACAAGCTCCCCAGGCATAGGTTGCTAAGAACGTGTTTCTTTCCATGAAGCAGGCCTCAAATCCAGTCAGCCGGAGGTGGTTGGCTACCTCCACAACAGTCACGCCGCTGTTGCACTGGTGGACACATTTTTTCCCCTTCTCTTTTTTCTTTCGGTTTCTAAGGTTCACGACTGGGTAAGACTACTGGTGCCTTTTCTTTCCCAGCAGCCTACAAAGCACTTTGAAAGCTAGGCAGCAGGGAAGATGTTTCCAGCTTGGTCCCAGCCTGCTTTCAAAATGCAAACTGTTTTCAGAAGTAGGGTCTCATCCTCTAGTTCTGTTGTGCAGCCAAGAGAACTGACAGGAAGCTCTGCAAATGAAAGGAATGCTTCCAAGGCTGGCTTCCCTGATCAACTCCTGCAGCTCAATCTCACACCAGGGACTGAGAATTTTGTTCAGTAACACACCGCCACTAGAAGAAGCATTGACCACTCAACTCTACTGTAGCTTTTACTTGGGTTATAAGATAATAGGTTCCTGTATGATTTTCTTTCTTTTTTTCTTTTTCAGTTTTTTGAGACAGGGTTTCTCTGAGTAGCCTTGGCTGTCCTGGAACTTGCTCTGTAGACCAGGCTGGCCTCAAACTTATAGAGATCTGCCTGCCTCTGCCTCCCAAGCGCTGGTATTAAAGGCGTGTGCCACTACCACCCAGCTTCAGTATGACTTTCTTACATCCTTCATTTGAGTTAATCCTAACCCCATACCCTCATCTTCTCAGTATCCCAGCTCTCTCCTTCTTAAGTCTTTCCACTCCTAGTGTCCATTTTTACTTTCCTTTTACCTACGTTGTACCGTTCCCTCTCCCTAAGGCAGCCCCATTATTTGATCACCGACCCATTTTCTTGATAGTTCACATTTATGTACTCTTCTTTTCAATAGTATAACTTTAAGGTGCTTACTTGTATTTTCTATCGTATGTAGCCTTTTGAAGGGTCTTTTTTTCTCCCCAGTTGATGTTTTCTCACTATACTTGGGAAATTTTAAATTATTATTTCTTTAAAATTTTGTTACATCTATTTATTTATTTATTTATTTATTTATTTATTTATTTATTTATTTATTTATTTATTTATTTATTATGTGTGGGCATGCATGCAATCAGGTGCCCACACCTCAACATGCATGTGGAGGTCAGAGGATAACTTACAGAACTCTGTTCTCTCCTTTCAGCACGTGGGCTTCAGGGATCAAACTCAGATCATCCACTGTGGCAGCAAACTCCTTTGCTCACGGAGGTGTCTTACCAGCCACTCCCCAGTAGCTGTTCTTGCAGGGCGTTTCTCCTTCTCGTCCTCTCTGAGGACACTTGGTTGGGCTGCCTCACAGGTTCTCGAAAGTCATGGTTTCTGTTCATGTTTTAGGGCTGTTTTTTTTTTTTTTTAACCTCTGTTCTTCAGAGTGGAAATCTGTCTCCACTTCATTAATCCTTTCTTCTAACATCTCAAATTCGACTTGAAGACAACCTGGTAAACTTTCCTTTCATTTACAGAGTTTCTGTTCATTATTTTTCCATTATTCCTGTTCCTTTCTCCTGGAATTCCCCATCTGTTCACCTATTAAAGTAATATTTTTCTTTAAGCTTTTCAGCAAACTTCTAATGTGCTTTAAAATCTTTGTTGTTTCTAACTCTGGATCAACTTAGAATTCCTATGGGTTGCATTTTGTTTGAGTAACACACTGGTTTTCTTGCTTGATTGCATATCTAATAATTTTATATCTATCTATCTATCTATCTATCTATCTATCTATCTATCTATCTATCTATCTATCTATCTATCGAGACAGAATCTATGTAGCCCTGGATGTCCTGGAACTCTCTATGTAGGTAGGATGACCTTGAACTTAGAGACCCACCTACCTCTGCCTCCTCAGTGTCAGGATTAGAGGTGAGAACCACTCCACCTGACTGCATGTTTAGTAGTTTTTCACTGTGTGCTAGACTTTGTGGATTATGCATTTTAAAATACCTGGGTCGTGTTTCCTTCCCTTAAAGAATTTAATTCTAGCGGGCAGTAAATTTACTGTCATCTCTTCTTGATCCCATCAAGGTTTGGTTTTAGGCTTTTCCAGAACAGGTTTGTAACAGCTATCCATTGCTGTGTAACAAATTGCTCCCCCCAAAACCAACACCTTAAAACAATAACAAAAATTCATTCTTTTATTACTTTTGAGGACCCAGAATGTAAAGGTGACTTGAATCAGCAGTTTTTCTGGTTCCGGGGTCTCTTGGGATATTGCGATCAGAATGTCGTTGGTCCGCAATCATATGAAGCTCATCGACACCAAGATTGCAGACAATTCCTGCAAGCTCCCTCACATGCTTACTGGGTGGCCTCTGTGGGCTGTAGTCCAGGGTCCTCTCTTCTTTATGGGGAGGGGTGAGCATGTGGGAGACTAAGTAGGGGGACATTGGGAGGCTGGCTACCAGCTGCCACAGGGATCTAGACTAGCTCTGGCTCTGGGCGGAATTTCTCAACCCTGACACTAATTGGTACACTAGGTACTGGGGCTGCATTCATGACCGTGCAACCTGTCTAAATGCACTGTGGGCTGTTTGGCTGCATCTCTAGTCTCCAGCCACTAGATGGCAGTAGCACGCTCCATCGCGACCGTCGAAATGTCTCCAGGGATTGCTAAATGTCCTCCGAGGGAGATGACCCTCTCTCCACCCCCACACCCCCAGGCTGAGAACTGTGTCTCTGGGAAATGCCCCTGGGAGATGGCTCAGTAGGTAAAGAGAGCTGAGTGCTCTAGCCTGAGGACCCGAGTTGGAGTCCTACAGCCCAGGTGAAAAAGTGCGATGCAGTGCACCTACCTGTCAGACCTCTACTGTTTCCTAGCGTTGTGTGACATGTAATCTTTCAGTTTGGCTTTTCTTCACGTATTAAATCATTCTTCGCTGTGTATTCACTGTCTGTCACGCAGCTCAGTACTCAGCCCAAGCTCAGCTGTTCCTATCCCTCTTCTGTGCTGCTCAAATCTCTCGGTCTGAGGTGCTCCTGCAGGCGCAGACCTCGCCTCTGCCTTCTTGACTTGGCATCTGTGCTCCCTCAGTGAGCTGTGCTGGGCTCTTCTTCTGGTGCTGTGCTCAGGAAGTTTGTGCTGGGGGAAGAGTCCGAGGGCACATGGGTCTCTTCTGATGGGCTTCCTTCTCGCTCTCTCTGGCTGGCTGTTGAAAAATGCCCACAACATTTGCTCTATGTATTGTGACTGCTTTAGAGCTGTAGAAGGCAGAAGGATAAGCTTGATGTCAGATCCACCATTCTGGCTCTCATTAGATAATTCAGATACAGTACTCCCTGCCCTGCCCACCCCAAGGCGAATATCCAGAATATATAAAGAACTCAAGAAATTAAACACCAACAAACCAAATAATCCAATTAAAATGGGGTACAGAGCTAGACAGAATTCTCAACAGAGGAATCTCAGACTGTGAAAAAGCACTTGAAAATGTTCAGCGTCCTTAGTCATCAGGGAAATGCAAACCAAAATGACTCTGAGATCCCATCTTACACCTGTCAGATGGTTAAGATCAGAAACTCAAGTGACAATACGTGCTGGTGAGGATGTGAAGAAAGGAGAACGCTCCTCCATTGCTGGTGGGAGTGTAAACTTGTACAACTACTTTGAAAATCAGTCTAGCACTTTCTCAGAAAACTGGACATTTGCTCAGCCATATTCATTGCAGCTTTGCTCATAATAGCCAGAAACTGGAAACAACCTAGATGTCCCTCAGCAGAAGAATAGATAAAGAAACTGTGGTACATTTACACAATGGAATACTACTCAGCCATTAAAAACAAGGAAATCATGAAATTTGCAGGCAAATGGATAGAACCAGAAAAAGATCAACCTGAGTGAGGTAACACAGACCCAGAAAGACACACATGGTATATACTCACTTATAAGAGGATTTTAGTCTTACAGTACAGGTTAAACATACTGCAATGCACAGACCCCATAAGATAAGTCCAGTGGACATCTGAGACTTCATGTGGGCTCACTAGTCAGGGGATGGGGCATATCTCTGACATGAACTATGTTGCCTGCTTTTTGGTCCCCCTGATGAGACTTCCCTACCAGGCCACAAGGGAGGAAAATGAATTCAGTCCTCATGTGAATAGATGATCTGGGGTGTCTGGGTAGGGGGTTACCCTATTCTGAGGGATGGGGGACAGGAGATAGGGGAGGGAGGGAGGAGCTGGGAGGAAAGGGCCTATGACTGAGCAGTAAATTGAGTTAATTAATAAAAGAAAATTCTGATCCTGTCCTCCTTGCCATGCCCAACCCTGGCCCGCTCACCCCAGGCGGCAGTGCTCGTGGGTGGTGCTCTGGGTGTTTGAGAGGCTGGGTCTTTGGAAATGTGACCTGGAAGGGGACTGTCGGATCTTCCCCTTCCTGGCTTAAGACGTGAGCATTCACTCTGACACACATCCCTACCCATGGTGTTTTTCTCACCAGTGGTGCAAACGTACAGAACTTGGAATGACAAACCATATTAAATTACTTTTCACTTCCTAAGAAGCCTAGGTCAGGAATTTTGTTAGGGTAATGCAAAGCTAACACAAGAAACAGCTTAAAAAACAAAACAAAACAAAACAACACTCCCCACCCCCATACTATTCCATTTAAAAGTGGATCTCATGGGGGCTGGAGAGATAGCCCAGCATTTACAGAGGACTGGGGTTCAATTCTCAGCATTCTCACAGAGTCTCACAACTCTCTGTGACTCTAGTTCCTCATAGATATACCCCCCCCGGAAATAAAAATAAAATAACTCTTAAAAAGATAGAAACAAGCCTGGCAGTAATGGTGCACACTTTTAATCCCAGCACTTGAGAGACAGAGGCAAGCAGACCTCTGAGTTCGAGGCCAGCCTGGTCTACAGAGTGAGTTCCAGGACAGCCAGGGCTACACAGAGAAACCCTGTGTACCAGGAAAACCAGGAAAAAAGAAGACCCATCAATGAAGCTCTCCTGCTCTTAAACACCGAGGCTGTTAGCACAGGCTGGCCTGTCCCCCAGCAGCTTGTACATAAGCTGATCATTGCCATTCGCTTTCACGTTTCCCCTGCTTGTTCGTATCACCCACATTTGAGTTAGGAACTCCTTTCCAAACTTAAAGAGCCGAGGAGCAGATGAGACTCGGAGGAGAGAAAGCCCCTCTGTCGTCTGTCATGTCCATGCAGTTTAGAGACTGATCTGTGCCACGCTGGGGTTAACCACAAGGCCACCACCAGGCAGGGCTTCACTCTGGTATGGTTGTCTGAGGCCAGACAGAAGTTTTTCCCACAGGCTCTGGCTGTGGTGCGTTACTAAGAGGAGGATGTTGATTCGCTCAGTCAGAGCTTTTGTTTGCTTGGTCTCCGAGTAGAAGAGACAGCCTCTGACCAAGGGCATCCCCGGGGAGATCACTGAGTGAACAGTTAAGGCTGGAAAAAGCTTTACCCGTGTGCAAGTTCAAATGTCTAGAGGGGCCAGGTGTATAAGAGCAACAATTCAGGATGGGTGTGGACCAAAAGGGGTGACAGGGTGTGGACACTAGACAGCAAGTTCTCTGCTTAAACGAGCCACTTCCAGAAGTTCATGACACTATGGCTCAGGATGTGACAGGTAGAATTCTGGTCTGGCGGGCATTGACAACGTAAGTTCAAGCCCCAGTACTGCAAAATATGTAGTCAGTCAAGAGTTCCGTCTGCGTTTGCCTGCAGACTGGGTTATTATTGAGCAATAATTAGACTGAGCGCTCAGTTATATGGGTGTCACCGTACTGAGCTATGATGGGCTTATGTCTCAATAGACCTATCGTAAGTTGAAAATATCCTTAAGACCCAAATGCATTTTGTAGACCTTGTCCACTGAACAACCACAGTGTAGCTTGCCTTAAACCACTCACTTCCATCAGCACCAAGCCTGTTGCGTAATGAAGTGTCGACTATACTCCCTTGAAAATAAATTGCTGGCCCCTTAAGTACACTGAGTCTTTGACATGGCAACAAGATGCTTTTGTCTTCAAATGCTTTGACTGCATTCCCAGCTCCCCGGGGACACATGTGGCCCTCAGGTTGCAGCCTAGGCACTTTTGCATAGAGAGTGTAGGCTTTTTCTACATGTGATCTTGAGCTATGGGCTGAGGCGCTCTGCGGCTCTACAGCATTGGGAAGGAATACACTTTACATCTTGCTAGCCTGGGAAAAGATCCAAATTCAAAATGCAAAGTATGGTTTCTACAGTGTATTGCTTTTGAGCCACCGTAAAGGTTAAAAAAAATAAAAAAAAAAATTCCAAGCTGAACCACTATGGGTTGGAGGCGTCTGTGTGTCCCCTTTAAGGATGAAGTTTTGGACTCTGTGGGAGGCAATGACCTTGCCTGGCGTGGTGGAGCAAGCTGTTACCGGCTTTGAACTCAGGCTGCCCGTCCTCAGAGCATGTGCCCTGACACTGTGATGCGGCAGGGAACTAGAAAACAGTAAAGCAAAGGTGGTTTCATAAACGAACTGGGACACAACCAAAATGAAAAGGGCCCGCAGGTGGGAAGCGTGGAGTTGCATAAACATGGACGGGAAAGTGCCCATGAATAGAGAGAAGGGCTTGGAGGATCCCAGGTTCTCCAGGACTAAGAGTCGAAAGCCAGCGAGGAAGGAGTTAGTAAAAAGAAAATCTGACAGTCAAGCGACGTCCTGAGAAGGACTTCGCTTTGCGAGCTGTCAAAGAACGGCAGTTCTCTCACAGTAATTATGAAGAACGAATGTATGATATAAAATAGTTCAATGTTTGTTGGCAGCTCTGGGGATGGACACTGGAGTAAAACTGACAGAAAGACATCTCCTCCATTATCTGCAGGAGGTTCATACCAAGACCCCAGGGGAGTCCCCAATCTAGGGGAGCTATAAAGCTCCCCATAAATTACATTTTTCTTATGCTTGCGTGCTTACAATGAGGTTAAATTTACAAATTAGGCTCAGTAAGACATTAGTGATAACTAAGATAAAGCAGAAAAGTTAATCTACAGTGCAAAAAAGTTATCTAAAACTTTGGAACTCTTTGTTTCTTGAAGTTTAATATATTTATTATTAATAATATTTATTAATATTAATTTTAATATTTTCAACCCATAATTGGGCAGAAATAAGGAGAGCCACCCACAAGTGGGCGCATGGTGTTGTAGGACCTTGTCTTCTGGGCATGGTGTGGCTGAGGCTGCCTTGAAATTCGAGTATCTACAATTACCCGAATATGGCCATCGGGGAGGGAGGGCTCCTGACCTCACCCGAGGGTGTGAAGACAGCCAGCAGTGTCTGGGAAAAGGAGGCCGCCTGTCTGTTGTTCATGCTCCTGTGAGTGACTCCTCACCCATCGTTCTGTAAATAACCCCCCCAAAATTCATTGCTTCCTCAAGGTAGACTTGGGTGGGAGCTATGTCTTTGGTCTATCCATGCCTTCTTTCTCTGGGGTGAATCAAAACAGATTCCCCAGAGAAAGTCACACAGCTGGTGAGTAAACAGCCCTGGCAACAGAACTAAAAATGTATGAGGTTGGACCTGGCCTGGTTTGGGGATCTTTTAAGCTATACTGGGGCCTTACACAGACTCCATTCATTACCTGGTATGTACAGTCAAACATAGCACACTCACCTTCAAATGAGACAGAACCCATTCCCGCTCACTGTCTTTTTTTTTTTTTTTTTTTTTTGACTTCTCTCCTATTGTCCCTCTCCCTTCCCCAGCCCACAATAGCCTGCCAGGGAGGTCTGGCCTCCTGCCCCTTTCTTTGGCTGATGAAGATGCCAACTTCACACATGCACTTTAATGGTTCCCAGAGTTCCTTTGCTGGACTTTCTGACTGTAGATTAGGTGGGTCGAAGGATGTGGTTTCTCTCCTCCAGTTCCCCAAGCAAGGGGTCATCACTGCCACTGAGGTGATAAGGAAACCAGTGTTCCCACCATGGAGGACATAATGTATGCTTAGCTCTCTGTCCTGTTTTTTCTGTAAGTTTCATGGGTAAACTCCCACTCTGAGTGTCCTTTTCCCTCTTAGGAAGAGGGTCCCAAGATCTGCCCTCTGGTGTTCAGGAACCCTAGGTCTACTAGTGTCCAAACAGGTGCCACCATTGTCCTCCCATTCACCTCTGACCCATCCTACCAGGGACCCTGCTGTTCCCTCCAGGCCCTCATGCGCTTGTGAAAACTGCCCACCATTCCCATGTCCTACAAGATGAAAGGGATTTTTTTTTCAGTCTGACATTCCAGAACCTCGTCCAGCCAGGACCATCCGCAGCTCCCTCTGCCTCCCAAGCTTGGCTCAGCCTCACATGTTCTGTCCTCAGTGTCCTCTGCTTCTGGTTTCCATCTGCAAGCTCATTGCACAAAGACTCCTCTCTTAGCCTCCTTCTCCCTCTTCGGAGAGAGAAGCAAGCTTACTCAGGAGGCTCCTACGACCTTGAACCTGTAGAACTCTAGAGGAAGGCAACTCTCCGGGTAGCAGCCATCCCCCAGAACCTGCATTCACAGGGTCGACCCTGCTGACACTGGCTCCCACTTGGGAGTCACATCCTCATTCTCCATGTCACAGGCTTCCAGATGACACCGTGGAAGCACTAGACTGGAGATGAAGGAAGGGAGTGGCAGCTCCTACATGTGATCCTTTTGTGTGTGGGCGTCATTCATAGCATGGCAATGACCATCTTCAAGTGAGTGCATTCCCAACTCTCTTCTCCAACCCTCCCCTTCCCCTCCGTATCTTTATATTGTCCTGGGTTGACTGAATATCAGTCTCTTTTCTAGTAGCCGGGAGACTCTTCCGGATAGATCCCGGCACATGCCCATCTGTGGAGGCATCGTGACTGGTCTAAGGTCTTCCCTCAGAAACTCTGGGTGATTCCCATCCATACTGCGTCTCCAGTGAGCCTTGGTCTTCAACATCAATAGCACTAGATTGTGAAATGTCAGCTGGCTAGAGGAACTCCCTCAGCTGCGTTCCTCTCGCTCTGCATCCTCCCCCGACTTGGCTCCTCCCCCTCTCTACCACCTTACCCAGGCCACTTCATCCTGAGCCCCAGGATGGCCTCCACTACCACACAGTCCCGGACACTTAATGGGCTATGGATGCTTAAAGAGAATGGCTGTCCATGAAAGACCCTTAATTGGGATGCTTCCTGGTCCCACATCCTGGTCCAGCTTCCAGTGCCCCGAAATTCTTCTCTGCATACTCCACACCGGTCTGCTAAGTGGATACAAATATTTTCCCAAGCAATCACACCGGATCTACAGTGTTCTTTCCTGGAGCAATGGAGACTTGTGGTCAAATTTAGGACAGCGATCTGTCTCTCTAATTCCTGACCAAAATCCTCCCAGGGTGACACCAAACCTCGGCTGGCCTAGCTCGCCCCCGCTCCCTTCTCCAGCCTCTGTAGTTCTATACCCAAGGCATTCAAAAGCTGGCTTCCCTCCCCAGCTTGCTCACATGCTGAAACACCTGCCCGCCTTGGCACAGGTGCCGCACCAGAGAGGTGTCCTGTGGGGCCGAGTGGTGTTTGTTCTCTTCTGAAGTTGCAGGCTGTTTTGTGGCGCGCCAGGCTCCTCTGGGCACATCGCCTTTGCTCTGTAATGAAGGTCTCCCTCAGTTATGTAAACAGAAAGTGGGGCATTTTTGCGGTCTTGGGACAGAAGTACGAAGACAGCTTCTCCGAGTGACTTTAATCATCACCTTACCCTTGTGGGTACGCTTGGTCTCTGGACAGGAAGTGGGTGGCTCTGGGGGAAATGACTGTTCCGAAGGGAACCTTCCTCTACTTCCCACGAGCTTGCTTCTAGAGCTCTCTGCAGCCTTAAAGGAGGCAGCCCTCTTAGCCTGCTCTGGTTGTGGCCTGGCCTGGCGGTGGCTATTTCCTGAGTGTGCAATATTTCTGCTCCCTGCAGCCACAGAGGGTCTCCTTGCTGCAGAGCGGGCACAGGTCAACCGCAGCTCATCCCTCTTCTGGCCTGTGCCTCTCCTGGGTTCCGTAGCCACTTCTGCCTTTCAGGCTGAGCTGGGCTCCTCCCCCTCTGTACACCCCCACGTCTCCTCCCACTTTGCACCGCCCCTTCCCAGCTCCTCCCCTTCTGCACCCTCACAGATTGAGAAAGGGTTAACAGACTGGGAGGGGCCTGAACGTACGGAAATTTCTGGGATTTTCTGTTATAGCTTGCTAGCCTGCCTTGGGGCACCGCTCCATGGCACAAGCAGCCCCTATCTGAGTGTAACAGAAGACAGTGGCTATCGTACGGAAAAGGCTCTCGCAGTTGAACCTGCCCCGCGAAGCCCCCTAGAGCAGCGGTTCTCAACCTCCCTAAAGTTACGACCCCTTAATACAGTTCCTCGTGTTGTGGTGACCCCCCCCCCCCCACCATAAAATCTTTTGTTGCTACTTCGTAACTGTAATTTTGCTACTCTTACGAATCATAATGTAAATATTTGATATGCAACCCCCTTGAAAGGGTGGTTTAACCTCCAAAGGGGTCACAGGTTGAAAACCTTGCTCTGGAGAACTCCTCCGTTTTCCGGAGGTTCCAGAGGCTTCTCGGCATTTTCAGGTTGCCTTTTGGAAGCGTCGAGGTGCTGGAATAAAAGAAAGAGCTAGGTCAGCTGGCGCCAGGGAAGAAGCCCGAATAAGGGTCTTTGCTCCCATGTGTCCGCTTCTTGCTCCCGGCCCACCCAACTGCCTGACCAGGATGTCTCCACAGGCTTGCCCCTTGGTTCCTCTTTCATCTCCGGTGCCCCTCCTTGCACTAACATCTTGAGAGCCAGGGAAGAGCTTGCTTGCCTTCATAGTGCGTAGCTTGCGGTCCCACAGAAAGCCCTCCAAGGCTTCCCAGGAGGTTCCGATTAACCCCTCCAAGCCTCACCTCCCACAGTGCCCTCCACATCACCATTGCTAGACTCCGCTTTCCCTACACTTCTGGCTCCTACTCTTCGCTCTGGCCCCTTGTTGCTGCCCCAGAGCCTTTGCGTTTCCCTGAGTCTGGGGACCCTCCCCCGAGCCTCAAAGGTCTGCTTCTCACCAGTTGGCTCAAACAGCATCTCTTTAGAGCAGGCCCTTTGCGGTGTGTCATCTACTTACTGTCCACTCACCGTTCAACAAGTCACTGTGGTCTCCTCCCCACCGTCGCACCCCCAGGTCCTGGACACTGCACACAGCCGTGGAAAAAAGAGGACTCACTGCCGGGGGGGGGGGGGGGCGATGGACATTCTAGTGGCTACAAATATAAAACAGAAATAAATAGAGGATGTCAGTGGTGCATGTAATGGGGAAAAACAAAGGGGGTGAGGCAGGTAGCAAATGAGGACGGAGTAGGTAGGAAGATGGCCATAGCCGGTCTCTTTATCTATGGGGTATGTGCCTCTGGGTCTGACCAACAGCCACGGTCAAGAATGCTCACCCCCCACTCTATTTTCAGACAGACCGTCACTATGTAGCCCTTGTGCAGGGTTTTCCTTTACGTCATTCTCTAAGCAACACCACTCAACAACTGTAGACATAATAATAGTTACATTATTCCAGGTATTTTAAGTATAGAGAGAGACATATGATTTTGTGTCTGCATAAAATCTAGGCTCTACAAATAAGAGAACCCATGCAACCTTTACCTCTCTGGTTACTTCCAGTTCCATCCATTTTCCTACAAACAACATACTTTTTTTTTTTTTTTAATGCCTCAAACTCAGGTGTGTATACAAATGGCCTTTCGATATACACTTATCTGCTGGCAGACACCTAGCCTGACACCATGACTTGGCAGTTACGAATAGTGCCACAATAAACAGGTGTGAAAGTATCCATGGGGTGTGTTGCACTAGAGGCCTTTGAATACATTCCCAGGAACGGCATAGCTGGATCATGTGGTAACTCTATTTTCAGTTTTCCCGAGGAGTCGCCATACTGATTTCCATAGTGGATGGAACCTGGCAGTAGCGTATGAGACTTCTTACGTGCTACATCCGCAACAGCATTTATTTGTTTTCTCGGTGATAGCTGTGGCCGATGTGGGTGAGATGGACTTTCAGTGTTGTTTTAGTCGGCGTCTGATAGACAAAGGAGGCTGTGGAGCACGTTTTCACGGGCCGCTCACACTTCGTCTTCCCAGAATTTGTTTATTTCATTAGTTTGCTTACCAATTGGCATTTTGTTGGTATTTAGGTTCTGAGTCCTCTCTGTTCAAAGGTGTCTTTTTCACTCACGTGCCTGTGTGAATTCGTGTGCACCATGTATTGAAGTGCACGCAGGGGCCGGAAGAGGCTGGAAACCAAACCCAGGTCATCCTCTGCAAGAGCAGTAAGAGCTCTTAATTGCTGGAGCATCTCTCCATTTCCCAGTTTCTGAGTTCCTTATATACTCTAGATACTAATCCTCTGTTAGATAGATAGCTAGAACGCTGTCCTACCCCCAGCCCCTCGCCTTCACTTGATTGCTTCCCTCTGTCATGCAAAAGCCTTTTAATTTCATGCAATCCAATTGTCAATTACTGGTTTTCTTTCCTAAACTGGAGAGTCCTTGCTCGTGCCCATGTCTGGAAATGTTTGCCGTGCTTTCTCCTAGCAGTTTAAGAGTTTCAGGTCTTATGCTACAGAAGTCTTTGATCCACTTGGAGCTGATTTTTGTACAGGATGTAACAGGGATCCAGTTTATTCTTCTACAGTAGATATGCTGTTTCCCCTGCACCAAAAGGTGTCTTTATTCCAGTGTACATTTTTGACATCTTTGTCAGAAACCACATGGCTTCAGGTGTGTGGGTTTACACTGGGCTCTTTTATTCCTTCCATTGATGTGTGTGTCTCTGTTGGTGCCAGGGCTATGCTGTTTTGTTATTATGGCTCTGCAGTATAACCTGAAATCAGGTGTGGGGATAACTCCAACACTGTTCTTTTTGCTCAGTGTTGCTTTGCCCATTGGGGGGTCTTTTGTGCTTCTGTATGAGTTTTAGGATGCGTTTTATGTTCCTGTGAGGAATGTCATTGGAATATCGGTGGGACCCGCACTGAATCTGCAGACTGTGTTTAGTAATGCAACCAGTTCCGCAGTATTGATTCCGTCTAGTGGGAGCCTGTCAATCCTCAGCCGTCTTTTTCGATTTCTTTCTGCAGTGTTTTGAAAGGTTCACTGAAGGGGTCTTCTAGTGCCTTGATCAGGGATATTCCAAGGTTGAACACTTCAAGACATACGAGTCATGCCTTTCTCATATGCAAACAATATTAGGTCCATCTTAATGGTCCCTAAGACTCAACTCAACATCAGTTCAAAAGTCCAGAATGTACCTAATAGAAGGGTGAGGAGGTGCCAGGAGCAACCCATAGAGAGGCAGATTCCCTTCAGCTGTGAGCCAGTTGTGAGCTAAGCTGTTAGCATTCCCTGGATCCATGCGTGAAGTCCATCCCCAATCAGCCTTTGGTACCCCATCCAGGCCAGCTTCCTTCCTGAAGCTCCAAACGGTAGCAGATGTCTCCCAGCCTGTTCTCCAGGAAGTGACGCCCCCAAAGCCTTTGGTCCAGTTAAAAAGCACTGGGGGAAAATGTTAAGAATGCTGATTGGTCTCCTGTAAGCCACACTCCTAATCCTGCCACAGGGGCTGGGGTTAATGTGTTTGTTCTTCACCCAGGGAGAGCTGGGCAGAAAAGGAAAGGGGTGGATAGACTGGCAGATTCAGGATTGTAGGTGAGCTGTCCCGCCTCACTCCTGAGCCCCTTCGTGCAGGCTTTTCAGTTGTGGCTGAGACCCTCCTCATGGGAAGGAAAAGACAAGAAAACTACTGACCCCGCAACTGTCATCCCAGACTCTTGATACCAATGCTAACATGTGGTGCCAATGGCCGTGTACCTGTGGTAGGCAATGTCCTGGGTCAGGGACTTTAAAATGACAACCCTGAACAGATATAACTCATCCATCTCCATAGACACGTCCATCTGTCCCAAGCTTCCATATAAAGAAATGAAGGACCCATCATTCTAAGAGACTAAGTTATCAACATGGCAAGACCGCCCAGCTCCAAGACCTGGCCTCTTGCCTCCAAAACATTGCCAGCTATAGACAAGACTGACCACAAAGGGTCTTCAAAAGGCATCACGGCCAAAGAAAAGGAATCAATGGTATGCATAAGAAAATGGAAAATAACTAAGTTTGGCAGAGGAAGTGGGCTGACAGTTTCTACAAGAAAACCTGAGAGAAAACAGGAAAGGAACCACAACAACTCTCAGTAAGTTAGAAGGAGAGAAGGCAACAGCATTAGCCACCAGAACAAACAGACCCATCAAAGAGGGTAACTAGGAGCACAGCAGTGCAGATCAGCAGGCTGGCACGCGGGCCTGGGGCTGGCATCCAGCCTGCAGCTTCTATCTTTCTGTCTCCTCTACCCAGCCCTGGCTGGCAGCTCTACCTCAGCCAAGCGCCAAAGGAAAGTTCAAGGCCAGCCAGGCTCCGTAGCATGGGAATTGGGCATGCAACCACAAGGGCTGATGTCTCAGGACAGTTGAGACAGGGAGAGGATGTGTTTCCTCAACAGCAAGGGGTTTCTGGTCCTCTTTGGAAGAGCCTGTGGCTTAGGGAGGATACGGTGCTTTCTGGAAGCTTCTCTGTAAAGTGTTCAGCTTGTGCACCTGTTTCCAGAGCTTTGTCAATTTCCAACTGTTCTCACTGTCCTGGGGAGGGGGCGCTGTCTTCCTGCAGATTCTTCTGGCCAGAGGATTAACTATCCTCCAGAGGAGCAGCAGAACTATGAGGGGTTAGGAGTTAGGTGGCAGAGACATCAGAAATCCATGATGGTTCTTTGACCAACCCTTTGACCAGGACATCTTTCTTAGCTTTTTCTAGGAGGGGGTCTATTTCTGGCCCAGGAGCCTGGGATCTGCTGAGCCTATTCCAGCCTGAGTGGAGGCTGAAGGCTCAGTGGTTTCTGAGCTGGGACTAGCTGGGCCCTGGTGTCTGAGAGCAGGATCTTCTCAGGAGCTTGCAGACAAGGGGATGTGCGTGTTGTTGCTGGGATACGGTTGAGCCCGGGGAAGCTCAGCCCAGCTGCTCACTGGCAATGGCATTGATTTTTACCAGAGGGTTGTGCTGTCTCTGCGGCTCTGAGGTGCCTGAGTTTGGGCAGGCCTGGGGACTGGAGCTGGGACTGGCTGTTAGGAGGCCTGAGGGCTCAGCTGTGAGCCGAGCACTGAAGGAGACTAGGGGAGCCTTGTGGGAACTGGGTCCTTGAAGGAGAGCCCATCTCTGGCCATCACTCTCTCATGCAGTACCTTCTCAGTGCCAGGCCTCAAGAGTGGCACAAGCAACCCCCTTGGTCCCAGAGCCCACCTTCTGGAGTAGCAGCTGAGAAGGCTGAGGCTCTAATGCCTCATAGCAGTGGTTCTCAATCTCCCTAACGCTGCGCCCCTTTAATATATTTTCCTCATGTTGTAGTGACCCCCACCCACAAAATTATTTTCATTGCTACTTCATCACTGTAATTTTGCTACAGTTATGAATCATAACGTAAATATCTGTTGTGCAGGATATCTAATACGTGACCCCTGTGAAAAAGTTGTTTGACCTCCCAAAGGGGTCATGACCCACAGGTTGAGAAACACTGCATTACAGCATAGTAGGGTGGCTTGAGGGAAAATGACTGATTATCAATTTCAGAAAAACCTTTAAGCTAGGAGTTTGAAGGTTCCAAGAAAGGAATGACAGTTGCTTAAGAGGGCAGAGAGGCCAACTACTCTGATTTGTTCATTACACATCATATGAACTATCCCACAGCACCCCAGAACTGCATATAATCATCATGTGTCCATTAGAAAAAGACAGAAAGCAAGGCATGGTAGGACATGCCTTTAATCCCAGCACTGGGTGGATGGAGGCTGAAAATGAGTTCAAGGTCAGCATGCCTATTTATCATGCTGTGGCTGCATGAGACCCTGTCTCAAAACAAACCAAAATGAAGCTGCCGCCACAGGGACAGAAGGTCAGCTGATGATTAAGGTTGGGTGACCTTACACAGTTGCCTTCATCTCTTTGAAGCTTGTTTTTTTCTTTTTTTTTTTTTATCCTCTGTAATGTGAGGATGATGAAAATTGGTCAGAGGGTTGTTGCAGGAAGGAAATGGAAGAAAGGATGGATCGTTTGCAGTAGCGCCTCATCCACAGTAAGCACACGAGAACTGAATTCTCCCCCTAAAAGGCATATATTGGGATCGTTAGGAGGTGATTGAGGGACAGCGGCATCATGTGGGTGGGTCCTAACATGACTGGTGTCCTTATGAGAAAGGATTAAGACACAAGCAGATGTAGGTTGACTCCAGGAAGAAACAGGGAGAAGGCAGTCATGAACACAACAGAAGGAAAGAGAGTGCCCAAGAGAAATCTACTTGGCCACACCATGGTACTTAGACTTCTGGCCTTTGGGACAGTGAAAGAATAACTTTGTTTTCTGAGTCTCCTATCTAAGAGTGTTTGTGCTGGCAACACCAGCATCCTAATACAACAGAGTGTTGTACAACATTCAGTTTGACCTCTGTGCTCAGCCTCAACAGTACATAGCATGCTTTGAGGGGAGCTTGTGACTCTCTCCAAATGACTGAATGCCAGAGGAAACCTCACCTGAGCCCTTTGGGCTGAGGGAGTGTGAGGCTTCCTGTGGCATGGCTGCAGAAAGATAGCTTTTCCCGCTCCATGCGGGTCCCTGCTACTCACCGTGTCGCATTGGAATTCCTATTCTTTGTCAGGTTTCACTATTACACACCACACTGGAGAGAGCAATCTCGAACAGGCCCCCTTGGGCACACAAGCAAGATTTTTCTCGCCAGGATAGATATGAAGAACTCCAGCCTCATGGGGTGTGTAGAGTGTTAATTTTCATTTTAATGGAATTTTCTTTGAGACTCATCTTTTTAATGACAACCTAAAAGTCAGAGGAGGGCCAGTGGGACCCCTGGTCTGGGTATCTGTGATGGAAGGTAGGTCCCACCATCCCCTCAGGCAGGGCGCTGCAGCAGGAAGAGATTACAAGGCCTTTCCTCATTCTTTCAGATAACCTTGGGAAAACCTGTACTATCTCCTTGGGGGAGATGATGGTGAGCCCTGAGCATGAGACAGAGGAGAGGGGACCAGGAGGTGGCAAGTGAGACAAAGAGGCTGATGCAGAGGCTAAAACCTGCAGCCAAGAACTGCAGCCAGAGGGGATGCTACATTTAGGCCTCTACCCATTCTCCCTTGTAGCTTGTAATATGTTTGATTATCGTCACTTTGCCTAAATGAGTTCAAGGCAGGGTTGGGAGCTGGGAACTGCCCAGGTGTGTGGGATATGCAGGTGGCAGGCTCTGGCTGTGGTAGGGCTGCAGCTTCATGCAGACCTGGCCTAGCGTCCTGTTCTGTTTTCTGGATGGCAGATCTAGGCTTTCATCCCCGAGCCATTGGGACTGTAGCCAAAGGCCTCCGAAACCCTCATCGTCCCCCGTCAGTTTCATTAGCCCCCACGTGACCAGCTTGTACCCTGCCCTGAACTTGGGTCTTTACACTGCTGTCTAACAGATAAGGTAACCTTCACATCTGCACTGCAAGAAAGCAGTAGCCTACAAGCACTATCTACTAGGGCAGGGCATGGAGGTCGAGGGCCTGTCCTGCTAAATTTCCTCTGGCTTTGAATTCCCCTAAGCTGCAGTAGGAGGCTTTGAGGCTGGAAGCTGGTCAGGAGGGAGATGCTAGAGCCACCCACACAGGTAGCAGACCCAGTGTCACCTGGGGGAAGGTGTGTGCTGGGGAGCAAAAGCCACTGGGGTGGAACATGGGGATTCAGTACCGTAAAGGAGTCTGCCAGGAGTTGGGGAGGAGGAACCTGGGAAGCTGGGTCTGTTGGGAAGATCTGACAGGTGCAGGCTCCTCTCCTTACTAGGCTTGAGGGGAAGTGGTACATGTCTTAGGTGAAGAGATGGGCTACCTGCTCCCTTCACCTTTGAGAGACAGGAGAGAAGACCAGGGCATAATTTTCTGCTTGGATTTCACTGCATAATAAACTACCCTGTGCCACCCCTTTGCTGAGGTCTTAGGAGCCACTGTGACCCATGAGGGCAGTGGGCATGGGAGCTCCAGCCTGAGGCCTCCTCTGGATACCAGCTCTGTGTGTCAGGGTGTGGCCTGGATACTTTTATCCTGGCTTTCTAGAGAAGCTGCTGGTGCACTCCCTGGGGGTCAGGGTGTTCTCAGAACCAGGACACAACTGTCACAGACCAGGGTTGCTAAAGTAACAATACATTGTCTCCCAATCCTGGAAACCTGAGGCCCAAGATCAAGGAGTTTGCAGGCTGCTTTCTCCTAAAGCCTCTCTGTGGGGCTTTCGGGAGCTGTCTTCTCCCTGTGTGGTTGTGTGGTGCTCTCTGTGAGGTTCCTGTGCCATCCCCTCTTTTTAAAAGGTTTAAAAGTCCACTGAGAAGACTATAATTATTTCCTTAAGACTCCCAAACACCTCAAAATAAACACTACATCCGAAGTAGTGGGCCTCAGGGCTTAGAAGACACATTAATTTTTTTTTTTTGGGGGGGGTATGTATAATGATCCAACTTGGGCCGCAGAAAGTCTACATGGGCAGGTATTGGCCTTTTAAAGGAATATTTGAAAATGGTGTAGGAGGTGCCTCTGTCCTCCTAGGGCTGCAACAGGAAACACGCGGCCTACCTTTTGGGTGTGCTGAGGTAGTGGATACCTCAGTTACTATATTCATTTTGATGCAGCTATGTTCATTTTGAGGTATTTGGGACTCATGAGGAAATAATGATTACTCATCTCAGTGGACTTTAAACCAAAAGGTCCATGGAATCGAGCCCTGGGCTCTAGGTGTGGGAGGCTGAGAATGTGCCGGCAAATGGTGGAGCGCAGCGATGGGTGATGAAATGTCCCCTCTAACCCGGAGCAGAGACAAAGGGAGGGCTGAAGAGGAAGGATGGCAAGGATGACAGAACTGTTCTGTCTTCAAGACCATGCCAAGTCCCAGTGACTCAGGTGTGCATATGCCTCTCCCTCCACCTACGTGGTCCTCTTCCTGGCTTCAGGGCGGGTGGGGGATCTCAGAGCAGGGTGGGGCCTAGCAGAGGCACAGGAAGGAGTCCTCCTCGTCAGCCTAGGGGCACACAGAGTCTTGCAGCCCTGCCAGTGAGGGCTGCAAGAGGAAGTGAAGGGGACTGCACACATCGTGGCCTCCAGTTAGAGCCAGGGCTTGCACCCGCTGACCTGCTCTGATGCTCTACAGACTAGGGGGCGGCCTGGGTTGGGCAGAGAGCTCTGAGGTAGGGTTGGCAACTCCTGACGGCCTCTTGAAGATCCGGGGAGGTTTTCAGCAGAGGTGAGCCATGGTTTTGGAGGACCAAGATGAACTCTTTCTTGCTGGTAGAAAGGGTGGCCTGAGAGGGACAGCAGGTGAGGAAGACAAAAGCTGCTCCTACAAATGACCAAGAGGCAGAGCCTGGACGTCACATGAGTTCTAGTCCTTCAATTCCGGAGGATGATGTTGGCAGTGCCATCCCTTCCAACCCTCTGTCATCAGCGCACACCATGGACCACAGCTCTATTGGAGTCACCCTGTCTCTGTTGGCATCTGGGTCCACAGCTCTCCAGCCAGTACTCTGACGGCCTGAGAGCCCCAGCTTGGGGACGTGGACAGGGAGAGAGGCCCTAAAATCTACAGGCAATTTGGCCCAGTGGGGGAGCCATTAACCTTTTTACTAATGATCCGAATGGCCAAGGATGAGGACATCTCCATTAGAGTCTGAACTAGCACAAGAGGCCATTTAGAACATCTCATTAGAAGGGAAATGTCAGAGGCTGGCAAGGCTGGCAGGGAGAATGGTCGGGGAGGGGTTGTGAATCTGAAAGTGCTCCTTTCTAGGAGAACCCAGATGCCAGCCTGGAGGACTTTGGGAGGGTGGCGCCAACCTGGCCTGGCCAACCTGCCCAGGCTGTTGGTCATGCCCATCTGTTTTCTCAGATCTGCCTTCAGCAACAGGTGGTCTCTCTGTCTGTCTTCTGTTGCTATAACTGAGTGCCCTGGACTGGAACATTTATAAAGGACAAAGGTGGGATTCGGGGACACGAGTCAGTGGCCGAGAGCACTTGCTGTACAACCACAAGGATCTGAGTTTGGATCTCAGCACACGTGTAAAAAGCCAAGCCTGGCCACAGGTCATGCTTGTTACTGTGTGCTGGGGCGGGAGCTAGGGGAACGAGAGGATTTGCGGGGCTTGATGGCCACCAGCCATCAAGTGAAAGGTGGAGAGTGAAAGGAAATGATGCCAGGTATCCTCCTCGGGCCCCTACATGCCTGTATGCGCACACATACCAGCACATACTTATGTATGCATACCACACATGCACATACCATACTCATACACATTTATATTCTCTCTGTGTGTCTCTCTGTCTCGTTCCCCACCCCCATCACGACACAAGTATGTTCTTTAGCATGTGAACTTGTATGTGGCTTAGGAAGTTCGTGGGTACGAAGCTGGCACTTGATGAAGACCCCCTCACTAAAAAAACACAACAGAGACTTCAACAAGCATGCCAACTTGGGTCTCTTTCTCTTCCTGATAAAGAGCACTGGCTACCATACCATTAGGCTTGCATTTCCTGTATGTGATATTTGGGCGCGCACAGTCAAACCACAGCAAGGCTCATGTCTCTTTATATCTCAGAAGCCCTGTCTTTTCAGTCACTTCAGCTGTCCAGGCTAGGCTCTGTAACTCTGCTCTAACGGTGGCCCGTGGCTAGCTGGACCTTTCCCAGGTTAGGGTGTCTATGGGGGGTCTGGGTCTGTACTTCACAGACTCCTGGCTTTATGAGGGCTAATGTTATGCTTTAGGTTTTAATTGTCATGCTTAAGAGATCTACAGAGGAAAAATGATCTAACCCCTAACTACCTAAGCCCCTCTTGCTCGAGGAGAGAGAACTTCCTGGGATGCTGGGGGCTGCTGTTGTTCATGGAAGACAATAAGCCGTGTGTTTTCACTTCTGTATATGAGTTGGTTGCTGCACCTTCACAGGCTGTGCTCCATCTCATGTAAGCAGGAGGTGTGCAGGCAGGAAGTATGTTGGGATGTATGCTCCCCGCCCCCCCTCCCCCCCGTAGGACAAAAGTGGGAAGTATGTAGCCTTGTGGGGTTTGCCCTGGCTAACGCAATTTAGTGCCATACTCTGGGAAGTCCGGATCTGGACCTGGCCAGTGTCTGTCATCCAGGCCAGCATTTAATAAAGCTTGCTTCAAACTTTGCTAAAAAAACATTGTGGTAGCATTCTTATTTTTGCCGGGTGATGTTAACAGCCTCTTCTTTGTGTTCCTTGGAGCCCGTGCTCCTAGCTATAAGTGAGGAGCCTGCAGCAGCCAGCTAATAGACTCTGAAGAGGTCACCCTCTGGGCCAGGACCCCAGTGGAAGGACCCCTGCTTTGTGTCCCACTCACCCTCTCACCTGCTCCTTTAGGACACCCGCACCTCAGACTTCCAGTTGGGCAGTCGCAGCCCTATAGTGCTCTATGGCTCCGTTAAGACTCCCATACATGAGCCACCCTGTAACTCTGATATCCTCACAGTCCTAAAGGAAAAAAAAAAAGGACCTTGTGTTTGGAGTGAATGGTAGCCAAGGGAAGGGGAGAAGGTAAGATGATTCTGGGAGTCCTGGCCTAGGCACCTGGGACAGAGAGGGACATTCCACCTTAAAACTGATCAACTGTAAGAACAAACTTCAAAAATGTAAGAACAAGCCTCAAAACTACCAGAAGGGAACAGAGAAGCAGTTAAAGGCGCTGAAGACTGATATGTTTAGGGGGACTCATGGACAATGAAAATGGAAATAACAAAATGAGATTCTATTAAAGTGGAGATGGGGTCACAGAAGGGTCTAGGAGGATGGAGGGGGAGGGAGGCAGGGCTTTACCCTCAGCCTGGAGGCTCAGCTTGATCTGAGCCTCACTCTGCACATTCTGCTACCCACCCACACCCCCACACAGCCTTCCTGCTGCTGGGGAACCTGCTCTCGGGCCTCTTGCAGGCCATGTTGACTTTAAAACCACGTTCTGGGTTGATACACTTCAGTTAACAAGAACAGTTAGCCAGAAGCAGAACTACAGAAGCCAAAAGGCAAGATTAGCACATTTTGAGACTTTGATGGATTAGGCCTTTGTTTTAGTTTTGGCAGCTGCTGCTGTCTATGTGGTGAGTTTTACAGCCTAACTGGTACTTCCATCATGGAGTCAATTGTGCTAAGGTCTGGGGCCTGTTACAGTACCTACTTCTCCTCTCTCTTTTCTACCTCTTGTGATGTAGCCAAACAGCTAGGATGTCACCAGACACCAGTGTGCCCTGCTCCTGCCCCAGCCCAGGAGAAAACCTTTAATGAGGAAGGATGCCATGATTGAACTGGGATTCCTGTTAAAGGGGACTGATGCTCAGCCCCTGCCCTGGGTGCTCAGAGAAGCCTGTGAGTTGGAAACCAGTCGTGTTGCACCATGCCCAGCGGCTTCCAAAGTCCTGGTTTTCAGGCCACCCAGACTATAGAATTTTGTTATGGCAGTTGGAGCAGATTAGCAGTGCCATTAAGCTCACCGGTCCAAGGCTATAAGAGCAAACTTGTCATTTAACAGCACACCCCACCATCCCTTGCCTATGAGCTATGGAGTTTGGGTGGCACAAGGAAGAAGTCACCACCAAAACCTGCTCCTCAGTAAACTGGGCTGCAAGATGGGTACAGAGGTGGCACTTGGCTCCATCTGGGTCCAGCAGGTACCTAGGGCTCTAAGCTCTCAAGGGAAGTAATCTATTTTCTCTCAGAGCCTCAGGATGTGAGAGCAGGAGGCTGGTGCTGCAGCCCTCTTGGTACCAGGAGAACACTTTTTATTTGTGAATGAGTAGCCCACAGGGAGGAAAGTAGAGAATTAGAGGGATGAAACCTGGATCCTGAGGATAGCATTCCAGATGCCCAGGGCGAACTATTCCTGGATTTTTAATTTTGTGAGAGAGGTTGGCTTCCCCCAAGAGTCAGTTTTTGTCATTCCAGTGATTGAAATACTAGTGACTCCTGGAATGTTGGGGGGGGGCTCCCCACTTTTCCAAGATGTAGACTCACAGCCTTCCATTGATGGAGCGGTAGCTTCCTGGCTGTCCCAGGCAGATTGCCACCTTGCAGCCCTCAGAGCTCAAGCACAGGCTTGCAGGCACAGATTCCACCAGCCTTGGGCAGCTCTACCTGAGAGAGCCTGTCCCCCAGGAAGGCAAGCTGAGTACGGAGTCTCTATGGCCCAACTTTAATTTAGCTGACAATTTTAAAAGTCAGAACCAGTGTCTAGGGCCTTTACGACGTCTGTCTTCCCCGTTTAATTTCACGGGGATCCTTTTACGGATTTCAAGAAAAATGTTCCTTTTTAAAGAGCTTGGTTTCATCAAAGTGGGGGCTTTCCTGTCAGAGGGACAGCACAGCTGATAAAAGGCGTTTTCATTAGGGAAAAGCAGTGGCTGGCTGGACCTCAGTTGCGGGCTTAGAGAAGGCAACTATGAACTCCTGCCCTTGGGCAAGCCCTCCTCTTCTCCCTGAGGCCAGATACCTCAAATATGACTGACATTAATTTTCTTCTCCCACCTCAGCCTCTCACTGGATTTGCGGGCTGGTTCTTAGTAGGTAGGAGCCAGTCCAATGTGGGGAACTTGGCTCTCTATGTTCTGGAGTGGCCTTGGCCACCTCCCATGCCTTTGCTGGGGAAGGTTGGGCTGCCAACATAGGTAAAGACCTCATCGAGAGGGAAGCATCTTTGAAGATGCAATTCTGTGGAAGATTTTGGAGGAGGAGGTTGTCCGTGTCATCTAGGTGAAGTCTGAGTGCAATTGCAAGGGTCTTTATGAGAGAGAGAGAGACACGAGATTTAACGCGTACACAAGAGCCGTTAGAGGGATGAGGCTGGAAGCCAAGGAATTTTAGCACAGAGCCAGGGGTGGCGTGGCATGCCTGTAATCCCAGCGCTGTGGAGGTAGAGGCAGGAGGATCGGGAATTCAAGGTCTGCTGCAACTAGGTGACAAGTTAGAGATGCTGTTTAATACAAAAACCAAACCAAACCAAAGAAATGCATGCTCATGTTGGGCTTGTCTGTGTGGCTTGCCAGGCCAGTAGTAGAATTGTGGACTGAAAATAGGAAGGTTTCCAGTTTGAGTCCAGCAACAAGAAGGCCTGTGCTTTATGCCCACCCTTCTAGAGACTTCTGAGTTGCTTGCTCCACAACATGAACCTCCCCTGGGGGCTGCTGCCCCAGCAGCCTGTGTGGTAAAATGCATATATTCCACAGAAGTGGAACTCTGATGCCAAGCCTGCATTCCGGTTGAGTGAGGAAGCGAGGGCCTGGTTTTATTCTGGGTGGTTTATTCTGCAGTGTTGATGTGGGCACTGTTGTTGACAGCGGAACCTGGAACACAAGCCTACAATCTGTGGCGCTGTCTTTAGAGCCAGGAGCTGTTGCAGGCGGCTAGTCAAAGGGTGGCCTGTGTTACACGCATGAAAAACGGTTGCTGAAGCCTTGGCCCCCAGTGACTTCTATCAAACGAGCTCGGCCTTGGCTGGGTGAACCCATAGACAGCGAGAACAACCTCGTGCTGCCTACATGGGAGGTGGAGCTCAGAGGAGGAGTCAGCCTGGGAACCATCAGCCACTTTTCAGAAGAACAGAGAAGAAGGGCCGAGGAGATGGCCCGGAGGGGAAAGTGTTTGATGCCCAAGGATGAGGACCTGAGCTCAATACCCAACCACCCACATAAAAGCCATTGGTGGTAGCACATGTCCGTAATCCCAGTGCTGGGGAGGCAGAGACTGGGGGGAGCCTGGGGCTTGCCAGCCAGGTAGCCTAGGCTTATTGGAGAGCTCCAGGCTTGGTGAGAGAACCTGCCTCAATAAGGTAGAGTTGACTGAGGAGAGCAACCGACATTGACCTCTACCCTTTGCCCCTACACAAGTACACATGTACGCTCATGAGCTCCTATGTACCCGTGGACACGTTCACACGCTTAATGTACACAAAACACTTTCAAAAATGATCGAGAGGAAACAGAGATTGGAAATGCAGAGACTAGCTGGGTTGGAAAACTGTCTTAAAATATTCTCATGTGTACATAGATACAGCTTCGGAGAAAAGTCAAACCAAATATAAACCTCACACTCAGTAGGAAGAATTACGTGGAGATGAAAGCGTAGCCTGGTCACTGTTGCTGAGCTAGAGAAAGGCTTTTCTAGAAACACACTGACAATGTGGCTTTTGGCACACGAGAGCAAATACATAGGAAGCCCACGGTTCGTGAGAGAACTGTATTGACAAAAGCCCTGACCCCCGAAACAAGATAAACCCAACCCAATCCAACCAACCAACCAACCAACCAACCAAGCAAATAAGCAAACACCAGACTGAGCTAAAGAGTGAGACAGGGTCTGGAGAGATGTGTCGGGGTCAAAAGCACTTGTTGCTCCTGCAGAGGACCGGAGGCCAGTTCCAGGACATGCTGCTCTTCAACTGTGGCTCCAGTTTCAGTCCAGACTGCCCTCTTCTGCACGCCACAGGTACTGCACACACACGGTGCACATACATGCATGCAGACGAGCGCCGCCACACATGATAGGCAAGTCTTTCTTTCATTTTTTTTAAAGAAGGAATAAGATGTGCGGGGACCGCTGGCTTTTCAAGGTGGGACAAAGGCTGAGGTCTGGGTCACCTTACAGCCTCTGTGATGAAATACCTGACAGAAACAGGGAGGGAAGAGTCGTCTTGGCTCGGGTCTCAGGGGGCTTAGCCCATTGCAGTGGGAGGGTGCAGGATTGGGTGGATTCTTCAAAGGCCACAGCTAGCGACTGACTTCTGTCAGCTCAGCTCAGCTCCCTAAAGGTTCCAGTCTGCCCCGAGCCAGCACTACCTGCCTGGAAACAATAATTCAAAACACCAGCCTGTGGAGGACAGGGCACATTTGAAGCATGGCGGCTGGTGATGCCTGAAGCTGCCACAAGGGGTGTATATTTGGGGAGGGAGGGAGGGTCTTTCTCAGAAGCGACCTAGAGAAAGAGGGGCAAAGAAGTAGCTTCTAGAGCAGTGGTTCTCAACTTGTGGGTCGTGACCCCCTTCGGGGGGGGGGGAGGGGTCGAACGACCCTTTCACAGGGCTTGCACGCCAGATATCCTGCACAGTAGCAACATTACAGTTCTGAAGCGGCTATGAAAAGGATTTCATGGTTGGGGCTCACCACAACACGAGGGAGGGTCTCAGCGTCAGGACAGTTCAGAACCACCGGTCTCGGGCTTAAGGCTAGGATTTGCTGACAAGGATGCTTTGGGGATGGAAACAGTGAACATGGAACCTGTCATAGCTCTCCTCTCAGCCAGGCTGGAGGAACTGAAAATAAAGACTAGGGTGGCCTCGGATCCTTCCCAATTTGGGTCGGAGTGTTGACTGTGTGTATTCTCTTTTTAACGGCTCTGAGGGAAAACCCGACAGTAGCAACTTCAAGGAATTAAGTGCTAATTTGGGCTCACAGTTCAGCAGCATAGTCCACCACAGCGGGGTGGGGGGGAGGGGAAGCTTGGACATGAGGCAGCTGGTCACGGTGCATCTACAGTCAGGAAGCAAAGAGAGATGACGGCTGGTGCTCAGCTCCAGTTCTTCTTCTGGACCGTAGTCCACGGAATACTGCCACCCACACTCAGGGTGGGGCTTCCTTGCTCTGTTAAATCTTTCTGGAAACATCCTCACAGACATACTCAAGTGCGTGCCTTCCCCGGTGAGGGAACGATGTGCCAGCCTCCCACCTCGTGGCTGGCTGTTCTGGGGCAGGGTACCACATAATAATCACAGGCTCAGTGGTTTAACCATGGGACTTTGACTTTCTCATGGTGACACGTGTCTGTAATCCCAGCTCACGGGAGTTGGAAGCAGGGGTGTGTGCGTGTGTGGAGTTTAACTCCAGCCTTGGCTGTAAGATGAGCTTGAGGCCAGCCTTGGCTATATGAGACTTTATCTGGGAGAAACAAAGAAAGCAAAACCATAAAACAAAAAGGCAAAGAGGGAGGGAGGGGGAAAGAAAAAGAAGAGAAAGAGGAAGGGAAGAAGGTAGGGGAGGAAAGAAGGGAGTTGAGAGAGAGGGAGAGGAGAGAATGAATCTTCCTTTTACAAGACCACTGAATCTATTGAATTGCACCCTACCCTTGGTCTCATCTCAACGAATTCCCCCCCACCCCCAAAATGCAGAACTCTTCATACACGCACAGGCTCTTTCAGCCCGAAGCTCCAGAATCCTGGTGTCCCTGTTCGTGGATGCAGCACTTCCTCCTATCTCCATCCCGGCCATCCCATGGTCTGTCCTCTGTGTGTCTGTGTCTCCATCTCTCCTCAAAAGATGCTGGCCAGTCACACTGGATGAGGGGTCTCCCTACCCAAGCGTGACCTCGTTAAACTTAAATCTACCAAGATCTATTTCCGAATGAAGTCCCTTTCTGATTTTCCGAGTGGGTGTGTATTTTGAGGGTTACTATTCCACCCAGGACACACTCCTGTGTCCACATTCACTGCCACATGACCTTACAGCATCTTCCTGTAGGATGGAAAATCTCTTCCATAAGGGCTGAGCGGCCTGTCTCACCTTGGCCAGTGGAACACAGGCAGGAGGGATGACCGTTTATCTCCCTGGGCTTTACGAAGCATCATGGGTTCCCCCCATCTTTCTAGGAGTGTCTCCCCCAACCTCTGTTGCGAGTGTGTCCCCCACAGTACACACACGGAAGCTCAAGTGTTGGTCCTCACCTTCCACCTTGTTTGAGACAGGGTCTCTCGTTCACCGTTGCGCACACCAGGCTAACTGGCCAGCAAGCGAGCCTCCTAGATTCTGTTGTCTCCGCCTCCTGTCTCTCATTAGGTGTGCAGGGATTGCTGATGTGCCCCGCTGCCTCCAGCATTATGTGGGTTCTAGGACTCTGCTCTGGGGTTCCTTCACTTGAGTGACAAATGCCTTACCCACTGAGCCGTCTTTTAGACCAGTTGGAAGCTGCTGACCTCTTCCAAGGGTTCCATGCAAGCTGATAAGCAGCAGAGTTGACTAGCTGCCCCTGCCATGCAGCCTGCAGAGGCAGGAGCCCAAGAACAACGCTTGTCCTAACCATGATGTTCTAGGGGGGCATTGTGGGTCTCGTGGCAATAGTTAGCTGTTCCAGTTTGGACAGGGTAGGCAGAGGGACAGGCTGGCCTCGCTTCAGCCCTCTTGACCGCAGCTTGCCACACTGGATTAGAAAGCCTGTGTTCCCAGCACATGATCCCTTTAAACCAAAGGGAGCCAAGACTCCAGAGCTCTGGTGTTGGCATGTATGCGTCTAGTCTATGTTGAAAAGCTGAGAGAGAGAGTCTTGCTCTAACCCAGTAAGACAAGTAAGGTGCTGCTTGCAAGCCTCTAGCTTGTGGTTTGACAAGTGGGGCTCTCAGGCCTGGTGGGCCCCTCAACTCAGCAAGTGCCATCTCGGAAGACTCTGCTGCTAGACGAAGGCCTGATGGTGCACACAGCCCTGCCATGTCAATCCTCAACAGGAGGAAGTGTCTGGACCTTGTAGATCTTCCCATGGGTCGCTTGTCACCTTGGTTTTTCTCTACTGCAGAGTGGGACACCTTGGGTTATATTGCTAAGAAGTAGCTGGCATTCAGATGTCTCTCTTCTAGAAGTGTCAGTCAAAAGACTGTAAGATAAAAAGAAATACATTTGTGTTGCTCTAATATGGTTCCTAACAGAAAAAAAAAAAAAAGGTTCATTTAGCCCATGGTTCTGGAGACTGGAGAATTCCAATGCCACGGCAGATATAGGAGGAGCAGAAGTTTGAGATTATTCTTGACTACATTTTGAGTTCAAGGCCAGCATGGGTTATATGAGACCTTATCTCGAAGAGGGACAATAAGGAGTTTTAAGGATTGCTAAAAAAAAAAAAAAAAAAAAAAAAGAAGAAGAAGAAAGAGAGAAAGAAAGAAAGAAAAACCAAAAAGAAAGTATGTGTATAAAAGAAGAAAATCTAACATTACCAAGTCTGAAATTGACTCTGCCGGACCGATGCATCATGTAAGGTTTAACTGAGTCCAAGCTCGCTCTGTCTCCCAGACGTCTCGAAGGTGACATTCTAAATGTTTACACTTGTTTCATCTGCCTTTTCACTGAGTCTCATTCCCCGCCTCCTCCCTCCACTTCACACTTGTCCTCACATTGCTCACATATGCTCATCTTTATATTTACATATATATATCATTTTTATATATGGCTCATGAAGCCTGCCAGACGAAGAAATGAAATAGTCCCGAAAACAGCTGGAAAATTATGCAACCGTGAGGAGCCTGGGCCCGTGTACATTCTGTACCGCAGGGTTGCACAACATACTGAGTTTGTTATAAGTGAGGCTGCGAGCTTTTTTTTTTTTCTTTTCTCGAGGACAACAGCTTGCTTGCCGGGGTAGGCCTCCTGCAGAAGGCGTTTTCTCCAGGAACCTTAACTTCCCCTGCTGGAGGAGAAAGGAAGAGTAGCAGTTGGTGGAAACCAGCTGACAGGAGGGAGGTCAATACCAGGGGCCAGTGGGAGTCAGGTCCGAGGCTTAGCAAATCTGAGACCTGGGGTCCATGAGGCCTGGGCTGCATGAGACCCTCTTGAAGGGGGAAAAAGATTAAATTTTAAGGTTTGCCAAGAACAGAAAAATAAACCTTGTGTAAAAGAGTAGGATCAAACTCTAAGGGGGTAAGCTGTCTTGACCAAAGCTTGGGCCTAGAAAGGTGAAGGTTGGGAATATAGTCAGGCTAAACTGTGGGTCCAGGAGACTAAAGAATGGAGTCACATCAGAAGGCTGATATTGGAGGGCTGAGTCTAGACTGAAGTCTAGAGTTCTGTTCTTACAGTCTGGGCTTCAGTGGGCCTAACTTCTGAGGTCCAGGAGGCCAAGCTATGAGGTCATGCAAGACCAAAACTCAGGGGTCTGGTTTAGACATAGGCTGAAGGCTGAGGTACAGTGAAGTCAAGATCTAGGGCCAAGGTCACCATCAAGGTCAGAGGTTCAGCCAGGCCCAAGATGAGAACCCCAGTAAGCTGAGATCCACACCACAGTGAGTACGAGCTGTTGTTCTGAGCCCAAGGCCCTGGTTCCGCCGGAGTTCCAGGACTATCAGTTCCTGTGAATACAAGGAGGAAGAGTGAGAGCTGGCCTGTAGGAAGGCCACCTGCACAAGGCTCTGAAGGAGCCCCTCACCTCTGCTCTTTACGGAGCTCAGGGTCCTCCTGTGGCCAGTAATGGCTTGTTTGAGGACACCCAGGTTCTGCAGTCCTCACATGAAACTACCGTTCTGCCCTGAAGGAGGACTCAGGTGAGCAGGGCCGTGGCTGTTGGAGCAAGCTGGGTCATTCCTGGAGTTACCTGGCCCCGGGACTTCTCCCTCCGTCAACTGCACATTCCATCTCCTAGGGGTCCAGCCACTAGAGGAAAGCAATGAGATTCGTTAACCAGGCTTAAACTCTTCACTGCTGGGGCTCAGGTGGCTCATCCAGTGAAGTGCCTTGTCACACAAGCTTGAGGACCTGGGTTCAATTCCCAGCACCAACAAAAGACGCCGCCTGTGGTGGCAATCTCCTATGATCTCAGGGCTGATGGAGGCAGAGGCAGGGGAATTCTGCAAACTCAGCAAGCTCTCCGTTTAGTGAGAGACCCTCTCAAAAACTGGGGTGCAGAGAGATTGGGGAGACACCTGCAGTCGACCTGTGATGGCCACACATGTATGCACACACACACACACACACACACGCACGCACACACACGCACACACACACACACACACACACACACACAAAGACAGTATTTCGGCTATAGTCAGAGGTCATATGGAATAAGGGCTGTGGCGCGGGCTGAGGGGAGCCCTCCCTCAGAGGGTCTGCAGAGCAGGCTGGGAGTTGCAGGAGGACATAGGAAAGGAAGCAAGCAGTGGAGAAATAACTGCTGACTCAGGGCTTTACGCTTGGGATGGGAGCCGGGGCTTTACAGGGCTAGAAAAAGATGTGATCCTAAGTTGCTCCACAGAACAGGCCAACAGACCTACTCTCAATGCCTACAGGCCCCATCCACGGCTGTCAGACACAGGGCAGGTGAGGACACAGCAGAGCTGGGCTGGCCGCTGTCTGAAGCAGGAGACAGGTTGCAGCACGGACCCTGCCGAGGGTTGCTAAGGAGTCTGGAGGCTCAGATGAGAACTGGAGGCTGCCCTGCTGCCTGGCCCTTCAGCAAGGAGTGGGAAATCGCCATGGGGGAACAGCGGCTGCCTGAAAGTCATTCGATTTCTTCTTTCTCATTTTCAGAAACACAATTAGGGAGGCCAGAGCTCCACGCGGGCTCTGCAATGCATGGCTGCCTGGCTGGAGTCATGGGCGTTCTCGGGCTGCAGGCTGGCCTGCATCTGGAGATGTGCTTGTGTGCGCATTGTCACACAGATGCGGGGTGGTCTGTGTGCACCTGGGCAAATGCGTATTCGCTCCAAAGCCTTACTTCCCCGGCAACCCGGCAGGCTGCCTGTCAGGGTCTTCTAAACGTCTTTCTGTTTTTCATTCACATCCCCCCATTCTTCCTGACACACCTTGAAATGGCAGTTGTTCTGAGGAACCCCAAATCTCCTGTTCCACCCCGTTTCTCTTCTTCCCAGAAGCTCCGGCTTCTGTGTTCAAGTTTGGGAGACTGTGGAGGCAGTTCCTTTCCTAGCGACTGTCAAACTCTAGCCGGGAATGTTATCTCCTTGGAGGCATTTTAGAAAGTTCTGGCAATCTGATTCTACAGTGAAGGCCTTCATGTGGCAGAGTCCAAGTGCCAAAGGCTGGGCTCATGCAGAGGCTACAGCAGGAGTCAGGCTCCAGCCCCTGCCCACTCCCTGGTGGGAGACAGAAGTGGGCTGAGGTGGCCAGTAGCAGAGCCAGCCTTTCCCTCTGCTTCACGTCCTCCCCCTCTTCCTCCCTCCTCTCTCCCCCTCAGGCAGAGTCACACGTTTTCATGAAAAATCTTCTGCTTTTCAAAAACCCCAAGCACATGATTCAAGATTAAAAAAAATAATAATAATAACACCAAAGCCCCAGTGGGCCCCCAGTGGGGAGCCCCCATTCAATGGTTAACATCACTGCATTTTAAGCAGGCTCACCAGAAGGAGGCTTCAGTTCTCTGAGAGAACTGGCGACATTCTGCTGTGGTGAACACTAGAGATTGATGGAGTCTGTACTCTTGAGGAACACCATGCCAGGGCTCCGTCTCTTTCATCTCCTTCATCCTTGAGGAATGTCATGAGGTTGATCCAGGGTGGGGCTGGGAAGAACTTTCCGCCAAGGGTGTTGTTGATTGGCAGGCAGAGCTGACTTCCGGTGCTCTGTGGACTGCACCTATTCTGGCTGGAAGAAGAAACTGGAGGCCAGCCTGACAGTTTCGATAGACCAGAACAGAAAAGAGTGGTTTTGAGGAGGGAAACGTGCATCATCTTTCTTCTGAGAAAGGCCTTGGGAAGCTCCCCACCAGTATCCCAGTGAGGGCACCTTCTTCCCAGGGCATTTGGAGATGAACCCAATCTCATCTTATTCCCCAGACTTTAAACAAAACGCTAATGCTGGAGACTGACCAAGCCAACGCCCTGCCCTACTGTACCTCTGATCTCTCAGCTTCCTCCATCCCTAACTTCATGACCCGTCTTCTGCCTCCACACTTCTTTACCACTTTTGCTTCTTCTGGAGCATGGAAAGCTCTTTTCTGCCACAGGGCCTTTGCATGCTCCAGTCTCTGTTAAGATGCTCATTGCTTGGGCAACCCATTCCGGTAACCCCTCTCCCATCAGGCATCAGCTCACATCTCTCTCTGGCTTCTTCCTCTTTGTCTCATGTAGTGGTCTTCATCACTTTTTTTTTTTTTTTTTTTTAAAGATTCCACATAGAGTGCATCTTTGGAAATTCTCTTACCTCATCGATTCCTTCCGCAAATATTTGCTAGTGTGTACTTTGGGCTGATTCCTTTCACCAGTGCTGGGGTGGGGTGTCCAGGCAGTGAGGGAAGATAAAGAGACATGGTCAACATTAAAGGTACAGACGGACACTGGCTTGGGATGTCTTCATGTAGGATTTCTCCATCACTCTGCAAGCGTAATACATATTCAGTAGATACCATGATAGGAGTTTTGAATTTGGATCTTTTCCTGGGCTGGCGTGAGGCAGGATCCATCCTCTCTCATGATGCTGGAGATCAGCCATAGGTGTTCTCTCTCTCCCTCCCTCTTTCTCTCTCTCACTCTCTCTAAGACAGGGTCTCAGGCTGGTTCCCCATTCACAACAGAACTGAGGTTAGCCTTGAACTCCTGATCCCTCTGTTCCCACTCCAAGTGCTGGAATTGTAGATGACATGTGTCACTGCATATGTGGTTCCGGGGACCAAACCTGGGCTTCATGCAAGCTAGGTGAGCACTCTGCCAACTGAACTATATCCTTGGGGTTTTTAGGTGAAGCCCCATGTAAGTTCAGGAGCGTCCGTGAGGAGCCCTGTCTGTAGTGCAATCCTTTGTGGTGTGTACAGCCACGAGTGTTGTGCAATTGTCCTGCTGTGGCTCAGCTCGGAGCCCCTTACGTATGTTAAACCCTCTGAGTGTCCAAACACTATGATGTGCAGGGAATCGTCACCCAAATAGCTAAAGAAGAGGTCCCATGGGGAGGTCAAGTGAGTGTCCCAGGGTCTGTGACAAAGCTGGAGCAGCTTGCCTCAGGACCTCTTCAGCTGAAACTGCCAACGCTGGTTAACAGAGAAGGAACCCTCTTTTTTGTAACTTCAGGAAGAAAGACCCATGATGCCCTGGCCAGCAAAACCCCCGAGAGGAAGAGAGCATGAGTTGGAAAGCGGCCTTTTCCAAAGGAACCTTCCCACAGGAAGCAGTCTCACTGGGGAGTGGTTCACATCTGTCCTCTGTTGGAGGGGGGCGTGAGTGCCTGATCTTAGGACTACTTTAGGGATGGGGACTTCACCGGGTGAGTCACTGTGTCGTGTCATCCTGGTGTCACCACATCTGAGCAGAGGGAAAGACAGTCTAGTGGCTTAATCTCAGGCGTGTGGCACCCAACAGGGAAGACTGTGTGTGTGCAGGTCTGGGAGGGATGCTGAGGTGTGGGGAGAGGGTGCGGGGTGTGGCAAGGAGGTGGGGGCAGACTGCAGGCCTAATTAGAGGGGAGAGACAGCAGAGGTCAGCTTTGATGTGGGGGCAAAGAATGGGGAGGGCCTGAGATGTTCTGGGATCTAGGGCTGAGAGCCTGTCTGTGGCAAGCGGAATGGGGGCTTGGAGGCTTGGAGGCTGTTCTGGGTAGTGAGTTGGGTAGGTGGGACTCTGAAATACTCTCATAGGGATGTCTAGCAGAGCCGCCCATGTTTATGGTCTGGAATAGTCTTGCCACCCCCTGAGAAAGGGTGAGATCGCCTAAGAAAGGGAAAACCCCAGGGATAAGACCTGAGACTCAGGGGACAGTGGGGAAATTTTATTACCCCTCCTCCACCCCAGGGCTGCCTGGGGCCACGTTTGCAAAAATAATTAGGGCACAGGAGTGACAAACAGAACAAAGCAAACTGAGTCTGTCCGGAGAATTGGCTCAGTGGATAAACCGCCTGCCATGAAAGCACGAGCATCTGAGTGGCTCCTAGGCCACGGCAGTGTGTTAGCCAGGGCTGGGGAGGCACTGATAAGAGGGTGCTTAGGCTTGCTGGCCAGCCAGTCCAGCTCTAGGGTCAGCGAGAGACTCTGCCTCAAAAACTAAGTTGGAAGGTGATTGAAGAAGACACCCAATGTCAACCTCTGGTCTCCACAGACATGCACATTCACACACACACACACACACACACACACACACACACACACAAACACATGGACATGCTACACTCATATGAGTATAATATACGTACACATACATAAAGACAGACAGACAGAGAAGAATACTGTTTTACTAGAAGCAAAGAAGGCCAGCTCCTCTGTGAGGCTACTTCAAGTGTCATGGTGACTTTATGGGGTCTTAGAGCTTTTACTGAAGAAGCGATGCCTGAATCTTTGGAAAAGGGGGCAATCTGTGTCCATGAAGGCTCTTCCTATGTGCCATGCTTGTACCTGAGACTGGGGGAAGAGCTCTGGGGCATGAGAGAAGCAGGGATGGGGGTGGGACCCAGGAGCCCTTTTTGGCTTCAGCCATGACCAGTGATTCTTGACTTTGCATTGAGCTTGCCACAGAGGTGGGAGTGGGGGTGAGGATGGGGAAGGACGTCACAAAGACCAAGATGATGACTATAATGGTGACTGGTCCTAAAGCGTCATCCTCAGGACCATGGCCAGCCCCATATGGAACGGGGTGCAATAAGGCTTGACTAGGGGTAAGAGACTTGACCTAGAGGAAAGAAAGCCCTAAGGACAACAATGAGGATGCATGTCTTATTAAGGGCTGGGCCTGGGCCATGAGCTCAGGGCCTCAGACTTTAAAGACCAGAAGGGCTTAGAAAAATGTTTTTGTACACAAAATTCCACAGTGAGGTAGAATGGACCTTTACATTTTATATATGGATTGATGAATTCTACATCATCTACAACTGATAGAGTCTATATAAACACAAAGTCCCATTGGGACTGAGGTTACCTGGGACTGTGTGGAATTCCTTTCTTAAAAATATTTTTATTTATTCTTTGAAATTTTCATAAATTTATACAGTGTATTTTGGTCCTATCCACCATCACCCCCTTCCAGTTCCTGTTAGTGCCCCGTCCATGTCTCTGTTGCAAATTTTTGTCCTCCATGTGTTGTTGTTATTGATAACCCCATAGTCACACAGGGCTTCTGATGTGGCATTCTTATTTGGAAAGAGGCAGATGGATCAGGTGCTGCCACATGGACACCCAACAGCCACTCTGTCCCAGGCTTCTCCCAGAAGGCTCCCACTCCTGCCTGCCAACAACTGGTTGACCCAGCCTCAATCCTCTCGCCAACTGGCTTTCCAAGAGGGCAATGAGACACCTGTTGTTTGGCTATTTTCCTAGCCATTTAGGACAAGGATGATTCCCAAATGGCACTGCTCTGGATGCCATGGGCACCGGAGCTGCCGGCCCTGTGGACTTCTTGTAGGGGACATATTATATTTCCCTAGGGTGCGTATAGGTTGGGTAGTTTTAGTTGAAGCCTTTGAAGGGACCCAGTGTCCTTTCAGGAAGAAAGTGGTAGACCAGATAGTCCTCCATCCCTGGCTCCTATGAGAGTCCAGACACAGGCTCACTGTCCCAAGTGAGCCTAGATGTCATTGTCAGCCACACTCCGGTGTCCCTTTTAAAGTTCTTTCCTGCTCTCTCGGCTAGGTTGAGCATATGTGGAAAGGCGATCACAGGTGAGCACTGGTCACAGGTCACAGGTGAGACTTGTTGACCGAGTTCAGATCCCTATGCATCCAGATCTCAGGCCCTTTTAGTCCCAGGCAGCACTGATCCCGGTGGCCAAGGGATGCCTTCGTGTGGAGAATAACAAACAGAAAATGCTGCGTAAACACCACCACCCATGTTCCTTCACTTGCCTGACACAGCTCCCTGTCGGGGTGTGCGTGTGGGGGTGGCTCGGGAGGCAGCAATAGTGACACTCCCAGAAGGCCACCAGCCACCGCTTTCTGTTCAATCAGCGTTCCCCCTGACATATTGCTTACCAAAGCCACTCCTGGCCAGAACTCCTCCAGTGCATCTGACGGGGCCACCGCACCTGCTGTTTGCCAGCAATGGAGTTGGATGAAGCTGCTGTCTCCAGAGGCTCCACAAGGTCACTGACTCCTCTCACTTGGGATGCTCTGTGCAGCCCAGTGGACAGGAAGAGTTGGAATCCTTTCCCACCACCTCTGGAACTTTGCTATTTGGGAAGGTAGGTCGTGAAATACCACTGCCCCCATCCATTTGGAAATCTCTGCCAAGGAAGGCGACCTTGAAATAGGAGCAGAATGCCTTCTGGGGAGATGCTTTCTGTCAGACATCTGTGCACAGAGATGGCTCTCAGAGGGCTACTGTAATCTAAGGAAGTTTGTCCTGGCATGTGTGATCAGATGTGATCTGTGATCCCCCTGGTTAGGGGCAGAATAGAGAACAGGGACCCCTCTCTGCAGAGTAACCTGAACATCCCTTTCACTGAGGGTGGGGACAATTTCTCTCTCTCTCTTGCTCACTCACTTGCTTGCTTCCTTCTTTTTTTAAATATTTTATTATTTATTTTACATATATCTTTGCCTACATGTATGTCTGTGCACCATGTGCATGCAGTGTCCATAGAGGCCAGAAGAGGGCGTTGGATCCCCTGAAACTGGAGATACAGATGGTTGTGAGCCACCATGTCAGTGCTGGCAATTGAACCCGGATCCCTTGGAAGGGTAGCAAGTGCTCTTAAGTGGGAAGCCATTTCTCTAGCCTCCACATTCTCCTTTCTTAATGTTCCTCAAGAGGAATGGCCAGGAAGGGTCTCCATCTCTTTGTGGAGATTGAATCATTCAGATTTTAAAGGGCTGGTTTAGAGGACGGGATCTGAGCCTGAGTTCTCTTCTTCCTATGCCCTCACAGTAGGGTGTTCTAGACCATCATGCTATCCTACTCGCTTCATGGACCAGACTCCTTACAACCACAAGCAATGAGCAGGTGGAGGACAGGGAGGGAGGGGGACTAGGACAAGTAGGAGAGGGAGGCCAGAAGTCATCCAAGCTCAATTGAAAACAATGGCCCACAACCAAGCAATGGCTGACCCCTCCCTGATGGCTTTTTGGTTTTGGCTTTGGTATTGAGACTGAATAAATAAACAGACTCAAGAGACTAGAAGCACTGGGGATTTTGTTTTCTGTATTCTATCATTTCGTTATTAATCTATCATTTTATAATTAACTATTAAATAATTATTACGTTATAGACAGGGTGTCTAGCCCAGGCTGGCCTCAAACTTGCAGCTTTTTTTTTTTAAATATAAAGATTTATTTATTTATTTATAAATACGGGTGGTTTGCCTGCATGTGCATTTGCATGCCAGAAGATGGCATCTGATCACATGGGACTACAGTTACAGATGGCTGTGAGCCACCATGTGGGTGCTGGGTATTGAACTCAGGACCTTTGGGAGAACAGCCACTGCTCTTAACTGCTGAGCCATCTTTCCAGCCCCCAAACTTTCAGCTTCTGATCTTTCTGCCTCAACCTCTGAGGTGCTGGGGATGATAGGCCAGCACTCTACAAACTCAGCCTTGCACACAGACGCACAAACATACAGACGCGCAGACACACAGACACACACAGCAGGTATGAGCAGCCTGCTGGGACATGTCAATAACCCTCAGTCTCTATCAAAGTGTTTAAAATGTGAAGTTTGCCTGCCTGATCCCCCCCTAGCATCTTGTGAGGACTACCAGGTGGGCAGGGCTGGTGAAGGGCTTTCACTGCCCTTGTCTGGGAGTTGTCTCACACAAGCTTCTCAGCTCCAGAGTCCTTTTAGGGTAAGGCAGTAGTAGCTAGGATCTGGCAACCCTTCTCACTTTTCATTTCATTTATTTGAGGGACAGTGATCTTTGACTTCATGGTGCAATGGAAAGATACCAACTTCTTCTTCATGGCAGTGATTTAATGTATCCTTCAAATTTTAAAGTAAGGTATTAAAGTGCTACATAAGGAGAAAGCGGTAGAAAGAAAAAGAAAACTGATAATAACCATCCACAGGGTCAGGAAATGAGGGGGCAGGAATTAGACCCCCTGAAGTAGGTGAAGCTATTGGATTCTGTTTCCTTTATCTTGCTTGGAGTATCACAGGAAAGTGCTGCCTCCAGCAAGGCAGCTAGCCTAGCCCGATCCCGGCCTGCCTGGTCCCCTTCCTCTTCCACACGGATTCGTACTCAAAGTTTCCAGGATACTCTGCTCTAGCGTCATCTCCCTTCTGCCACACTGGGATCCCAGCTCCGACTTTGGGACAAGCTGGATCTCCAGAGGTCACAAGAATTATGCCTTCAGGGTGCATGTGTGGAGAGGAGACTTTCGGCAAGCTGACAGACAAGTATCCCATTTAATTGTGGCTAAGCAGGAGTGTGGGCCCAATTTGGCCACATATTTCAGTTCCTACAGAAAATTTAGAAATATAATTTAAAAAAAACTGAAATGTCACAGTTTTACCTTTCTTTCTATTCCTTTTTCTTTTGAGGTTTGTCTGCTTAACAGAGGATCTCACTCTGTCGTCAAGGCTGGCCTGAAAGTCGTGGCAATCCTCCTGTCTCAGACTTCCTAGTGCTGGAAGTACACACACAAGCGGCTATGCCCAATAATCTCATCGTTTTCCGGTGTTGACAACAGGAATCCATTGCATCTGAAGGCTAGATCCAGCCTCGGGTGTCCCCAGGGAACAAAGAATCTGCTGGATGGATACGGTTGTCAGGCTGCTGTGCCCTGTGCCCTCACGCCATGTCCCAGGAAAAACAGACAGGACCAAGGATCTGAGGTCACCATTAGAGCTGGTTGTACAAACCATGTATTTCCCTATAAAACTGGGCCCTCCTGTTGCTAGGGAGTTACTCAGGGTCCTCTGCCCTAGGCCCTGCATACAGACCTGGGGCAGGGGGAATGGAAGAGCAAAGAGAAGAGACAGGTGTGCACTCTGGGAGAGCAAAGCAAAAACTGGAAATCGCATAGATGTTCCAATAGCAGGGAGTCCGAGCGGAGAGACCCAAGAAGACAAGACCGGTGGAGGGGGGGAGACCTTGGTGCTCAGGGACAACAGCCTTGGCGGGACTCCAGGGACTGGGAGGAACTAGACCTTGCTGGAGGGGATGGATTCCTGTTGGCAACTGGGACTCACAGCAAACTGACAGAGATGTTGGCATCTGCCTTTGCATGTTCGCTTGGAAAGATGGAAGAGTGTCCAGGACCGTTTCTGGTGGGGACAAGGGCAGACCATGGCAACAGGCCCACCAAGGAGGGCAAAGGCAGGAACTAAGCTGTATTCTCAGAGACGGCCCAAGTCTGACAGAAAGAGGTTGTGCCAGAGGTTGCAATGGAGGGCTTGGAAGGAGACCCAGAGGTTGGTGAACTGGGACAGGGACAGAGAGGAGTTGGGGGTTGAGGGAACCTTATCTTTTAAAAAGCGAGGGCAAAAGTTGATCTTTGAGGTAGTCTGGGGGATTGCTCCCTGGGGTAAGTACCAACCCGCCTCTGGAGCATCCATCTGGGCACTGGGACCAGACTCAATGTCCTCCCAGACCCTCTTTCCATTCCGGCGTCTCATCCAGTGAGAAAGCACAGAAAGAGGGTGAGATGGGACTCCTGGAGGAGTCCCAAGGCAGCAGGGTGGGACCCGCACTCCAAAGGGCTCTCCGGGCGGGGTGCCACTCCTTTGAGGTGACATGGGGCGCGCAGTGGGCTCTCCCTGGCAGGCCTCCAGCGCTTCCCTGCCGCCGCCTCGGGGTGTCTCTGGCTAGCTGCGAGCCGGGAAGCGAGGAGGGGAGCGGGCGACGGCCGCGCCAAGAAGCGCCGGGTCACCGCAGGCTGAGGCGCCCGCCGTCCCCGCCCTCCCCCTCGCTCGCCTTCGCCTCCTCCTCCCGCCTCCCTCGCCCGCTAGCTCGCTCGCTCCTTCGCTCTCCCCGCCTTCCCTCGGCGCTCCCCGCCCTCTCCTGCGCGCCTCGCCTCCTCCGCCCCGCGCCCTGCGGTGCTGCAGCTGCGGGCGGCTCCAGCTGCCCCCAGATGTGGGCTGGGCGGCGCGCGGGGAACTTTCGCGCCGGCTGCGAGTGCGGGGCCCCGGCTGCGGTCGGGCTGCCATGGATCCGCCGGCGGGAGCCGCTCGCCGCCTGCTCTGCCCCGCTCTCCTGCTGCTGCTGCTGCCGCCGCCGCCGCCTCTCCTGCTGCTGCCGCCACCGCCCGCGAGCGCCCGGCTCGCCGCCGCCACCGAGCCCCCAGGTAGGTGCCAGCCGCGCCCCCCCCCCCGCCCCGAGCCCCTCCGGCCACACTCTCCCGCCCTGCGCGCCCCTCCGCCCCCCTACTCAAGCACCGTCCGAGGAGACTTGGGCAAACTCCGCGCGCCGCGCCCCGGGGCCAAGTTGGCCAACTTCGGGGCCGGGGCGGTCGCGCAGGGGGGGCGCACCCCGGGTGCCCTGGGATGCGGGGAGCCTCGGAGCGCTCGGCGCTCCCGGTCTGCAGAGCGTGGAGCCGGAGGACTGGGCAAACCCCGCGGCGGAGCGCGCCGAACCAGCACCAGCGGGTCCGGGGGAGCCAGGGCGAGGCGGCGCCCGGGGACGCCCGGGAGGAGCCGGTGCGGAGCGCGCCGCCTGCGGGCCTTGAGCTTCGCTTGGGGTTCCCCGGACATCTGAGGGACCCTGCTCCGCCCCTCCCCGGGCTTAGGTGCAAGAGGGAGAAGGGGCTGAGAGTGGGCTGACCGCGAGCTGGACCGAGGTCAGGCCGCCCGTGAGAGGGCAAGTCCGGTCCTGGTCTCTCCGGAGGCCAATGGTGAGGCTTGGGCAGCAGGGACCGCTGAGGGGTCCGGGTGCGTGAACAGGGGACCAGCGTGTAATGGTTTCTGAGGAGCCCCTTGTCCTACCAAGGACGGTGTAATTCAGGAGCTAGGGCACTCTGATGGGGTCGCCCTTTAGGGTAACTGAGAGACACCCGCGGAACCTCAGCTGGGAACCCACTGGGGCACCTCTTTAGCGGGCATGGTCCTCTGGGTCGGGTGGGGGGGGGGCGGCGCAGGCGACGTGGTTCCGGACTGGTGGTCCTGTCAACGCCCCTTCCTGGAGGCTTCCTGGTGGGATGTCCGTTCTCTCCAACTGAGGCAAGGGCCCGGGGTGGGGGCGCCGGGCTCGGCGGACAGGCTCCGAGGTCTCCGCCAGTCTAACGCCCCTTTCCTTTTCAGGCGGGCCCCCGGGGCGCGGAGCCGAGCGCATCCTGGCGGTGCCGGTGCGCACTGACGCCCAGGGCCGCTTGGTGTCCCACGTGGTGTCTTTGGAGACGGCCGGAGCGGGGGTACGGGCCCGCAGAGCCGCCCCGGTGCAGACCTCAGGCTTGCCCAGAGGCGACGCTCAGGACCCCGGAGGACGCCTCTTCTACAATCTCACGGTATTCGGCCGAGACCTGCACCTGCGGCTGCATCCAAATGCTCGCCTCGTGGCTCCGGGGGCCACCCTGGAGTGGCAGGGTGAGACCGGTAACACCCGGGTGGAGCCCCTGCTTGGGACTTGTCTCTACGTTGGGGACGTGGCAGGCTTACCTAAAGCCTCCTCCGTGGCGCTCAGTAACTGCGATGGGCTGGTGAGTCCTCTTTCTTAGGGGCTCCCTTCTCTTCTGGACCTCTGATTACTAGGGAGTCCCCTGGGAGGGCGACAGAGCTCGCGCTGTGGACCATTTTCTCCTCCCTAATGCTCAGGGAGGTACTCGCCTTGCTGCAGGGCTTGGCGGGAAGGCACGATTTTTTTTGATTGGTCAGAGAAGGGGGCACGCACCTCCATCCCCAGTGCCAGGCTGCTCCTTGCATACAAGGCTGCATACAAGCATAAGTTGCCGTGTGTGTTGTGTGCGTGTGTGTGCGTGTGTGTGTGTGTGTGTGTGTGTGTGTGCGCGCGCGCTCGCGAGAGTGCACGCAAATGCGCGTGGGTTTGCCCGTGTTTTGGAATATGTGCATGCTTCTTTCTGGGTACCTACTTGTATACCCGTGTGAATATGTGAATGTGCATTGTCTCTCAAGCATGGAGGTATCCGTGGGCTTCACAAATGTGCGTCAGAGTGAGTTTGAGCACGTGTGTGTGCCCAGCTTGGGGTGGGCATGGGTGCTGGCAGTTTCCTTGCTTCTGTGTATGCATATGACAGCCTGGAGAGCAGGTGGTGATACGGAATGCTCAGCCAGCCCTCTGTCCCTTGGCTGACCAGGAACCAGTGATTTTTATATTGTGGTTTCCTGTTGAAGCATTGTTGGCTAGTTGAAAAGTCAGCTTTCTGCCTCTGATTTGAGCCAAGGGGAGCATTTGGCCATGAAGGTCCTAGTGCCGGTGGGCTGTTTGATTTTGGGGGCAGCTCCTGACGGACCAGCGATGTCCCCTTTTGGAATTACCTGGGGCACCCATTGTGACTAGAGCCCTGGAAAGCTCATTTGCCACTGGGGTGTCCCCCAGGACCATGGTTGCTACACAGGGATTCTTGGAGAAAACCTGGATCAATGCTCAAGGCAGAAGCTGACATTGGTGGTGCTGTCCTGCCACCCAGGGGCCTGGCACAGCAGAACCCATGGCAGTTTTCTATTTTGGACTGAATGTGCAGTGGTCGGGCTGGCTGTGCCGGCCAGACATCTGAAGCCGCCCACCGTGGGTTCTGTTCTAATTGCTGCTCAGGGTGCTCCGGCTCTGGGCAAGCAGCCATGCCTCCAGCCACCAGCCCTGAGTAACGCCCATCCTCAGGGAGCCCAGGTTGGCCCTGCCATCTGCAGAGCTGGCAATTACACCTCAGCCCCACAACCACTGGAGATCTTTTTATGGACACACAGGAAACTTGTTGCTTCCGAAAAATCACTGCCTCTGGTCAGATTTACTTAGAGCCCGGGAGCATTTCAAGTGACTCTTAAGTGTCCTTGGAGGAGTTGGGTTAATTTAGGGCACATTTTCTCTTCTCTGTTGTCTTACTAGTCTCAACCCCTCAGGCAAATGACCTTTAAGGATGACAGTGAATTCCTTAAATATGAAAAGAGATCACTGCTGGGGCCTAGGGACAAGGTCGACCGGGATCCCCTCTGCACTAAATTGCCACTGGAGCCTTGGGCAGTGGCACAACGTCATTCATTCAGCCTCCCGATTCATTTGTTCAGGCAACATCTTTGACTATGTTTGTCCTTTTTGCGGGTCCCAGATGGGGCAAGTCCTATGCCAGTGGGGCAGAAGGGCACCCAGGTGATTTTGATGGGTTTTCAGAGAGCTTTGGAAAGTGCATCTTGGCAAGTAGGTGGAGAGTGGATTAATCCTGATGGTGCCTGGGGTGCACTGGCCTGGGAAGGACAAACATGGTGAGCTGTCAGAGGAATGGGGCTTCTACAATCAGCAGAGTATAGGCAGGTGATGAATCCTGAGAGGTTTCCAATGGAGTCAGTGAATAGCAACCTGACACACCAGGCCAACATTGTCAATATTTTTTGTTCTTTTTTTTTTTTTTTTTTTGGTCTTTCTTTCTTTCCTTTCCCATCTTCTTTTCCCTCCCCTCTCTCTTCCCCTCTCCTCTGACTTCCCTTCTTCCCCCCCCCCCCCCCCGTGTACTTGTACCGATTTTCTACCAAATAATTCCTTAACCCTTTAAGTTCCTCGGTGCTCCCATGACATGCTTGCTCACTAAGGACCTGGGCTTTCCACATGGTGCCTCTAGTTGCCACAGGTGACCGGAGGTAGCCTCATCCATAGCTTACATATGGTACCCTGAGGCTTTGAGAAGTTGGGCGACATGTCTTAGCACACCCACTGATGGTCGTCTGGCTTCTTTTGCTTTAGTGCTCCCAGTTTGGGAGGTGGGGTATGAAACTGCTGAGATGTAAGGGACAAATTGTGCCCTGCCAAGCTTCAGTGAGCTGTAAGTGGATACATGTATTTAATCCATCCAACACCCCACACCCTTCTCCACGAGGCCGCATAGAAGCCCTCCTCTGATGCCTCATTCTTCCTTGATAACTGCTTAGATGCAGTAAAGCAGATGAGCCAGGATGTACCGGGTGGGCAGGTCCCCAGACGTCTTACTAAAAACAGATTCAGCTTCAATGCAGGATGGCCCCAAGAAATCTGCATTTGTGGTGAGCTCTCAGGTACAACAAGGGTCTGGAATCCTAGTTCTCCAAGGATGGTCTGCAAGACTGTACCTTGAGTTTCTCTGAGCAAATGGGTGTTAGGGGGAAAAAATCATAAATCATACTGGGAAAGGCATTCACCCTAGGAGTGGGGTATATGTGTGTGTGTGTGTGTGTGTGTGTGTGTGTGTGACAGAGACAGAGAGAGAGAGAGAGAGAGAGAGAGAGAGAGAGAGAGAGAGAGAAGTTCTTCAGTAAAGGAGTCTCATCAGTTCTGTTTCATCCACCACACTGGAAGATGCAGCATGGAACCCCCTTTCTTTGGAGAACACAACTAGTACCCAAGCATGTGTTTGTAGAAACTGAGATGTACACAGAAAGTGCTGATGACAGCAGGTAGCATGACCCCACTGCTATACAGATACCCAAGCAAGCCCTGTCTCCACTGTCCTGAAACACGTATGTGTGCATCTGCCTGCCTGTTCCTAAAGTCATGCGGGTAAACTTTTCTACTTAAAGGCTGAAGGCAGCTATGACTGATGACTGTGTCCACTGCTCTCCTAATCCGTTTAGTAGGACTCTAATTGAATCTTCGACATCTCTCAGTCCGGCTTCAGTTACGAGTGACAGAGAATCCACATCAAGTTGGTTTAAACAGGAAAGAGAACTTATTAGCTCACATGGTGACAAATCTTCAGGTGTGGCTCGTTAGGACCCGTCCCTTAACTCTTTCCTTTGCTTCCCGGTGGCCTGGCTTTGTTCTCAGCTGGAGTCCCTCTGTCATGAGCCAAGGGACCCCACCAGCACCAGGCTATTTCCTTTTGTGAATCACTCTGGCTACGCTCAGGTAGAGTGATCTTGACAGGGTTGGGGTATGGGGTCTGAAGATTCCCATAGCACTGAAGGAGTAAGCAGAACCGCTGTGCTCCCTGAAGCTACTTGAGAATGTTCTGGCCAGAAATGAGGACCCTGGGACCAGTCAAGAGGCAGATTCTTCTGGAATTTGGTAAATGCAAGATATGACCCTGCAGAGACTCATGTCGTAAGACATGCCAAACACTTATCCCCAGACATAATGGTTAGAAGCACCTCACCATTATTTACAGGGTGTGTGTGTGTGTGTGGGGGGGGTGTAGACGGAGGTTGTTGGTGGTAAATTTTTTCTTTTCACAGTGAATGAGAAAAAAAATGCCGAGGGAATATATATCACGTTGCTATGGAAGAATTTTCTAGTGTTTCCTGGGTTACACAGCAGGTGAGCTAATTCACACCAGTTTTACACACTCAATCGAAAAGAAGCCTGCAGGTATGAGAAGTAATGATGACGAATGGCAATTTGGTGGAGTCCTACTATGCGCAAGGCTACCTGCTAAGCATCTACTACCACAGCATATGCAGCATGTCCCCTTATCTCCTGCTGTGGGCTCACTGCTGTCCAGGTAGTGCTAAGACACGGTTGGAAGGAAAGAAAATCCCCCTATGAGGAGCAGCCCTTGTCCCCAGCCCACAGTGCTAGGAGCTTCCCCACCCTAGAGTTTGAGCTGACTGAGCCCAACATGTGACCTTGAAAGTACCAGGTCCACTTTTTTTTGTGGCTTTTTAGGAATCCTAAAAGTCTGACCAGGGGGTAGTCCAACAGAAAAATCCCAAGAAAAGATGCTTCCCAGCACATCTATCAGAGCCTCTGAAGTGTGTCTAAGGTCTTGTGGCAACAAGAAAGTCCCTGTTGTGGGAGGTTTGAGCATCTTTTCTTGGGGTTTTCTGTTGGACTACCCCCTGGTCAGACTTTTAGGTTTCCTAAAAGCCACAAAGAAAAGTGGACCTGGTACCTTCAAGGTCACATGTTGGGCTCTGTCAGCTCAAACTCTAGGGTGAGGAAGCTCCTAGCATTGTGGGCTGGGGACAAGGGCTGCTCCTCATAGGGGGATCTTCTTTCCTTCCAACTGTGTCTTAGCACTGCCTGGACAGCAGTAAGCCCACAGCAGGGGAACCAAAGATGCGCCCTAGGTCAGAGCAGAGGCACATGCTTGGCTCCCACTGTGAGTTATCTATCCAGCCATAGGGTGGCTTCTGCCTCCTCCCTAGCTGTCACCTTCCCCAAGACGTATTGATCTTAAATAATGGAAGACCAGCTTACACTGGATGGAATAGACGGGATATTTTATGAGTCTAGTTATTTGAAGGTTCTGAGGCGTTGTTGGCTTTAGGCTTGGCTGGATCCAAGGACTCAGATTGTTCAGTCTTCTCAGCCTCTTCACTCTTGGTGTTTATTTCAGATGGCTCTTCTCTCCTCACCCCCATGAGGAAGCCATCAGCAGCTCCAGGCTCATCTTTAAACCAGCCACTGTGGCGTGGGACTGGCAATTGCGTCCTGCTGCTGTAGAGGGTGGCTAGATGGAGGTCTCTGTAAGACTTTTGAGCTGTACTGCCCATGGACTCGGACTGCCCCTCCCTTCTCCAGATAGCACCTTCTACATCAGCAGGAATCGTAACATGGCTAGAGACCCCCAGACCTCACCTCAGACCTTCGTGGCAGGCCTATGCACTGTGCCTGGTCGCAAAGCTGCCCCCTTTCCGCAGCGCTCTTCTGCTACTTCTGGTGGTCTGACTTCTGGTGGTCTGGCCCCAGCACCCAAGCAAGCCCTTCCTCCACCCAGCACCCAGAGCAGTTTTCACAAACCGCATATCAGATTCTGCCGCTCCTTTGCCTCTTGTTGCTCTCAAAACGAAACACAACAAAACAATCCTAACCTGCTAGCTTGATAGTCAAGGCCCCTCCCTCCCAGACTTGGCCTGGGTGAGTTCTGGCCACATCCATCACTGTGCAGTCACTCTGGCCCATTGTTCCTCCAGCGCTGGGTTCCCAGGGCCTTTGCACAGGCTGTGCCCTCTCTGGCACCATCCTCACTGCCGCTCTTTAACCTGCTTTGCTTTGTAGGCTTTAGCTGAGTGGCCCTTTGTCCTGGGAGTTACCCTGGACATACACAGAGCATGTCACCCTTTGTACTTCTTGGCCACCTGTAGTATGAACATTCCCTGGCTAAGTCTACACAGCTCTAGACTGGGTGAGGTCTGCTGCAAGTGACTTGCCCAGGAAGTGGGGTCTGGAAACCCCGGGCTGGAATGGCATGACACTTTCCCCGGAGGCCCAGTGCTCCCCCTTGGCCTGCTCTGCTGTCAGTCATGGTGTCTATCTTCAGGAAACGAGTCTCCAAATGGTGGAAGTCCTGTTGCTTCACTCCCAGGAAAGTGTTTGTGCGCATCCATGGTGGCTTTGCATGGCTTTCAGGCCTGCAAATCTGATTTAACGCCTCCTGGTTTACATCAAGTCAAACAAGGGAAGGAAGTACCCACTAGGTACCTACAGGAAAGGAAGTACCCACTAGGTACCTACAGGAAAGGCTGAGGCAATAGCCTGGGACACAGGGAACGGCTCAGCTCTGCCAGCTTCTCCCAATTGGAGTTCTTTAGAGATGGCACAGTGGGACCAGCCATAGTGGCAACCAGCCTAGCTGTCCATGAAAGCCATGAAGACCAGTGACTGAGGGCCTGAGCCCAGGGAGACTGGTTCCTCAGGCCATCCTAGGTCACACTTCTTGCCAGGCCCTGCCCACCACTGTGGTCAGGAATGTTCCTGGTGCTCGTAGCTGAAGGCTTCTGCTATTCGTTTAGAAGGCACCTCCTACCCACAGCTGTCCCCATCCCCCACAGCCCTAGCCACTGGTGAGCCATGTGGAGTGGAGACAGCTAGGTCTTCACTCAGGCCTGCAGTGAGTGACATACGTGTCATGACTCCCGGGGACTCATCTGCTTTGAGTCTCCCAGACATGCGAACACCGAGGCTGGCTTTGCTTTGAGGTGGTCTGAGCCATGGCCTGGAGCATCTCATTCTGGTGTTGGAGATCTGTAGGGATGAGTCTATGTGGAACGCCTTCTGGGAACCTGGGACAGGTGCACCCTTCCTTGGCCTTAGCTTCTTATATGGCAGGGAAGCCCTGGAGGTCTCTGACTATGTTTATGTGTATGCACCTTGCCGTAGAGACGGTGTGTATGTGAGTGTGTGTACCTAACCATGGAGACTGTATGTGTGCATGTATGCATACATGCCTTGCATATAGGAGCAGGGACACACAGATGTGTGCTTGCATGTGAGTCAGTTTTTTTGTGAATGTGCATATAGTTACATGTGTGCCTTCAAGTGTGTGTGTGTGTATATGCATGTGTGTGTTCTTAGCAGAGATTTCCTGCGGTAGAAGGTCCTCGGGTGGGTGGAGGTTCTGGGGAGAGGAAGTCTCCAGCGCCTTGAAGTTCAGCACTGCTGTAACCCACCCCCCCCTTAACTGGCAGGCACTGTGGAATGGGAAGGCCCAGGTAGGAGCCTCTCCCTCCGCTGCATATGTTTTATATTAAATGTCAGCTGTTTGCCGATTCTGCAGCGCCGCCATTAATATGGACAAGTTATTACCGAGTCTGGAGCTGGCTCTCCTCAGGCTCATCCATGAATTTCAATTACACTGCACATCGACTTCAGGGTGGGTGAGTGAGTGGGGTGCACGGCTTCCCACTTGCTGCCGAAGGAAAGCCTAGCAGCCAGGGCCACGGATATTGTACTGCCGAGAGGCCAGGCAGGTTCTGCCTGCTCTGACATGACCTTAGGAGTTTCCACCAATAACCAGGAAGTACGAGCTTAGTGTATGGGCTGGAGGCTGCTACAGGCTCAGCTGTGCTTAGCAAAGCTGTGCAGCCTGGCAGAGGCTACAACACTGTGAAACTCAGTTGCTCACGTTGCAAAATGGGACTCCATCAGTACCCACCTCACTGGGGGTTGGAAGATGGGTTCACTGTAATTATGTAACCCAGGCTCAGGGGTCAGGGGTGTTGGGTTCCTTTTATTTTGAGTCTCACTGGGCAGCTCTATCGGGGCATGAACATGCCTCGAACTTCCTGCAGCACCCCTGCCTCTCAGGCGCTGGGATTGCTGGAATCTGCCTCTGCACCCAGCTGCAATGTGGTGTCTTAATCATGCTCTGCCCGTGAGTTCTCACAGTCCCAGTTGATGTAGTAGCTGTCTTCGTGGTGAATGGAGCATGTCTTCTGCCTTGAGCCTCTTGGCACGAGTCATCATGAGCAAGTGTGGTATGGCTTTTTCTACTTCTGAGTGTCTTCTTCTCCGGGAGAAGGTACAGGTGGTGTTGTGACCGTGGAGAGCCACCTTGCCGATGACAGAGGTATGCACCCTGCTGACACCGCACCTTTTGGCATGTATCCCTTTTGCTATCACAGTGTGTGACTTTCTGAAGGCATTTTGAGTGGCAAGGGGTCTCAACACGGAAAAGTGTTAACCCCACAGGTACCCAGTCAATGTGATGGTAATATGAGCCAGCAATGCTGGCATGTACTAAGAGATGCAATCATCTATGGTGACCTACTGGTTTATTCATGACTTTAGAGGTGTGGAACACATACCTTAAAAATGTTTCTTCTTATCGTTCTATAAATATGGTTTGCTTTTGGTGATGGTGATGATAGCGGGGATGATGGCGGTGGTGAGATGGGGGATGGTAGTGATGGTGATGATTGATACAGATATGGGGTTGGGATGATGACGATAATGACAGAAGCTGATAGAGATGGGACTGATAGAGATGGGCTCGGGGTTGTTGGGGTTATGGGAGTGATGATAATGATGGGGATGGGGGCTAGGAGCGATAATGATAATGGTGGTAGTGATGGGGATCGGGATGATGGGGTGACGATAATGATGGTGATGGTGACGACAGGGCTTTATGGTGATGGTGGAGAAGCAGCTAATGATTCCAAGGCCCCGAGAGCTGACATGCAGATTTCACACAGCGGATATGCAGGGCAGCAACAGGGACTAGGCTGTTAGAGCTAAAGGGGCCATCTCTCGATAGCTCTATGAACAGGGCATCCAAGGATTCATCTTTAAACTTGGATACTTCTGTTTTTGAAAGAAGACCATAGGGGAGTTGGTTGTATTGTTATTTTATGCAAGCTTGTTTGAGTCTCAGTAGTGGCCAGCATGACTGTCACAAAGCTTCTGGAGGCATAATAAAAAAGAGCTGGGAACACATGGCATTCATAGACAGTTGTGTATCACTGGAGGGTAAGGATCTGTTCCAAGAGCAATGCCATCAGGCAGTTTTGTTGGGAAAATATCATGTGCGAAGTTGGCTGTGACACCACTAGGCTATATAATCAGAGGACGGCTGCTGCACTTGCAGGTTATCATTGGCCACAATAGCATCGTGTGGCATGTGGCACACACTGTATGTATATTGGTGTGTGTGTGCGCACAGAGGACAGAGATTGATGCGGGTGGCTTTCTTCATAACTCTCCATCTTAATTTTTGAGACAGGGCACTTCGCAGAACCCGGAACTCATCGCTCCCTGATGCAGCTACACTGATTGGCCAGAGAGCCCTAGGGACCCACAGATGAAGTCCATTTTTTTTTTCTCCTGGCTGTCTGTTCTTGTAACAATATTAGGCAGTGTTCATTATTAGAGCTTCAGGTATCTAAGGGGTTTAGTTCCTGGATGCTACACTGTCTAGTGCAAAAGCTATAGCACACACGAGGTTCCTGAACATTTGAAATGTCATTAATCTGCACTGAGAGACACTGTGCATGTAAAATACAATGCAAACTGGATTTCCAAGATTTAGGATTCGTTCTGCTCCCACAAAAAGCAAAACATTTCACTGATCTTCAGTGTGTGTGTGTGTGTGTGTGTGTGTGTGTGTGTGTGTGTGTGTGGTGTCAAGAGTTGAATCAAAGGCTTTGTGTGTGCTAGGCCAGCACTCTGCCGTTGAGTTATATCCTATTCTTCATAGATAGACTTAAAGTAAGTGTGGATTACCATTTCAAATAATAATATTTAAATATACTGGGTTCAACAAAATCTATTCTAGAATAGATTGCCAAAACACAAACTGATGCCGTTTGTGTTTTTTCCTTTCCTTTTGAAAATGTGGGGCCCTATTGGAGACAGCTCAGTCAGCAAAGTGCTTGCTATAATGAGGACCTGAGGTTGAAAGTCCAGTTCCCAGGTGGAAATTGGGGCTTAGACACACCACACCCAGAGCCAGGAGGGTCTTTGGGGCTTGCTGTAGAGTCAGAATGGCTAAATCAGTGAGTTCCAGGTTCAGCGATAGACACTGTTAAAAAAAAAAAAAGGTAGAGAGTTATTGAAGATGATGCCTGCCATTGGTCTCTGGCATCTACATGAGCGTGCAAGCAATGGAATACACATACACACACACACACACACACACACACACAGAGCCAACTGTTCAGCACCGTTCAGGAGCATGTGTCTGGGTTCTTCGTCTTGGCTGGTCACATCTGTTTATTCTTTCCAGTGAATTTCAGAATTGTTTTGTCAGGTTCAACAATCCCTGGTGAATTTGATTGACATTAAATTAAACTTAAAAACTAATTAAAGGAGGAATTGACATAATCCGTTGTATTTGCTGGGAACACAGTGTGTCCTTCAGTTCATGTAATTCTATTCTCATGTTGCTCAGTAAAATATCGTACATTTTTTTGCATACAGTTCATCTAATTTTTTTTTAAATCAGGGTTATTTCAAGGATTTTTGTTTTCTTTCCGTTCTTGCAAATTGAATTCCCCCTCTCGGTTGTTGCTTTTTATATACTTATCTTTCATCACGAGGCTTGGTGCATTAATTCTAGCCGATCTCTGTGGACTCCTTTAGATTTCTAGGTACACAGCTGCACTGCCTGGAAACGGTGGTGTCTTTAGATTCTCATTCCCAGTCTGCATTGTCTAGAACCTTCAGTGATGTTAAACAGCGGCTTGGTGCTCCCTCCCTTGCGCCTGACTATTGGGAACGCCCCTGGCGGTTCTCTGCTTAATGTAATGCTTGCTTGAGGATTAAGATGGATTTCGTGGGAAGGCAATATCCTCTGAATTCCAGTTTTCGAAGATCCCATTTTTATCAGCAAAGGAGCAGAAATTGAGATAAAATGTCTTAACAAACTGTCCCCCAAGCCAGTGATATTGCAGTTATGAATTGATGAGGGGTGGGTGGTCTCATTCTAGGGGTTTCTGCCAGTTCACAGTTGTCTACTCTGCTGGCCCAAATTCCAACCCAATCTCCATTTACAGCAATTGGACCCACGCACAGGAAGTCTTTGTCGGGGGCTGGGGATACTTTTCCAAGGCAGGTAGAGCAGGAACCTCCCAGCCTTGTGGCTTCTGATAGGATAGGGCCACTTTCTAATCCTGGTGGGACAGCTCTCTCCATCCCCAACAGTGGTTTGTCTATCCTGCTCTCCAGAATAGGCCCCTCAGCCCTCCACACAGAAGTCTGTCCTAGCTCCAACCTCTCTGCCCTCCAAGCCACAGATACTGTTCGTCTCTCACAGGCTTCCAGAATATTTTTTTTTTCTTCAAAGACAGTTTCCTGGTGCTGGAAATCTGTGAACAGTTCTGCAAAGAATACAATTGTTTTCCCACTGTGGGGTCTGCCTGTCTGCTCCTGACTGGTATGGGATTTGGGGGGTTTTGAATAATATCATGTCTAGGCTGTGCCCTCAGGTTCTGGGGTCCGTATTTATCACAAGCCATATCCACCCAGGGAAAGGCAAGTGTGCTGAAGGCCTGGAGGGAGCCAACGTGGAAGTTTGGCTCCGCCCTTGCTTGCTTGTGATTCTGTCTTTATTCTCGAGGCTGCCTGCCTTTGGTGGTTTGTACGAGATGTTCCTCCTCAGTCTCAGACATTTGAACACTTGATTCCCAGTTGGTGGACTGTTTGGGCAGGTTTCGGAGGTGTGGCCTTGCTAAAGGAAGCGTGTCACTGGAAGCAGGATTTGAGGTTTCAAAGCCTCTTGCCCTTTTCAGGTCACCCTCTCCCGCATTGTGGTTTGTGGTTCAAGATGTGAGCCCTCAGCTTCCTGCTCTGGCCACTGTACCTTCGCTTCCCCACCTTGAACTTTAAGCCTCTGGGACTGTAAGCCCCAATAAACTCATCTACAAGTTGCCTTAGTCTACGTGCTCTATCACAGCAACAGCAGAGTAATGAACACACTGCCTCCTGTCCTCGAGGAGCAAAAGGGAAGGAGGGTGGCTGGCCTCACTGAGAATGTCAACAGGCATCTCACGGGTGGATTGGGATGAAAGGAAATGATGACGTAGAGGGGTCTCTTACCTGAAAGTCTGAGCCCGGCCAAGAGAGGCATTTTCAGTGATGTGGGTGTCTTTAAGGCTGTGTGCAGTTGAGAGAGCTGACAGGAGGTGAGGCAGTGTTTGGGGCTTTGTGCTGGGCTGGTCATGTCCCAGGCTCCAGGACATCCCTGGGTACTGAGTACCGACCCTCGAGGGCTAACTGGGGCTGTGGTGTGGAGTCTGCCAGGTCCCAGACTCCCTCCGCTCTGCATTCAGGAGTGGGCATGCTCCTCTAGCCTGAACTTAAATAGTTATGAGCAGAAGTCTGGCTCTCAAGGCAGCATGGATCTGTCCCAGGCTGTGCTTGTGAGGGAATGTGCATGCATTTGTTCTCCATCCTTGTTCCTGACTCAGAACTCTGTAATTTCCGGAGTGATAAGGGGCGACGGGAGCATCTTTTATTATAATTATTCTAAGACCGGGTCTTAGTGCCCTGGTTTTTCACAAGATAGCTTCTAAGAGTCTTGGAGTCAGCAGAGGGATGAGACTGTCTTTCGTATGCTAATGAGGTGTCTGGCGGCTGACCGGCTCACATAGCTGCAGACAGCGGCGGCGGAGCTGGTTGTGACAGTGGCCAGGACAGGACTGGAGGGCTGTTGCTCCACTACTTTGTACTATGAATCCCTTGTGGGGCTCATTAAGTTACATGTGTGTGGAGGGGGTGGGGGTGGGGAGTAGTGAATGGAAGCTCTCTCCCCTTCCAACATCTGGCTGGCTAACAATAAGTGAAATCCTTTCCTGAGTCCTGTGAACCCTTCTGGCAACCTAATCGACACGAGTTGTCACAGGAAGCCGTGGTTTATAGCAGCTGGTTCTGTGACCCCGCCGCCCCCACTAGCATCTGAAGGTACCAGGACCTGACTGGAGTTCCTGAGTTGTTAAGCTCAGTCCTGACCAGATGTGCAGGACATTCAGAGTGTTGGAGGATCCATGGGTGAGAGGGAGGCAGCCACACACTTCTGGGTGTCAGAAGTGTTGTGAGCAAAAGCAGATCCTGGAAGAGATGCTTACAGCCTGAGGCTGTGACAGAGGGAGGGTGGTCTCAGGCTCCCCAGATGCAGCAGCGCAAGCTGCATCTCTTTCTTTCTTTCTTTCTTTCTTTCTTTCTTTCTTTCTTTCTTTCTTTCTTTCTTTCTCTCTCTCTCTCTCTCTCTCTCTCTCTCTCTGTGTTTAGGTGTTTGAGTGTTTGAGTGGGGATATAAGTGGAAAGGAGCTGGGTAATGCTGGGCTGTAGTTCTCAGCCTTCTTTTCCCTTTTTTCCTCCCCTCTTTTCCCCTCTCCCTGTTCCCCCTCTCCCTTCCTTCTCTTATTCCCTCTTTCATTTCCTCTCTCCTCCTCCAACTCACTTTCTTGTTCCTCCCTTCCCACCCTCATCTCTCCCTGCTTTCTCACATTTTTTTCTCTATCTTCCTTTCCCCCATTCTTTCTTTTCTGTATCCCTTCATCATCAAGATTGGGAGTGGAACACCCTTTGCAGGTGTGGGGGGCCTTCATCATAGACCGCCCACTTCTACCCCAGGCTGTGTCTACACCTGGTATACACGTCAACTCCCAGGAGCCCCCATCCTATCTTAGGCCCATGGGTACCACAAGGGGTAATCTCCATGTGCTGAGAGGAAGTCAGGTTGGGAAAAGAGGAGTGACAGAGACACAGAATCACAGAGCCCATGTTCCTTTCTCCACAACGGAAACTTGAGCTGAACCTTGTCCTCCTCAGTGGTGCACATCACCCCTGTCACCCACAGGGGCAGGGTTAATTGTTGTCTGGGTACAGTGGCTGTTGTTTGCAACTTGACACAAACCTGGACTTATCTGGGAAGAGAAATCTCAGTTGAGAAAACACCTCCGTAAGATTGGCCTGTAGGCTAGTCTGTGGGGGCATTTTCTAGATTAATTGATCAAGGAAGACCCAGCTTACTGGGGCTGTGACATCCCTGGGTAGGTAGTCCTAGGGTATGTGAGAAAGCAGACTGAGTAACTTAGGCAAGGAACAAGTCAGTAAGTGGCCCTCCTCCACGACTTCTGCTTTAGTTTCTACCTCCGGGTGCTTGCCTTGGCTTCCCTCAGTGGACTGTGGCCCAGGGGGGATGTAAGCCAAATGAACCCTTTCCTCCTCAGGCTGCTTTTGGTCCTGGTGCTTCATCACAGCCATAGAACTATAACTGAGACACCAGAGACTTCCCCCTCCTCTTCTTGGCCAGCCAGACACTTTATTCCTTTTACTTCAGAGAAAACAAGTCCAGTCCACATCCATACCTTGTTGCCGCCTCTCACCTCGTCATAGGGTGGTGTGGCCTTTGGCTGTTATCTCTCCTGTAGGAGTGGGGGAACAACAGGCCCTCGAGACGGGTGAATCCTCATTTGGGACAACTGCCCGGCATCTCTCCTCCATCAGGGTCACCAAAGCTCTTATATTTTTCTCTCTGAGGGGTGTCTATGAGAGCCAAAGCAAATGGTCTCAGGGGATGGGGTGGGGCTGGCAGCCATTCTTTGGGGTAGTTTGGGCACTGATTTGTGGCCTCTGGTGGCTGAAATGGAGATACTCCAGGACTGGGCACAGCCAAGGCTTGGCAGAGGTGGGATTTGCTTGCTCCTTCTTAATGTTAGACTTTACTGCTGGGCTCCTGGCCTCACAGCCTTCCTTGAGGTCATCTGGGTCCCTGTGGACCTGCAGAGGTTGCTGAGGCTGGGCTAGGCTGGGACTGTTGGCCCCGGGTACAGAACCTGGCTGATAGTGTGGGCTAGGAAGGCCTTAATATTGATCAACCTCATGCTTCTGTGAGACCAGTGACTGCTCTCTTGAATCTTCCCTCCTCTGAAGGCGATGGACCCACCTCAGCACTAACCCTCTGCTGACTTGAGTAGATTTGTATTTATCGAATTTCCCTTCCATTGCATGAGGCCAGTTCCACTGGCATTTTCCATTTCTCCCCTCCATTGCCTTGGTGTGGACAGTGACCAGCCTTTGCCATATCTGTTCCTTCTATTGCCTTGGGGTGGCAGTGACCTGCCTCTCACACACCTGTTCTAGGCTTCCTCCTCTACGTGGACCCATCTCTCCAGAGTCCACCCGACTCCCTCGTCTTCCTTTTCTTCTTCTTTAAGATGTCTCACACAGCCCAGGCCAGCCTTAAACTCCCTGTGTGGCTGAAGATAGCTTTGAACTCCTGATCCCCCTGGCACCACCTTTCAAGAGCTGGGATTGCTGGCATGCACTAACACGCCCAAACTTCCATTTACTATCTTGAAATACGTAACTCTTTAATTCAAATGAAGTGCATTTCATGTATCATCTTTGGATTGGCCTTAAGCATTTTTTTTTTTTTTCCTGACTTGCCACCTTTGCTATCTCATCACCACTTGCTGACTGATGACTTGGGGTGGGTCCTCCACCGACCATGTGGTTCTAGGAGGCAACTGCTTTATTTTTTATCTAATTTTTCTTTTTCTTTAATACACTAGTTTGGGATTTTTAATTCCTGTTGCTGAAAGACGTGTTCAAAAGCCTGAAAGGGCAAATGTCACCATCAGGGCTTAAAAGCTGTTTTGGTTGTTTTTTGCCTGGTATCCAAATGGATTTTGAGTTTATTTTCTCATGACCTTGCACAATAAACTGAGGAGACCTTGATTTGGGGTGCTAATGCATGGCTGCGGTTGTACCCAGCATGCACTGGGGCCTCAGCAAACCTCTGCTAACCAGCCGGTGACATCTTCATGGTGTTTTTCTCAGGGAAATAAGAATGTTGACTCAAGTATCTCTCACTGGCTCCCAGTGGGTTTTTGGGAAAGGGTTTTAGAATTTTATTGGCGTGGAATAAGGATCTTTTCCATTGTGTTTTATAGCAGCTTATTATAGACATTTAAATACTCTTTGAATTTATAATTCACAGGTGACCCTTTACTCTGAACCCGTGAGACCTGCGCGGTCCAGATTAATGAAACTATGCTCAGACATCTTCATTCTCCAGGAGCAGAGCTCAAAATGATTTGTTAGTACAAAGGATATGTGCGTTGCGGAACTGCAGCTACACACTCGAAAGCCGCAGTTGGGGTGATGACTCTAAGGCCCCCATGATTGTTGTTCCTATGATGAGGCCCCCCAAACTCACTATGCTTTCCTTCATCTTCATCCAGCAAGTTTTTCCCTCCTCCCGTCGTTCAGCCAAACAGCCCTCTCTCATTATAAAAGCACAAACGTGAAATAGAATCAATTAAAAAAAAAATTCTTTAAAACAAATCCCTTCCTTGGCCCTTTCCCATGTTTGCATTCCTAGATCTACGAGTAACTCCATTTATTTCACTTCTGGATATTTTCGGGAACTTCTCTGTGTTGTTTTCCTCTTGGAGTTGGGGGTGTTTTTTTTTTTTTAAGTGGGGCTAAGCATGCAGTCACCTGCACATCGTAGAATTTCGATCTCTTCTTTTTCAATGTTTATTCTTTTCATGCCTTATTACATTGGAGTGTAAAAAGGAATGGTAGTCATTTTGCTTGAGACCCTTTGTCACGGCCTCCGAGGATCCAGCCCAACAGTAAGGGAGTCGCGTCTGGGCCCTGCTTCCCATTGTGAGTTTCCTGTGGGGATAGGGTTTGGTGAGGCGCTCTTGGGAAAAGGCTGACAGAGATACACGATGAGTCCTGACAACTTGGGATGAATGTGTACCTCGGAACCCTGGTGGAGTCCCTGCCTTGTCTCAAACTGATGACGTAATTTTCCGAAGTACAGCATTCCCTTCTTGCCAGGCAGAGCTCGTGAATCCGAGAGGATGTGTTTGTGTTGTGTCCACCCACCAGGGAGTTTTGCTTGCCCATCTCAGGGTTTTGAGTTGTGCGAAGCCCTAGATTTCTATTGCCTTGAGAATCCGGGAGATCTGCTGGGCTTGTGTCCCCGGGGTTGGAGGGGAGCAGAGATGGAGTCGTCCAGAAGGGCCGCTCCTAGCACTGCAATCTCCACTGTACCTTACAATCATGCCGCCCACCTGCGCGTTCTTTCTCTGCTCAGTCTCGGGGTTTTTCTCTTACATTGAGATATGCCATGCGCCTTTTAGAGCTGTGGTTTCTCGCTGTCCCCTCCCTCCTTCCTGCCCAAGATTTCAGTTTATGGATTGTCAGCTCCTGTAAGCCTCTGGGCACTGAAGTCAGCTTTCGGCCTGCCGCATTGAGTGTGCTTGGTTCTGGCTCCTACCTCACTGGTGGACATGCCTATTTGTCATCTGTGAAAGGTAAAAGTTGAGCGCAAACCGCTGTGGTGGGTTACGGATGAAGGTTCGGTGAGGTAAGGCCCACACTAGCACTCAGTAGCCAACAGCCTTTGTAACCGCAAGGTAATATTTTCCTCGCGGCGCTGGGAGAGGGAACAAAGTGTGAAAGTGGCTGGAAGCACACAGAATGCAGCAGCAAGGATATTAATCACTTTGGAGGCTTTATGGGCGGGGCTTGGGCTGAGTGTGAGCTGAGGAGGCAGGGCTGGGGGAGGGGCGCCAGCCGGGAGAAGATGCTGTCCCTGCCCCAGACCATAATCGGCCCTGGGACTCACTGCCAGATGAGGCCATGACTCTTCTGAAATGGAATTCCTGGGTCAGAGTAAGGAGAACAGATGTTTACTGGAAGACTCCAAGGGCGGCTGACATCACCGTGGGCCCTCAGGACGCACGGAAAGAGGCCGGGGTCCTCTGTCCCTGCCTGCCAAGGAGCATGTCTGGGGCGGGCGCCAGGGCTGGGGGAGGACACGCACTCGGATGCAGGCGCCACACACCAGTCCTCCCCACCTGAACACAATTAGTCAAGATGTGGAAACGATTTCCATCTTGGAAGGAGAGAAGAGCGGCTGGCCGATCGAGTCCTCGCTGTAGATTGGTCTTTTGCAGAACTGCAGGAGCGGCCTTTGTGGCTGGCGAGCTGTCTGGAGTCCCCGGGGACAACCATGCCCCTCTCCCTTCCATGGACGCGATCCAGGCTTTAATTCCTACTTTGGGGGAGCATCTGGAGGAGGGCCTACTTCCATCCTTTCTATTATACCTCTGCAGCCTGTCCCTCACTGAGAGCTGTTGCACTCAAGGCCCGGATTCCTCTGACAGCAGAGTCAGAAAACCGAGTGCAAATCGACCCAGGCCAAAGGCCTCCATCTTGTATCACTCCGCCTTCTCGCCTGCGTGACCTGCCTCAACAGCTCACCTGCGGCACTCGGCACCAACCGGGCTACCAGAGCACAGAGTGGGTCGCCTTTTCCGTGAGGTGGCGCTTAGACTCTAAGACTGGTTCATGGGTTCAGCGTGGGTCAAGGGCAGAGGTTTGCGCTCAGCCCTGTTGCTGAGGCAGGGATCAGCGCTTTGATTGGTCAGGTATGTCACGTGACCGATCCGGCGTGGCTCGGTTAGGTCAAGTCTAGTGACTGACCTAGGCCGCCTAGCGTGTGGTGGAGAGGTCTGAAGGACCTCGCAGCGCGTCCTGTCACCGAGCGCTGTACTGGGTGGAAACCTCATGAGGCTGCCTCTGTGACAGGTGGCTGGGGGCAGTCGTGCACAGCTGTGGTCGGGGCTGCCCTGGGGCACAGGTGCTGCCGACGACGGCTGGGGCTGGCTGTCTTCCAGCCTCTTCTCCCAGTTTGGTTAAGAGTTCTCCAAGAAGCTTCCTGAGCCAGTAATGGAAGAGTCTGGTCCCTTGGGGACCATGACGGGTGCTGTGGCCTACGGTTGGACCCAGTATTCAGCTGATGACTCCGCCAGCTAGCCTTTCTGTTCCAAGTTCTCACTTGGGGAAAGTGTGGGGCCTGAGCCCCCCTGGATGGCTGAGACCTCCCCTCCACTGTCTTTCAGCTAGGCCATTTCCCTTCACAGCTACTTAGGAGGGAAGGCAGCCAAAGTGTGTGAGTTGTGTGTGGGGTGCGGTGGGGGGGAGTTAGGGACGGGAGGGTAGGGGGGAAGCTGATGGATTTTAGCCGTACAGAGATCCAGCTCTCCGCCACCGCTGGCCTGTGCCTCTGGAGGGCACCAGGCTTCTGTCACTTCCTGAGCAGCCCCTGGCAGCAGTGGTGCTGGGGAGGCATCCCGGCTTTGCAGAGGCAGTACGTTTTCACCCTGAGGTACGTTGAGCCTCGGGTCTCAGCTCCCAGTCTCTGGCCGCAGGTAGGCATAGGATTTTGAGTATTCCAGACCAGGAGACCGATCGCTGGGCACCTCTCCTCAGGGACCCATGCAGCGGAGTTGGGTGTCAGCTTTTGGCTAAGAGACCAGCTTCTCCTCGAATCCCTGATCACCTCACCCACCCCGCCCCCTCAGAAGGAGCCACAGCCCAGGGACATAGGACTCACTGCCCTTGAGTTTCTCTCCTCTGCCATCCTTGGGCTGCTCCCCGTCTGTCCTGTCCCTCCTCTCCCCACCACCTCCAAGCCTCCTCCTGCCCCAGAGCTGCCAAGGCCTTTGTCTGGTGTTCTCCCCTCCTGTCCTGCTTCTTGGGTTTCAGAGGCAGCCAGGGGCTTCCCTGATGCCGTGCCTGGCGGCGGCCTTGCCTAGCAGTTCTGGAATTGGCTTTCAGCCTCCTCATGTCTCCTGGGTGTCTTATGTGGCAATTCGGCTCTATTTCAGGGTCTGCGGGAGCACCCGGCATTGCCTCAGGGTTTGCACTGAATGGAGGAGGTGGCTCACAGTCTGCTTCATGGTCCTGGGTAGTGGAGGGAAAATTGGATCAGGACTCCTGTGTGACCTTGGGCAGATTCCATCAGCTCTCTGAGCCTGAGGTTTCCACTCAGGACTAATACAAAGAAGGTATAGGTGGGTGTTATCCACCCATCAGGCTGCCCCCCCCCCCAATCTGGATCTCTGCACCTACCGGGACCCCAGTGGATTTGTTCTGGGGTAGTTTTACAATGGCTTGCAATGTTCTGTCTTTCTTAAATCAGGAAATGTCTTAAATGCCTTTGTAGAAAATAAAGTGCATACACAGAACAAAAGGAGTGAATTGAAATTCCATCACCTACCTTTTAGCATGTAACTTCCACATCTTGCATGTTGGTGCAAATAGTCTTGTAGAAAAGAGTCACGCGGTACATTTTCTTTGAGATTATTTTCCTACCTACCTACCTACCTACCTACCTACCTACTTACTGTCTATCTATCTATTTATCTGGCATACAACATCCAATGCTCTCTTACCAGTATAATCAACTTGGGTTATGTGCAGAGGTCAGGGTCCCCAACTTCTGCAAACTCATGGGCCCAAGGATGAGGCAGAAGCTGTAGGTGGGGATGAAGGCAAAGAAAGGAGCTTGGAGAGGGTGTGTGGCCAGGGCTGTCTCCCAGGAAGTTCTGTGAGGCCCTGAAAAGTGAGGTGTTCGGTGCAGGGGCTACAGTTGAAAGCATGCTGGGTGGAGGGCCGTGGGTCTCAGAAGGAAAAGGGTGACAGAAAAAGCACTCCTTGGTCCCCACCATGTGGGGAAACAACAAAAGAGCATTTTTCAACCTGTGGGTCATGACCCCTTTAGGGGTCAAACAACCCTTTTACAGGGGTCACCTAAGACCATTGGAAAATATAAATATATTATGATTCATAACAGTAGCAAAATTGCTGTTGTGAGCTAGCAAAAAACAAAAACAAAAACAAAAAACAAAAAAACAAAAAACTATGGATGGGGGGGTCACCACAACATGAGGAACTGTATTGAGGCTTACAGTGTCAGGAGGGCAGAGAACCACTGCAACGCATAAAGCAGTGGAGTCTTACAAGAGAAGATGCTGGTTCTGTGCTGTCGAGTGAAGGACACTGGGGAGGGGGTCAGAGGATTTGGGGTGCATGGGCCCCCTCAGCAAAGAAGGGGCTTTGAGGGCTTCAGGTTAGGAGCTGATGGGAGATGGTGTTTCTACACTGACAAAGCTCTAGAAAGAGGCAAGGAGGTGGAGAAGAGGAACATACTATGACCACAAAGGCTGCTGCAGAGGGTATAACTGTTGGGTGTCTATTATAACAAGACTTTCTTGTACCTCCAGCTCCCAGTCATGACATGGAGACACTTTATATTTATTATGAAAGCTTGACTTTAGCTTAGGCCTGTTCCCAACTAGGTCTTTTCTTGACTCCTTCATACTCATCTATGTTCTGTCACATGGCCTGTTGCCTCTCAGTCTTAGTCCTCGCAGTATTTCTTCCTCTATGTCTGTCTGGTGAATCTCCCCACCTCAGACTCCTTCCCATAGCTCCTATCTTTGCCAGAAAGTCTCACTTTTCCTTCCTGCCTTAGCTATTGGCCTTTCAGCTCTTTATTAAACCAATCAGAAGGTGCTGGAGGGAGTGTTTACAAAACATGAGGCAGCCAAGGTATACCAGTGCAATGCCAAAGTCTGGCCTGTAGTCAGATCTCTGCCAGTACAGAAACCAGCATTTGAGTAACGCAGAGACCGTGTTTACACAGTGCACAAAGCCACCCCGACGAGAGGGAGGTGTCAGACTGGAGGAAATTTGCTCTCCCTGGAAGGGCAGTGCACACACACGTGTGTGGTATTGATGTGCACACTTGCGTGTATTTGTGTGTAAACTAGGTCACACTGAAAAAAAGAAGATTTTAGGTGGTTCAGGCCAAGAGTTTAGGCCAAATATAGGCCAAGAACAAGACCTCAGGAGAGAAAGAGTTTGAGACTATAAAAAAGAAAATATATATTTGCCAGGAGTTATTCTCTAACTGCCAGAAATCCAGGTGAAGCTGGCTTAAGCAAAAGAAGAATTGATTCATTAATTAGAAGAAGAAGGAGAAGGAGAGAAGAAGAAGAAGAAGAAGAAGAAGAAGAAGAAGAAGAAGAAGAAGAAGAAGAAGAAGAAGGGAAAAAGAAGGAAGAAAAGAGTACCAGAGATCCGGCTTAGCTGTTAAGAGCACATACCGCCTTTGCAGGAGGCAGGAGTTCAATTCCCAACACTTGAGTCAGATGACTCACAACCACCTAACTCCCGTGGATCTGGCTCCCTCCTCTGGCTTTTTTGGGAACCTGCATTCATGTGTGTGCACACATGTAGTTAAAAAAAAAATAAAAAATAAAATTGTTTTTTAAAAAGAATCAAAGAAAGACAGCTCAGAACTTTTCAGTTCCAGGCATGGCAGGATCAAGAGGTTCAAGTACATTTTTAGTCTCTTCTCTTTCACTTTCTCCAGCTTTTGGCTCAGCGCTCTGTGTTGATTTTCTTCGCAGGCTCAGTGAGTGAAAGAGCAATAGCCAGTTACTCCACATTCTCACAGTTTTGTCCTTAGAGGAAACAGTTTTCCACCAGCCATAGCAATAGTTCCTGTATGTAATGCACTGATGTCTTTATCTGTTTTGTGTTATAACAAAACACTGGAGATTGAGTGCTTTATATAAAAAACAAACAAGCAAACAAACAAATAAATAAATAGGTTTATTTAGTCTCTTAGTTCTGGGGACCCAAGAAGTCTGAGATCAGATGGCTGCATCTGGGGGTCTTTTTGCTGCTTCTGCTCACTGTGGAGAATGGAAGGACAAACAGAAGCTGTCTCTTTCTAACCTGTGCTCTGGACTGTCCCCAGGCCCCACCTTCCAGCACTGTGGGCACCCAATATCAGCCTCAGCTGCAGGTTGGGGAGTTCGTATTCAAATCATAACTGGATTGTGTCTGGCGTAATTGGGTGTTGAGCCATTCTGCTTGGCCTGGGCAGGGTTACGGCTCCTTTCTTCTTGTGACAGACAGGTGTGAAAAGGTGGTTACTGAGGCCTCAGAAGGAGGGCTGGGTTCCAGGCACACTCCTGGCTACTGAGGAAGAGGCTAGCTCAGGGCTTGGCACTTGGATGGCCTGAGAGGGAAGATGGAGAGAGGAACAGAGGTAGATGGGAGCAGGAGATCCTTTCTTAGCAGCCCTCCTTCCTTCCAAGGTTGGGGAGGGTGGCAAGGCAGCTGCCCAGCTCTTAGGAGAGTTGGCTAGCTCTAGAAGTGGAGAGTCTGGATGGGAAAGGTGTCTGGTATGGCTGCCTGGGAGCCCATAGACTAGGAAGCAACATGGAAAAATAAAAGTCTAGGCCTCAGGAGTCATCTGGGGTAGGCATGGCAGGTGAGAGGCGAATGGCCACCAGAGCCCCAGTGAGAGCAGTGGGGGTCCAGCACTGTGACTGCTGTGACTGGGGAGTCAGTCTAGTGTTTAGGCATGCTTTGTGTGGCATGGGACTAAAGAGAGAGCTGCAGGCTGGGCCCGGCAGAGGATGGGAATTCTGTTCTACTGGATGAGTGTGGGTGGGCTAAGATGAGGGAGGAGACCATAACCAAGAGATCAAATACACACCCTTTTAGATAATGGTACGAACTGGGAAAAATGCTGATAGGTTATGAGGCCACACACAGCCGGCAGTGGCTGGGTGAGTGTGTGTGTGTGTGTGGATGGCGCGTGTGTTACTGTGAGCAGTCCACTGTGTCCAGTGGATGCCACCATGCATATATGAGGCAGGTGGTTGATACTTACACACACATGGGTACATGTGAATAAGAAACACACACATGTAAGCTGGGTGTGGTGGCTCATGCCTTCGGTCCCAGAACTCAGTAGGCAGAGGCAGGCAGATCTCTGAGTTCAAGGCCAGCCTGGTCCACAGAGCAGGTCCAGGACAGCCAGGGCTACACAGAGATCCTGTCTCAAAAAAACAAAAAAACAAAACAAAACAAAAAAAAAAAAAACAAAAAAAAAACCCCACAAAAAAACAAAAACAAAAAACCTAGCTAAAAAAAACGAGCAAAACCCTCAAAAACCAAACCCAAAATCAAAACAAGAACAAAAAGAAATACATATGTACATGTGTAATGCATGGGATTCACACATGGGGACATTATGTAACGCATGCAAACATATAAAGTTTCTGTGCATGTTTGTATGTGCAGTTCATGTTTGCACAGAATGCCAAGGGTGTATGCACAAGAACGATCATTTATGCATACATGTGTGGTACACGCATGTCTGTTCAAGCACGCATGTGATGCGTGTGTATGAGTGCTTGCACGATGTGTGGGGATTCCACCTGAGTGTTCATTAATGTGCTGAGCTCTTTCGTTGAGGCACAGATGTCACACCCATGCTCATAACAGGCCCGTTCAGGCCTTTGGTGCCTTGCCTACAGCTAGAGGAAAGCAGAAGAGAAGCATGCAGTTTTGGGGCATGCTAAGATAAGTCAGTAGATGGATGCTCCTTTTGAAGTGCAGAGAGCTCTTCTGCCTAGTGCCTAGGCCCCTCATGCCCTGCCTACTGTACTGGGGTTTGGCTTTCCTGGAGCCCTGGCCCCCAAAAGGCCAGTATTCCACATCTCAAAACCAGGGATGAAAACTTGTGGTCCCTTCAGAGGGGAGGGTCCTGGCATTTCTCCTCCAACCTGGTCCTCAACCTCAGACCTGGGCAAAAGCTGGCTACCCTGCCATAGTCCTTGTCTTCTAATCATCAAGATTCTAAGGGCTGTGGGCCCAGCGTCTGCCTGCTACTACCTACTGGAGTGTTTAGTTCCCTCCCACTTCCTAGTGGAAAGCTTCATGTTGCTGAAACAGAAGGAACTGACCTTCCCCATGGCCCTCCTTGGGCATGGGTCTCTGAGTGCACCCTAGGCTGGTCCACCTTCCCTCCCCTCCCGGTTTCTGGCTCCTCTCACAGCCCCTCCCTCTGCTCCTCCCTTTCTGCCTCAGCCTCCTGCGGTTTTAATGAGGGCTCAGCCTCCTGTGCTCCGCAGCTCAGCGGCAGGCAGTACGTTTAATTAATAATCCTTCACTGCCGTTTCTCGGTGGAAATGCTGCCATTTTCTCTCACTAATTGGAAGAGCTGGTTAAGCTCCAAGATGGATGACCCTTTTTGCTGGGGTGTCTTTGCCTGGAGTCTCCATCAGGGTGGCTGGGCACGGCCAGGAGCTTCTGGGTTGGCCTGAGGGAACGTGTTGGGCTCAAAGGACAGGAGGCCAACTTGCCCCGTCCTACCAGGTACAGGGAGAGCCCTTTCAGGGCAGAGCTCTGCCTCAGTCTGGAACCCATCCCTGACCTTTGGAGAGGACATGTGCGTGGGAAACCTAGTGAGCAGCACAGCTGCACACTTGCCTAATCCTGGCATCTCGGCTCCACCCAGCTTGAGGATGTGCCAGTGTGGGTTTCTGGAACCTTCCCTGAGCCTAGCCTATGCATGTCCCTCTCATTATACCTCAGGTCCATCTTGGCCCGCACTACTGACCTTCTTTGGCACAGTGCCAACTGGCCTTGGTCATATGACAGGTCTTTAGTGAGATGTGTGCAATGTTTCCTGTGAGTACAGTTCCTGTCCCTCAGACAAGCCAGGGACCGGAAATTACACGGTACCATAGTTGCTGGTCATTCAGGGCTTGGGCGGCAGAGGTGAGGGTGCCGGATCGGGGTTCCTGGCCAATATCCTGGTTACTGTTGGTTGTCAATTTGATGGGGTTTAGAATAACTGTAGAAACACACCTCTGCGTGTGTCTGTGAGGGGTTTTCACAAAGGTTTAATAACCAAGGAGGCAAGATCCATCCTGAATGTGGGCGGTATGAGTCTATGATCTGGGAACTAGAATGGACAAAAGGGAGAATCTCTCTCTGTCTTTCTCTCTCTTCCCTCCTTCCCTCTCTTCCTCCTTTCTTCTGACTGTAGATGTAATGTAACCTCGCAGACCTGCTGTCAAGCCTTCCCTAGACTCTGGGCTGTAAACCCTTAAAACTGTGAGCCCAAATAAAACCTTCCTTTTTTAAGTTGCTGGGGTCAGGTATTTTTGTCACAGTGATGAGACAAGTAGCTAACACAGGTAGCCACTGGCACAGCAGGGTGTTAACATGCCTGCCTGCCCCACCGAGGCAGGTCAGGGTCTCCCCTAGACATGACGGCTCAGCCCCCCTATGGTAGATAACAGAACACTGTCTGTCCCAGGGAGAGAGATGAAGGAACCATGATGCCCAGAATTGGAGCCGTGGGCTTCTGGGCCTCCATGCTCTTTCCTGGCAGTTGTTGGTGACAGCCATCAGAATCAAAGATGCGGCACTGATGTGTGCTATGACTTCATGTCCTCAGCCTGCTGACTCGGTCCTTGGGATCAGAATGCCTTTGGCCTGAGCACCAGTGTGGATTGATGAAGACTTAATGGGAAATGCCCAAAGGAGAGATGCTGAGAGCTCAGGCAGGCGGCTAGATGTCACCCCACAGCTGACCCTTCGGCAGAGCTGGAAGCAAGGTGAGGGAGCAGGTATTTAGTGGCATAGACTGGCTGGGGCTCTCTGGGGATCACCTGGCATCCTTCCCCCCTTCTGTTCCTCCCTCCCTGGCTTTCTCCATTTAGTGGTTCTGAGAATGACACCCGGGGCCTCATTCAATCAGCGAGCCCAACCCACAACCCTCTTTTCCTGTTCCCCTCCTCTCTTTCCTTTCCTCCCTTCTTCTCTCGCCTATTTTCCTTTCAGACACATTCCCCCTTCTTCCTCTGTCCCAGGCTTTGGGAGGACACGCCATGATGAGACACAGTGGGTAGTGCTGCCCTGTTCTCTGGGAGCCTGTGAATTTCCCGGTGAGGAATCTGGAGGGTCCAGAATGCTGTGCCCTGGTGTGAGGAAGGCATACCCACGTGGTGTGAGATCTCTCTTGATTCTTCAGCTGGGACTTGCCCTGCCATGAGGTCCCCTCACCTCTGGATGCCATTCCTCTGGGTGGGTGTATCTGATGTCCCTCCTGAGAGAACACAGCTGCCCTCTAATGCCAACCTCTGTCATTGACCTTGGGGAATAGGGTGGCATCTTCCACCTGAAGAAATCCTTTTATCTCTTTGCAGGTGTCACTTCTGTTCCAGTTCTTGTCTTTTCTGGGCAACCTGACTCCCTCCCTGAGGGGGTGTCCCCTCTCCAGATCCTAGACTTTGATGTCCATCTGATACTCTCCTCTGCCCTGTCTCTCCAGGAGCCTTTAGAACTTTCCCTTTGTCTTTGATGTCCCTGGGTTTGATTGTAGTCTAGACAGAGTCCAGGTACGAATATTTTCTTAGCAACTGAGAGGATCCCTATAAACCCAGTGAAGTTGAAATCTTTCAACCAGTCTTGGGACCTTCTTGGCCATTATTTTTTTCAAATCCTTCCTCCCCATCACCTCATTCCTTCTGGGGTTCATCCATCTTGCCTATCTTTCCCCTTGTACCTTCTCTGTCCCAACACTTTGCCAAAGCATCTAGCAAACTTTCTCCTCAAATCTCGTAGCTCCTGGATTGGTGCTTTGGCTCTCGCATTCTACTGTCTCATTCAGCCTTCAAGCACTTTTTCTTTTGTGCTAACTGGTTCTTGGTAACTTCTCATCCCACCTCTGCATTTCAGATGTTACTCACTGTCTCACTGGGATGCCATATGCAGTTTAGTTCAAGTTTCTTTATCTGTGATGGCTGCTCTGGGTACGGTCTTTGATTCCAGGGGCTGCCCTTGCTGTGGCATGTCCCGGTGGGCTGAAGGGCTCCTGCCCAGCTTCCAGATCATGTTCCTTCTGATGAGCAGGGCATGGAAGGTGGCAGGGAAATCCCCAGAGCTGACTTCTCTCCAACCCTGCATGTGCACGGATCTGAGCTTGACTGTCTCAACCCCGTATTTCAGTTCCATGGTTAATGACAGTGAGAGACAGTGAGGGAACCCCCATGTCACCCACAGAGGTCCATTGAGTTGTAGCACCCTGACACCACCTTCTGTCTTTTGTACATTACGAAGGTGAACCTTTTGTCTTGCCTTTGGTTGCCATGTGGCCTAGGTTTTAGGATATTGGTGGATAGGAGCTATGCTAAGTAGGAAAAGCCACAGTTGGAAGATCTGGGAAGAGCAGAAGAGAGAGAAGGGCCTGGGAGGGATCTGAGCAGGCCAGGAAGCTGGAGATAGCAGGACGTAGGATTAGGCTTGAGGTTGAGGGAATGGGAATACGGGATAACCTCCAGCCTCTGGCTGAAACAACTGGAAAAGGGGGGGGGGAGTTGACTGTGAGTAGGCTTTGGGGAGCAGAGCAGTCTCCAATGGGAAGGAAGACCCCTATCTACAGAGTGCCTTTTGACTCTTGGTTGGCCCTGCTACTGGAAGGTTCAGGGACAAGAGTGTGTCTGAGCTTGGGGGTTCCTGTTTGCATGAAGGATAATGGGCTCTTTGGACTGAGAATGGTACTTCTGGGTACATGGAGGCTGCAGGGACTTGGCACAAGAGAGTCCTCTTCCAGAGTCGAGGGCTTGTCATTCTGTCCTGGGTCACCCCTCTCGAGCTCTGCCACACATGTCAGCTTCAGCGGGCATTGTTTTCCTCTTGTGCAAAATGGGACATAATCTAGTGATGATGTGTCCCTGTCCGGTTGACGAGGAAAGGACACTGCCCGGGGTGCTACGGAGGGGGTGTGCGGGCAGGAGGGGTGAGCAGGCAGGCTTGGGAGGAGTCCCGGACTCTCCGAGGAGCCCAGTGGAATTACTGCTCTTGTTTCAAAAAGAAAGGGAAAACGGAGCGTGCCTGCGTGGCTGCTCTGTGGGTTGGGGGAGGAGCTTCACCCGTGACCCACTCCCTGCACACCCACCTCCTGCGCTCACTTAGCTCAGAGCTGGCAGCCACCCAGCTCCAAGTGAGACGTGGCAGCCAGGATGCTGAGGCCCAGCCAAGCCCCAGATGGCTGGCGAGAGGTGCTTTCCCCCAAGCTGAGCAAGACAAGGACAGGGCCTGACCTGGTGGGAGGGGCAGGAAGGGGACGGAAGTCTGTGAGATGCCATCTCTGGCCCTGGCTCTTGCCCAGCCCTGCACCCCACCTGAAGTCTCTGTGTAGACACGGGGGCCTGAAGCTTGGAGTTTGGCCTACTGAGGTCCATGTGGCAAGGGAAGGTTCAGAGCTTCTCGCTCAGATTTTGATTGGGAGGCACCTATTGAGGTACCACCACACCCCGGCTCCTGCGAGGCCATCCTCTGGCTCCATGTGTGACTGTATATGCGTGCATGTGTGTGTGTGTGTGTGTGTGTGTTTGTGTTAATGAACTTATAATGGAGCAACATCCCAGTCAGCCCACTGTAAATGAAAACATTGTAAATCAAAACGCAAGCATCAAAATACTTGTGGGGCCTGAAGAGATAACACAATCATGGGGACCCAGGGTTGGGATCCCAGCACTCAGCCACCAAGCTGGGATTCTCATGCACCGCCATAAGGAAGGTGGACACAGGACTGCTGAGGCTCGTTGGTCTCTAGTCCAGAGGAGAAAACACAAGTCCCAGGCTCAGAGAGAGAGACAGAGAGACTCTGCCTCAAAGGAATAGTTGGGAGTCACAGAGGAGGACACTGACACCCTCTTTTGACCTTCACACTCATGCTCCTGTACATGTGTGCACGTACACGCAGCAGACTCACACTCACGTAAATAAAGCGCATCTTAAACAAAGAAAAATACTCGTGAGCTAAGAGCCACCACGCCTTAGCCCGGCTTGCCTTAAATACACGCAGAACTCCCAGCGCGTGCCTTACACGGACATCCGACGCAGCCCCATTTCAAAGCACCTTTACAGTTTACAGGTGTCCTCTTCGTGCTCACATGATTGTCAGCTGCAGCTCACTGTGCTGCCCACCACCACAGGGGAGGCGTTTCCCACACAGAGCCTACCTGGGAGAAGATCCAAACTCAAAGTTCAGTTTCTGCTGAATGAGTGTCATTTCTGCACCATTGTAAAGTTAAAAAAAAATCATTAAATTATAAAGAGAACCATGGTGAGCCTGGTGTTGTTTTTAAAAATAAGTATAATTATTATTTGCGTATGCGTGTGTAGGTGTGTGTGATGGGGGGGGGCGTGCACATGCCATGCTCACGCACGTAGGTCAGAGGACAGCTCTGTGGGCTCAGGTCTCTTCTTCCACCTTTACGTGGCCACGATAATCGCACTCAGGTTATCGTAAGGCTGCACCAGTCTGGTGGTGTTTCTTGACTGGTCAGGTTTCCCCACTATCTCTTGACTTCCTGTTGTGGGTGATGGGGCAAACCCCCTCCTCTATCGATCCTTCTAAAATAATTCTGTCCCCATCCTTACTCCTGACTGCATCAGTTTCCTGTGGCCACTGTAGTGAGTTACTGTATGCTCTCTGGTTTAAAACAATAGTGGTTCGTTAGTCCCTCAGTTCTGGATATGCAGTCTTCAGTAAGATAGAACCGAGGCCTGTGTTCTCCACAGACTCTGGGTGAGAAGCTCTTCCATGATTCCATTATCTTTTGGTGGCTGCCAGCCTTCCTTGGCTAGTGGGCCTGTCTGTCCCTGCTATGGCCCTCTCTGTGTATCTGTCTGTCCACCCTTCTTTGGCCTCTGTAATGGCTGAGTTCAGGCTGCTATCGCAAGATACCATTAGGCAGAAACATCAGAGCTGAGCAGTATTCTGGTTAAACCCACTGTGCTAGACTTTTCTCTCATGTCTGTGACAGATCCCTGAGAGAAATGATGTAAAGGAGGTTTATGTTGACCCCTGGCTTCAGAGGCATCAGTCTGTGCTTGGCTGGCTTCGTTGCTGTGGGCCTGTGGCAAGGCAGAAGCATAATGGCAGAAGGGCATTGTGGGAGGAAGCTGCTTACCTCTTAGCAGCCAGAAAACAGAGAGAGGGGAGAGGGAAAAGGGAGCAGGGAAAAAATACCCTTCAAAGGCCTGTTCCCACTTCCACCCAGCCCCCACCTCCTAATAGCTCACTCAGAATGACCTCGTCATTGATAAAGCTACTGCCTTGATGTCATGGTCTGATCACCTCTCAGTAGCAGCACCAGCTGGAAACAAAGTCTCCAGTACATGAGTTTTTACATATTTTAACCACATTACTGACTTAACAGGACACTTGCTGAAGACAGGCAAGGTGAGAAGACTCGACATCCTGGTGGATCAGGACGTGCGATTCTTGCTAACCTGACCAGCAGACTTCTACCCCCAAACGATATTTACAAGGATATGAGCAGAAAGACTGAGGCCTCATTAAAGTTTGACCCAGAATCTTGACACCGTCTCCTGCTCATGTCCCTTGTTGTGACATGCCTTGGGCTGTTGTGAGTCTTTGCACGAACCTCACAGCTGTTTGACCCTGGCTGTTCGCTGAGCCAGTGATTGAGCTACACTGAGCCTGCCCCAGGAAATACGGAAATACCAAAGAGTGGGGTACGGGGGTGGAGGAAGGGCTTGGTTTGTAGACCCAGCGCAGAGCAGATGTTGGACGAGGCTCTTCAAGAGCAATGCCCAGCCAGAGGCAGCTCCTTCGGAGTGGAGAGAGCCAGGTCCTGGGTTGGGACAGCACCCTGGTTGCAGGGCTGTGCCCGAGGGCTGTGGAACAAACATCTGTTGAATGTATACATCTCACGTCCCTCTCTTGTATAATCTGGATTGGGGAGTGGTTTGAGAAATTGCTTCCTGTTGTTGAGACGGTGGATAGCAAAGGCATGCTAGGCCATTGGGGGTGGTTCTGGCTTGCATCTCAGATGGATGGGGGAGGCTGGGGGAGTTAGTTGATAGGTGGGCTCCAGCAGGTTGGGGCAGGGGCGTGGCTCTGGCCCTAGTGTCCATGTGGCTGGGCTTCAGCTGCTCTCCTAGGAAAGGCTTTCTCTATCACGGCAGGGTTTCCTTTGCCTTTCACCCTCCCTAGGAAGAGGCCCGAGGCCTGGTTGCCTCTGTCTCTTCAGGGCTTCCCAGCTACCGCCTCCCCTATCTTTCTCCATATCTCTGTGAAACCATGACCTGCTTTCCATTTTACATGGAGGTGCAAGGCTTGGGGCATGGAAAGAGCTTCGCCCCCGCAGGTAACATGCTCTTGTTGAAGTTGGGGGACAGGTCAGAAGATGCTTGAGCAAGCTAGGTTTCTCCCGCTGGTTTCTCTGTGTTAAGTCAGGCCTAGGTCACTGATGCCAGTGGAACAGCAGTCTGCAGATATCCGACTCCGGATTGCTTTAGAGGACATCTTATCACCTGGACCCCAGATATAGGCTTCCTACCGCCCTGTCTCCAGGTCCTGTCTATGGCGCTGGGTCTTTGGCTGCTGGAGGCTGTGGACCATGGGATTGATCTGCCTCTATCCGTGGCTTGACTAGGCTCTCTCTACATAGTCCTACATGCATATTGGTTCTTAATTGGCCTAAGGTAGGGGAATGTTGAGCAAACAGTCTTTATATTTCCCTCTTGAGCTTGGCATGTCTCTCACACAATTCCTGAGGACAAGGAAGCCACAGAATTCTAGCCCACAACCATGCCAGGGTACTCTAGGAGGGGACAGAAAGCTCTGAGAGCTAAGGGCAGAAACCCGATCCTCTCTAGTCCTCCTCCTACCTTTCTTGGGGTCAGAAGCCTCACCGGTGTCTATACCCATAGAAAGATGAATAGGTACCTGAGTTAAAAATCAAAAAGGATGCCTCCAAGGGCTTCTAATGGATGCCAGGTTCTGGGACAGGTAAAGCTATCAGAGGCCATAGGGAGGCAGGAAGAGGGATGAAGAGCCTTCAGGGGGAGACGGACCCCTGGCAGGCAGCACGCTACAGACCCACTCAAGAATTCAGCTGGGGCTGGGAAAATAACTCAGTTGGTGAAGTGCTTGCTTTAGGGCCTGGATTTGATCCTCAGAATCCATGTAAAAAGGTTGGACGTGAAAAACAAAACCAAAAACAAACAAACAAACAAAAATATTAGATGCGCTTGGATACACTTGCAATCCCCAAACTGGGGAGTCAAAGACAGGCAGGTCCCTGGGGTTTGCTGGCCAGCCAGTCTAGACAGATTGGTGACTTCCAGACAATTGATATCTCAAAAAACAAGAGCGATACTCTGAATAATGACACCCCAGTGGATCTGGCCTCTATATGCATGTGTACACAGGGACCTACATACACATATGTGCTCATGTGCGCGTGCGCACACACACACACACATACACACACACACACACACAGAGAGAGAGAGAGAGAGAGAGAGAGAAAGAGAGAGAGAGAACTCCCAGGCTTGACTCCTCTCCAAGGCACGCATAGTTACCGTTTGGGTAGATCTTGCAAACACAGTCTAAAGGAACCTCCTCTACACCTCTCACCCTAGAATGAAAAGATGAGATTTTTTACTGTGGGAGGCTTGCCCGGAGGGGGGAGGGGGGTTCATGTGGTATTCCTGTCTCCCACACCCACTCTTACCTTTCCTCTGTAAGTAGGGGTGGCCCCTTCTGCCTGTCCTCCACCTGCTTGTGGAGCCAAGCGCGCTCCCTTTCCAGCTGGTGCGCCCGACCTTTCCAGCTGGCATTTCGAGTGCTCTCTCGGTGTCTCTGGGTTCTGCGGATCCCCGAGGCGGTCATTTGTCAGATGGCCCCGACATCCCTTCAGAGTCTCCTGCTGGGAAAACAGTCGTGTCAGACAATCCCAGTGGCTCTCTTTCCTCTCCAAGCAGGCGACCCAAATGCTCTAAACCAGGGAGAAAGCAGAGCCCTGGTGTTCTCAGGATATACACTTTATTCTCGAACTTTCCCTCGTAGGCTGTGAACCGCGTGTGCCAGAGACCTAAGAGGGAAACTGTGGGTCATTCTAACGTAGGAGAAACAGAGGCTTCGAAGCCAAGTGATTTTCTTATTTGCTGTGTGTTTGAAGGTGCCAGACACTGGTTTGGCGTTTATCAGGATTATGCTAACTTTGTGTTGCCAGTAATTCAATGCCACAGGGCTGGGCAAGGTACATAGAAGAGAGGTTTATTTTGACTCTTGGATGTAGAAGTTCAACATCAAGGGGACTCACCTAGTGATGACCTTCTTTCTATAGCCTATGTCACAAGGTCAAAGTCATATACCCATATACGCATGGGCATATGAGGGTCTGTTAGTCTCTCTCCCTCTTCATAGGAAGCCACCAGGGTTCAGTCATGATCCCGCTCCTCCTACCTACCTTCCGAAGGCCCTGCTTCTGAACCCCTTGGTTGGATTAAAGCTGCATCTTCTTTTACAGCGTCCTTGTTTCATTTCTGTTGTGATGAAGTACCCTGGCAGAAGCAACCTAGGGGAGAAAGGCTTTACTATACCCCACAGTTTCCAATTACATCCACCATGGCAGGAAAGTCATGGGGAGCTGGTCCCATTGCATCTGTAGTCAAGAAGCAATGAGTGATGGATGAATGCACGCATGGTCGGCTTGCTTGCTTCATCCTCAGACATTTTGAGATCTCCTGCCTAGGGACCAGTACTACCCAAAGAAGGTACGTCTTCTTACCTCAGTCAATACAACCAATATTCTCACCCCCATGTCAGACATTCTACCAGGCACCCTAAACTAGACAATCTCTTATCAGGACCCCTTTCCTGGCGATTCCATATCTTGTCATGTTGACTAATTATAACTAGCCATCATGAACAGGGAGGCTTAAACTCCAGCATGGGTTCGCAGGGAACAAGCCACACTCAGAGCCAATATGGAAGCCTTTGAGATCAGTGATGGACGGTGACCCAGTAAAGAAACCAGATATCATGACTGGGAAACACAGGATGGCAGGGCGGAGCAGGACGGGGGGAAGCGGTGCTTGTAAGCCAAGGTCCTTCTAAAGAGGAGACCTGGCCTTCTGGGAGACGCTCGTCCCAGATGGAACTAACTGCAGGTGCAAAGGGCCAGAGGCAGGAGCTAAGCTGAAGTGTGCCAAGGGCACAAAGGAGACCTCTGTGGCCAGAGCTTAGAGAGAGGAAGAAATGGATAGTGACAAGGGCAGTCACATGGTAGGAAGCCACCGAGCAGGTGGGTGACAGTTCTGATTCCGGTTTTAGCAGTTCTCTTGCATAGCCATGCAGAGAATAGAGAACGAGGTCACAGAGGCTCCGTTACTCTGGCTGCTAGCCTGGCACGCTCACGGCACTGTGGGCAGATGGTACGGCCTGGCCTGGGAAGCCCCTGCAATGGCCAGCCTCCAAGTCCCGGCTGTCAAACACTCATGCGTGGAGTTTCTCTCCCTTGGCACATGGTTCCTGGTGGGATACGTGCTTACGTTGGGTTTGGTTGGGTTCGAGATCCCTGAGAGGGCCAGGGGGGACTTGTGAACCTAAGCTCTGGGTCTCTGAAGGATGAAACTTGGAGAGTAGTGATGTCCCCTCTGTTGGGGTAGCTGTCAGTCTACAATGGGACAAGGATGCTGAGGACAGGCATCTACATCTGTAGAGTGGGTGGTGGCTCTCCCATGCCACCAGAACTGGGCTCAGGTTGGCTGGACACAGGCTTTATATGCCCTTCTCTTAACTGATCTGGTGGAAGTCTTCCTTCCTGGCTAACCCGGCTCGCACCAAGGACTCAGGCCCAAGGCTGACACAGATTAGAACTCTGCCCCGAAGCTGACCAAACAGTGCTCTCCTGTGCTGTTGAGTTAGGATGCTTGTTCTTTCTGTGTGATAATGCAGCAGGAAAGGCCTCACCAGAAGCTGGGCAGATGGCTGCTGCCACGTTCTTCAACTTCCCAGCCTCCAGAAGCCCAAATCAAATAAACACCTCTTCTGTAAAACTACCCAGTCTCAGGAATTTTGTTATAGCAACAGAAAACTAAGACAGACAGACAGACAAACACACACACCATGCAAACACACACTCACATGCAATTCATGCACAGGACACATACCACTTGAAAGCACTCAAATATGACCACGTGAGCTCACACACAGCCCAACACACGTACAAATACACTCTTACAGGAAGTATAAAGCAACATCTGTGTATTCCTCCCTTTTCTTTAAAAATGTGACATGCTTGTCTTTGAAACATGCACTGTAATTACCACCCTATAATTTGCATACTTCACTCAAATAACGCGTCCTGGAGTCCTAACCGTGCTGATATGTAGAGGTTGGGCTTGTGTTGTAAGCCACGGCCCGGCATTGCTTCATCTGGAGACCACACAGACTACCTAACAATTCCCTGCAGCTGCGAACGTGGCTTGTTTTCAGTTGTTTGACCTCAAAAGCCAAACTCGGCGAATCTGCTTTCTGCTTAGCTTGGTGGTGGTGATAGTGAGTGATGGTGGTGGTAGTATTGGTGGTGGTGATGGGGGGTGGTGGTGATAAGGTGGGTAGCCTGGAGTGAACCAGTAGTGTAGGGTATATGCGCGTCTTTAATGGTGAGAGATGGAATGTGCAAAGGCTGCTTTCGGCATGTCTTGCTTCTCCATACACAGAAACTTGGGGCAGAGCCCTGTAGGTCTCCAGGCTGTCTTTCCCACAGACACATTACTCGTTCACCAATTTTTCTCATCACTGCCCCTCCCTGCATTCCCTCCTCCCCAATCTTTTCACTAGGCTTGAAAATGATTCTCTTAGATTCATTTACTTTTATTTCATGTGTATGTGTGTTTTGCCTGCATGTGTGTCTGTGTGCTATGTGGGTGTGGTGCCTGAGAAGGTCAGGAGAAGAGGGGTTGGATCCTCTGGACCTGATGTTTAGCAGAGGGCCATTGAAGTTGTACTTGAGAGACTGAATAGGATTTTTCCATACGGTAAAGATATTCAGGGAGTCCCAGGGCCCAGGCAGAGGCAGCCGGAAGGTGGCAGAGCTTGAAGGAGCTCATGAGGCAAAGGCAGATGCTCAGAAGCCGAGGGTGTATCCATGTTTGGCTTCAGCCCCCTTGTCTCTGATGGACCTGTGGAGCGCACAGGAAGTTCCGCCTGTGGATGTTTGTGAGTGTGGCTCGTATTCTGCTTCACACTACTCTGTGTAGCGCCTAGAAAAACCAGAGAGTGAGTTGGTGGCATTCCCGGGACATCCTCATATCTCTATACTTGTTCCAAGTGAGGGCTGGCAGTTTCTCTCATAGCTAGCCACATCCCCAGCTGTGTTCCGGTCGACACGCCTGAGCTGACTGTTGTCTGCAGAGCCCTGTCAACACCATACATCTTGCTTTCTAGAGTCACATAATTCAGATGGTAACTCCCATCAGTTTTTCTTCTTCAAAATTATAATTATAAATGTGTATTATATGTATAACTATTTTAATTCCTTTAATGTGTCATATACATTCTAGAATAACTGAAAACAATCCAAGTTCCTACCTAGGGGAATGTTAGTCTAGATAGTCTCAATGGGAAGCAATGTATGGCTTTTAATATTTATCCCATGCCTCTAAAAGACTCCCCCTGATAATTTTATTAGATTTGCTGTGTACCCACAGAACAGTTTGTGAAGAACTGACATTTTTACGATGTTCAGTTTTTAAATCTGTTGGTAATAATGTTCTTTTGAAATGTGTACACCTTACCCTTGTTCATTCAAATGCTGATTTCTCTCCCTCACTGTCTGGTTTTAATCTGGACATTGCATTGTAATACTTTTTCTAAGCATCACTCAACTTTGTGTAAACATGACAAAATAAAACAACCAGCCACAATGTTGAGCAAAGAGAGGAAGGAGTAGGCGGGAGAGGGGAGGAGCCAGAGGACAGGAAAGAGTGGGAGAAAAGGGCAAGAGAGAGCTGGGAGAACAGAGGCAGGGGCAGAGATCTTAGAACTATGTGGAGAGATGGACTGGACCTAATATATCACTAAAAGCAAGTATAATGTGGGAAATCTAAATGTTAGGAAACTACGAGGGCTTGGAGGTTTAGCATGGAGTAACTATTGCCCAGCATTGTGTTCTAGATTAGTTAAATAAGTCCCAGTCTCTGTGTGGTGATTTGGGTATACAGCTGTTTAGGATTAACAGCAGCTTTATATCAATAGTAAATATTAAACACCCACATACAACATAAATCCACGAACATGGTATACCTGCCGTTTAAATTTCTTTCAGTTCTCCTTTTCAGAATTTTATACTTAAGCATATATATTTAAAACATTTTAAATTACATGTATAGATTTTGAGAGAGAGAGATGGAGAGAGAGAGAGAGAGAACCACAGGATGCCAGTGGAAGTCAGAAGGAAACTTGTGAGGGTCAGCTCTCTCCCCCTATCATATAGATTCCAGCGCTGAGACTCAGGTCATCCGGCTTGGTGGCAACGGCCTTTACCTGCTGGGCCATCTCACCAGTCCTCAACTATATTGTTTTTGTTCCACCTCTATAAATAGCTTAGAAATTTATTCACTTATAAATAGTTTAGAAATGTATTTTGCTTTCCAAGATTTCATTGCTGGAGCTGGTTCAATTCTTGTGTTTTGACCTTCCTGAACCTAGCTTATTAGTTCAAGGAAACAGTCACGTTGCACAATCGTGCTGGTGATGAGTAGTGACAATCCTACATTTCTTATCTTCTGTATTTATTTTTCTTATTGGACTATCTAGGGCTGTCACTAGGATTTCCAGTGTTTATTTGTGAAGGACACATTCCTAACCTTTCAAAAACCAGTTTTTTTTTTTTTTTTTTCCTGAGGTTTCATGAAGCTTTAGTATTTTTTGTGAAATCTCTTTGTTAAGTTGATGGAATTCCTTTCCATATTAGTAAACTAAAAATTTATGTTATAACTCTTGAATGAATGTTGGATTTTTATCATATTTCTCTGCATCATTTATATACTTATGTGTTTTTTTTCTTTATTCTGTTAGCATGGTAGATTAATTAACATTAATTACTTAATTAATCAGAGTGTTACTCCTGCCTTCATTAAGTTTACCTTGTTGGGAGTGTATCATATTTTTTGTATAGTTCTAGATTAGACTTGCCAGTTTATTTTTTTTTTTAGGTATATCTTTGAGTCTTTAAGGAGGCATTGTTTTCTTTCTTTCTTTCTTTCTTTCTTTCTTTCTTTCTTTCTTTCTTTGTTGTTAGGCAGAGCTTTACTATCCAGGGCCTACTTGTGAGGTTTGGATTATCTTATAATTACATGAACAGTATTGGAAGATAAAACATTAAACTAGACAGATGGCCTAGTGGCTGAGGGCCACTCTTCCAGAGGACCAGAGTTCTGTTCCGGCCACCTACGCTAGGCAGCTCACAGCCATGTATAACTCTAGCATGAAGGGCTCTGACTCCCACTTCTGGCCTCTGGAGGCCAGTGCACACACATGCGGGCATTGTTTACACCAGAACACACGCACAGAGTAAAATAAATATTTAACTCAAACGTTATTGAATTCAACATGGCACCCCGAATCAAGTTAGCAGAGCTCACATTGGCTCCCAGAGACTGAAGCAGCAGGCGTGTGTGTTATGGATGTTAGCTTGGTGTTTGTGTGGGACTTCTAACGGTGGGAGGGGGTGTCTCTGATTCTTTTGCCTGCTCCTGGTGCTCTTTTCCTCCTACGGGGTTGCCTTGTCCAGCATCAGTATGTGGGCATTTGCCTTGTCTTATCGTATCTTGTTTTGCTGTGTTTGGTTGTATCTCCTGGAGGCCTGCTCTTTTCTGATAGGAAATGAAGGGGGAGTGGATCTGAAGAAGAGAGCTGGTGAGCTAGGAGGAGTGGAAGGAGAGGGAAAAAATTTCATTTTAAATATATAAAAAATTACTGAATTCCTTGCTGAGTTGGTTTTACTGAAGATTCTGGTCTTCTCCAGTGTACGTATGATTGGCTTCGGAGTCCCGTTCTAGCTGCCCTGAGGGCTCAGTCTACACTGCATACCTGGACTGAGTATTTCATGTGCTCTGGGAGCTCCCCTATGCTTGTATGGGGACTAGGTTTATCCCCACTTTGGGCCACTGACTGGGTTACCGAATCCTTATGTGTCAGATCTCAAATGAGTGATATAATGGCTGGGAGCCGCAGCTCCCGGATCTGTAAAATCACAACAGTGACAACTTAGTCCTATTGTTTTCATTTTATGTTCCATTCCTTAATGACACCATAACACAGACATGCCCTGCCTAATTTATCTCCACACACTATCATTTCAGTGTGTAACAACGCTTCAGAATTCTTGGTGAAATGTCTTCTTTAACAAATTATTTTATGGTTGTATTTTATGTGTATGGGGTGTTTTGCTTGCATGTATGTATTTGCACCATGTGTGTGCCTGGCGCTCTGGAGGCCAGAAGAGGGCACCGAATGCCCTGGAACAGGAGCTTCAGAGGTTGTGAGGCCCCATGTGGGTGCTGGCGATTGAACCCGAGTCCTCTGGAAAAGCAGCCATGCTCTTAACCAATTAACCCGATTTTTCTTTGTTTCTCTCTCTCTCTCTCTCTCTCTCTCTCTCTCTCTCTCTCTCTCTCTCTCATATTAAGTCTTTGAAACCCCATCATGTATTTTACACACAGAGCATCTTTGAGTTTAGACCAGTCACACGTCAAAGCTCTCAGTAGCCTCCCCTGGCTCATTGCTCCGACAGCAGACAACACAGCTCTCATGCATATGACACTTCGACATTTCCTCTTGGAAGTGCCGGTAATGAACGCAGGTTAGCCTAGAACAGCCAGCCAGCAAACAGTAGACTTTATTGTGGTGGTGCTTCATATAAGGTTTCCTTTACAGCTAGCTGGAAATAGTTTGTGGTGCGATCCATAAAGAACACACACACACACACACACACACACACACACACACACACACAGTTGTAAACTACACAGTGGCATTTTAATCATTGTCAGATCACATCTATGATTATGATATTATAAGATTCTGCTGCCTGGTGGTGTTGTGGCCTTCTGGGATTTACAATGGCGCATGTGCCTAAGGATGCATTTATCAGGATGTGTCTCATTGAGTGACACATGGCTGCTCTGTGCCACTTCATAGGCGAAAAACAGTCTGGGAAAGGCTATGTAGCCTGAAAGGAACTACATAATTTCAGCAGAGATAATTTCAGCAGAATGGTAAGATGGGACAGCGTTGGCTAAACTAGCTAGTTTGACTCTTTTCACAAACTATGTACATTTTAAAATATCACACCTTTTCCACAAATATGTGTATATCCACACACACAAAAATATATATTTATATATGTCACATATATACGTGAGTGTGTGTGTGTGTGTGTGTGTGTGTGTGTGTGTGTCTTAGTTGGGTCCATTTCTTTTCTTCAGCCCATGGTAGGCAGCTAATATTGACTGTCCATTTGTTGGGTTTAGAACCACCTAGAACACCTACCTCAGGATGAACCCATGAGGGTGCTCCTACAGAGGAGTAACTGAAGTGGGAAGACTCACCTTGGTGGCACCAAAGTGAGCTGCTTTCTGACTGCAGGCTCACCATGAGCGGCTGCTTCATGTTCCCTCTGCCACACCTTCTCCACTGCGATGGACTGTGTACCCTCAGACTGTGAGCCAAAGCCGAACCCTTCCCTACCTAAGTTGCTTTTGTCACCTATCTTGTCACAGCAGTGAGAAGACAACTTGGGCTGGTGAGATGGCCCAGCAGGTAAAGGCACCTGCCGCCAAGCCTGACAGCCTCAATTGGATCCCCAGGACCTACAGGGAGCATGGAGAGAAAAGATTGCTGCAGCTTGTCCTCTGATGCTACATGTCTGCTGTGGCACATATGTGCATGCACAGACACTCGGGAATGAATAAATGTAACGAAATAACAAAAGCAATCTTGAAGACAAAGCCATTGGGCCTCTTAGCAATGCCTTTTGCTTTCTTATTTTACTTTATTTTATTTTATTTTTTTTTTCTGGAAGGAACGGGCAGGCAAGTCCCCCAGAGCTTCTGCACACATTTCAGAGTGATGTTCTTGTAGCAGGGACCAGTTTATCCTGCTTGGCCAGGGTGATGGGCTTGAGACTAAGCCCAGCGGGGAGGTCTGGTCAGAGGCAGCTGCTGTCTGTAGCCTGGGGAGGCCCAGGCTCACAGCTGGCACTCGGCCGGTGGGGGACACACTCCTGCCTGTGGCCGGTGGGGCCATCCAACTTCTCACATCCTTCTTCTGGCTCTGTAGAGATGAGAGGTTTTCTCCAGGGCCAGAGCAATAACACTTTATCTGTCTGCTGGCTTGCATTTCCCAGACTGTTTCCGAATTAGGTTTTATGTATGAGGGTGCTTAAATAATATCATTGTGTTGATTTGGATCTCAGCTTTAAAGTGCATATTTGAGCATGCACATCATTCTTCCAGAACCAGAGCCCCTTTGTAAAGGGTTTTGTCCTAAGTCTGAGAAGTATTTTTGAAAGCTTATTATGCCAAAAGCACTGTGCTCAGTGCTAGGGATACAGAAATGAAAAGGGTCCATCTTGTCCTCAGGTGAGTCATAGGCAAGAGGGCAAGGAAGAAAGAATAGTGAAAAAGAGGTGGGAAAAGCAAGTCAACAGGTGCCTGAAAGGCATTCTGTGCCCTTTTAAATCTCTCACATTTAAAAACAATTAAACATATTTTTTTGCCCAGCATACAAAATACTTGTTTGTATAAGAAAAATAACTCTAGGAAAACAGAAAGAAAAAAAATAAATTTTCCTATTTTGGAGTAGCTAGTGTGGTCTCCTCACAAGCATGCTCAGGTCCTTGACTCTGGAATCTTTAAATATCCTGTGTTGGATGGTGTTGGGAAATGAGGATGGCCAATGAAGTGACAGTTGTTTGTTATTTGATTTTAAGAGAGGGGATTATGCTGGATTATCCAGGTGAGCTCTGTGAACAAGAAAGGATTCTTAAAAGCGGAGGTCAGAGTCAAGGAGAGACTGAGAGATGTCAGCTTTGAAGATGGAGGAAGGGACTACAAGCTAAGGAAAGCAAGGAAGAGGTCACTAGAAGCTGCAAAAGAGAAGGAGATCAGTACTCCCTCAGAGCTTCCAGAAGGATCGCAGCCCACGCCCACCCTTCTTCAAGCTTTATCATAGCCTTAAGGAGACTCATTTTTGGACTTTTGAGCTACTGAACAACTTGTATTGTTTCCAACCAGTAAGTTTATGGATGTTACATCAGCAATGAAAACTCAAAAGCTACTATTGGGGTGTTGGTGACCATTATCTATTTCATGACATATTAATTTATTGTTATTGTTATTATTATTATTATTGTATGGGAAGTAGCACACATGTGAAGGTCAGAGGACAGCTTCGTGGAGTCAGTTTTCTACTTTCACCTTTACATGAGTCCTGGGGATCAGATTCAGGTTACAAGGCTTCCATCACTGAATGGCAAACACTTTTAGCCACTGAGCCATCTCTGTCACCCAATGACACATATAAATATTTTATACATGATATCCTGTTATTCATGCCACTTTTATTATCTTTCTTACTTTTGATATATTTTTGGTCTCTTTCTCTCTTCTTGACTGTGCTGTATTCGATGGTGTTGGGGATGAGGATGGCCAATGAAGTGACAGTAGTTCGTTATTTTACTTTAATAGAGGGGATTATTATCCTGGATAATCCAGGTGAGCTCAGTGAACATGAAAGGATCCTTAAGAGTGGAAGTCACTCTTTAATGTTCCCTTGTTGTTTTTATTCTGTTTTACAATCATGAAGCATCGAGGCTACGAATTTGCTTTTGGTGACAGCTTTGGTCTCACCTAGACATGCTGATATATTGGATTGTCAATATCAGTATGTTAAAAAGTACTTGTGCTTTTGATTCTCTTAATCTAAGAACTGTTTATGGGACAGTTTAAAGAATTCCCAAATGGTAGAATTTTATTGTGTTAAGCTGTCATCCTAATTTCTTGTGAGTACTCAGTATCTTTGCAAGTTGAGATGAGACCTTGTTAGCTTTTATATTTAAATTTCACTACTGCAGTGACTCATGTTCTCTAGTTGGTACAGATTTCCCATCACTTTACTCTTCCCATCAAACATTTCTGAGTGTATTGAGACTCCATTTTAGTTCTGTAGCTTTTTTCTCCTTCCCTCTGGGTAATCAGCATTCCAGTCAGCATCCAAGGCTCTTGGGCTGTCTTGGACCATCTGGGCTGTTAAACAACTAGGCCTCTCAAATCTCTCCCAGATTTGGAAGCTGGAAGTCCCAGGTTAAGGTATGAACTTGTTTAGTCAACTCCTGTTTCATAGTGACAGCTCCTCACCTTGTTCTTGTAGAGTGGATGGGACAAGCAAGCTCTATTGGGTTTTTCTTCATGAGGGCTGGGCTCCTAGTACCTCACCATGTCCCTTAGGCCCATGTTCCTCATATCATCACGAATGGACTTTGGAGGGAGACATATTTTCAGGTTCCTAGCAACAGGCCCTCAGTCATCTTCCACAGCTGTTAAAGCTCTAGTAAGAAAGGAAGAGAGTCTCCATGGAGACTCAGCAGGGATGTCCTGGTCCAGACCAGACACCCTGAATTATGAGCACAGAGGCCACCTGGGTGCTCCGAGACTTGGAGAATTCGGAAATTGCTTCATTTGCTGGTGTTTGCTCAGCTTCTGTAAATGTTAAGTGGGCTTTTGAAGGGAACATGTAGTCTGTGTTATAGGGTCAATGAAGTAAGAGGGAACGCTTTGCCCCTGATACCATGGAAACATGGCTTCAGAGAGAGAGACCAAAAGAGGCAGATATGAAGGTCCCCAGTGGCCTTTGGGAAAAGGAACAGAAGATGTGGGTGCCGGGTGTGGGGAGGGAGAGCAGCAGAGGCCAGCTTGCAGAGAAGGGCATGTGAAGGGAAGGGGGCTTTACTGGCTCTTGGAAAGGGGACTCATCGCTTAAGATTGGAAGATGAAGATGAGGCATGTGCTTGGGTGGAGAAAGAAGACTGATGGGAGGCAGATTCAAGTTCAGCAGGTGGCAGATATTCTGTTTAGGGGACTGAGCGAGACAGAGGAAGAACACTGGCTGGCTGGTTAGAGGAAGAGCGCGGCTGGCTGGTTAGAGGAAGAGTGCTGGCTGGCTGTGTTTCTAGGCTTTCAGCTCAGATTCTAGCTTCTTTCTATGGCTCGCATAGGAAATTATTTACCCCAGTCACCCTCTCCTACCCTCCACCTAGAGGCTCATATACTGACAGCTTGGTTCCCAGTTGGACACTATTTTAGAAGATGCTATCTGGCTGGAGAGAGGAGGCCGCTGGGATAGACCTTTGAAGGTTGTACTTGTTGCCTGGCCCTTTCTTCCCGATTCTGTCTGTTCCCTGGTTGCCATGAGGTGAACATCTGTGCTCCATCGCCTTTTCTGCCGTGATGCTCTGTTTCATTTCAGGCCCAAAGATGTATAGGAAGCTGGCATGAGCTAAAACCTCTGAAACCATGAGCCAAAATGAACATTTAGCCCCTTTAAAGCATGTCTATCAAACTGACCGTGGTGGTGCATGCCTGAAATACCAACATTCAGGAGGTGGAGGAGAGAGGACCAGAAGTTCAAAAGTCACGCTCAGCTATATAGTGAGTTCAAGGCCAGCTAGGGTACATGAGACCCTGTCTCTAAATAAGCCATAAACTTTAAAAATGGTACCCCTTCTGTATTTGTCACAGCAGTGAGAAGTCTGGGCAACACAGGGTCCCACACATTCTGTCAGCACAGTAATATACCAGCAACACAGCAAAAAGCCCACCAGGGAAGCCAATTCCTGTGCCCATTCTAGGCTGGGATCTCTCAGGCTATTGGCATGTTCTTAACCATGATGATGGTAAGCTAATGTCCCCTAGTGTTCTGTGCTATGTGTTATGTGCCTTAGACACATTCTTGTCCATGGTGAGAGGCAGTCCTTGCTCTGGGCTGTGAGCTGGCAGCCACTGACATGCTGTTACCCTTAATAGCAGAAAGGTGTGTGTCCAAGCCTGTCCTGGGCTGTGCTTTCGCAGGACATTGGTACATCCTTACCCATGGTAATGGAAAGCTGATGTCCTTGTGTGTCCTGGGCTGCGGTCTGTTAGCCATTGGCACCTTCTTGTCTGTGGTAATGGAAAGCCAATGTCTCTCTGTGTCCTGGGCTGTGATCTGCTGCCAGTGGCATCTTCTTGTTCGTGGTAACAGAAGGTGGGGCTCCATGCTTGCCCTGGGCTGTGATCTATCTATCACCCATGGTTATTTTGTTGTCCTTGGTGATAGGTAGGCTGTGTTCCATGTGTGTCCTGGGCTAATAGCTACCAGCCACTGGCACATTCCAGTCCTTGGTGAGGGTAGACTGTGTCATGAATTTGTCTTAAGTCTAAGGCTCCATGCCGCTGAAGGTAAAGGGGACTCATGCTCCGTGCTGAAATGCGGGTTTTTGCTTTAAGTCTAATCCTGAACTATAAACAAAGCCTCCTGAAATAAGAACCCTAATGTGCGAGTCGGAGCATTCGTCTGACTTACTTAGAGGACCAAGGAGTGTGCCAGCCTCTCTGCTGAAGATTAGCACTTTGTAAGCAGGTGTGAGCCTGTCAGGACAAAGCAGCAGAATAATGTGTCCCTTCTCTGGCAAGAGCAGAGGAAAGTGGGGCCAGGCGGCCTCTCTGGGAACAGGAGGCTCTGGGCTAGCACTTACAGGGGGTGCTGGGAGTGAGAAGCCATGGGTGTCACTAGATGACATCATGGGACTGCAGGATGGACAGCTGTCATCACCCAGGGAAGATGTCACAGGCCTCCACAACGCAGTGAGTATAATATAAGCTGATTGGCTGAGCTGACAATGTCTAGGAGCATAGAAGGCTTTACTGATTTTTAAATATATGTGTGTGTGTGTGTATGGAGGCCAGAGGTCAACCTCTGGATTGTTGCTTAGGAACTATCCACAAAGTTTTTTGTTGTTGTTGTTGTTTTGAGACAGCATCATTGACTGAACTGAGAGCTGACAAATTCACCCAGACAGCTGACCAGTAAGCCCTAGGAATCTGTCTGTCTCCACCTTCCCAGAACTAGTGTTGCATGCCATCATTGACATTCCTCTGCACGCGAGAGAGAGAGTGTGTGTGTGTGTGTGTGTGTTTAAACATGAATGCTGGGGATTGAATCCCAGTCTTTGTGCCTGCACAGCAAACATCCGCTGAACCCTCTCTCCAGCCCAGGAGGGATTTTCTTTCGATGGAGCTGTCACCATCCAAACCCAAGTCACAGGAACAGAAGGGAAGTAAAGTCAGGCTACTGGGCTCAAGACATTAGAATGGCTGGGAAATGAGATTCTTTGGGAGGATCCAAACCGAACCCCTGGAACTGCGTAAGCAGCAGTCAGGACTTTGTGCTTCCCCTAGTCATGACTGGGGCTGTCTCAGATGCACATTCCAAGGAGACTCACCCAGGGCATCTCTCTCTCTCTCTTTCTCTCTCTCCTCTCTCTCTGTGGTATTGCAGGGATTTTTCCTATATAGACACTTTGATTAAAAGATGCACAGCACGATTCATAAGTCACGTGGGCCATGGCACTATGAATCAATAGAGATTTAGAGGGCTGGAAGAGGAGAGGTGCTGACATTCCTGTTTACTGCCCAGTCATTGGCCACGACGGTCCTTGTTAGTGTGCAGATCCAGGACCTGTCTCGTCTTGTCCTGTAGTGTTGGGTGTGCTGTTTCTGGCTAATTTTACATTCATCTCTCCCGGAGCCGGGGCGGTGGTGGGAGAGGGACAGTAACCCCATTAACCCTCCGCTGGGTATAACTCTCCAGAACCTGTTTGCATGGAGATGCAGCTGACAGCTTTTGCCACTGTGGTCCCTACCTTTGTATGCATGGTGCTGGTTGCAGCTTCTCCTTTGGCTTTGTCCATTCATTGAGCCCCTCCCTGGGAGCGCTGGCATCCATGGCTCCCACAGAGATCACTCCTGAACTTTGTTAGTGATAGCTACCAGTGCGGGTCACACCCAGAGGATCCAGGAAAGGGTGAGCCACCTCTCCTTTTTCTGGGTATGTTAAATTCATTATTTGGAGCTTTCTAGGGTAAGGGAAGGACGGTACATCTCCCTGCTGTCCATTTCTTGCCGTCCGTAGGATGCCCCCATTGTCCTCGTTGAATGTATCATCATGTAGTACTGAGCAGAGCTTTGCCACGAACACCCCATTGTGTGAGGTAGTCTAGCCTTCTGGGTCCACCATCCCTGTGACCAAAGAGGGAGAAGAGGGTGGTGGCATTGCACTGCCACAGCTCTGAAAGCTCTCTTGGCAGATGGAAGCAACCTGTCTAGGGGAGACTCTCCTAAAATGGCATGGAGCACTGCCCAGGAGCCAAGGGCGGGGCACACACAAAGGACACCTGCTAGCTGCTCTCGTCCTGTGTCTACATGTCGGAACCTGGGGACAGCACTGAAACAGGAGCAGAGATGGAGGGGAGCTGGTGCTCTCATGCGTGGTCCACAGGCGCAGCCTCCGTTCAAGTCCTGGGCAACTGCAGGCCAGCATCCTGAACTCATTCTGTAGGAGTTACCAAAACCCTGCGTCAGCACCTCCCGGCGGCCCGGTCCCACCCATATTCATGAAAGAAGCACCCGCTGGCCATCAGAAGCAGCTTACTTATAATGCTGCTTGCCCTGAATTTGGGGACAATTTCATAGTCCCCAGCTATCTTGAGACAGGGGATAGCAGGGATGGTACCCACTAGGACCCACAGGCAGGCATTCTATCATCTTTCCTGGGGAACACAAACAAATGTCAGCTCAGCCTAGAACGATAATGGCAGACCAAAGTCCCAAGTCGAGCTTGGCCAAGCAGTAAATGTATTGGTCTGAGTTACAGGACCATAGGTGAGAGGATCCTTCCATGAGCACGGGTGACCCCAGCCATCTGTCCCACCACAGAAGTCCTACCCCATGATGGATGATGACCTCATGAAGCTGTGTCATGGAGCCCAGCCTTAAGTTAGCCTTCTATTTCCTGTACATTCTTGTCACCTTTCTGTCCCCAAGACTCCATGCACCCAGGAGGCTGGAGGAGGTGGTGGGTGGAATCCCACCTGAGTGTTTGGTGGCTTTCTTCTCCTTGTAGGGAATATTAATAGCCACACATACGATCATTCATATGACTATTAATAACAATTGGCTATTATTTTCTGTAGATATTACTGTGTTGGTCTGCTTATTTGGTTGCTGTGACTATGAGGCCGAAGTCGTCTCTGCTTCGTGATGGCTACGGTGTGGTCATGTTTTTTGCAGCAAGGAAAAAGCTGTGCAACAGCACGGTAGAAGGTCAGAGGAGAGGACAGATGTAGCAGGTCCAAGATCACTGCTTTGGCTATACTACTGTGTGTGTGTGTGTGTGTGTGTGTGTGTGTGTGTGTGTGTGTGTATGTACATGTGTACACATGATCCACCTTGTTTGTTTGAGGCAGTTTCTCACTGGCTTGGAGCTCATCAGGTAGGCTGGGCTGGTTGGCCAGCCAGCCCCAGGGATCCTGTCCCCTCCTTACACTGGAATTACAAGTATGTAGTACCTCCATGCCGGTGTTTTCGTATGTGTTCAGGGATCAGATTCGGATGCTTGTGGGACAAGCACTTTATGACTGAAGTGTCTCTCTGGGGCCCTGGAAACTTGAAGAGCACTTTCAGCTCTTCTGTAGAATTGGGCCTTTGCATGGGTGCCATGCTGTGCCATGGGTGTCTGTGGGAGTGGTGGTGGTAGGCTTATAGCAACCAAGGGCTTGTTCCTGGTACAACCTTTTCTATCCTGGGAGTTGCCTCTGTCTCCCAGCATAGTCTCCCTGGCAGCCTGTGAAGAGAAGAGACCTTTGGTCCATGCGTATTGCCGTGTTTTCTCTAGGATGAAGAAACATCCCAGTGTCACCAGTGAGGACTCTCTGGTGCTTAGAGGTCCTGCTTTCTCACATTCTCCCCAGATCACCACACAGCAGACGAGGACACACGATGGATGGGCAGCCTCTGAAGGCCCACAGAGCAGCCTGGCCCCAAACCAGACAGCCTGGCCCTGACAGTCCCGTCTCTTCCCATAAATAAACCAGACGCGCTCTTCCATCAGATGGCGTGGCCTGCTTTTTGTTTTGGGAAATCTGGACAAGAAGAGGTAGCAGACAGTTTCGTGTCCTGGCAGGGATGCCTAGCCTGAGAGTGGCAGCTGGGCAGGCGGGCAGAGGACGGTCGGCGGTCAGCCTGCCCCGGATACCACTGAGGAGCCCCGAGACAAGAACAGGAAGGGTAGATCAGAAGGGAACCAAAGTCGGGCAGGGCACCAGGCTCTTGGGTATGTGTGTGTGTGAGAGAGATGCCTAGAGGGGGATTCAAGCCTCGGGGACCCAGGGAAGTGACAGTACACAGTGACAAGTTGAAGTCAAGGCTTGTTGAGAATGTTCAGACTAGGGCACCCCAGCACACTGAAAGCAGAAGGTATATCTTCTCTGTGTCTCAGCATTACCCCCAAAACACTATTCTCTCTCTCTGGGAAAACTGAGGCTAAAGGAGAGGAATGGCTGATCCTGTACCACACAACAGAATGGCAGACTGGGTCCCCTTATGCACTTTCTTTGCGGAAGTGAGAAAGTGAGGTGAGGCTCACCCTTACCTCTTTGGGCGCATCCCTTAGCCCGCATATTTTCTCCTCACTGCTGTGTCATAGGCCAGCATCTCTGCCTCCTGCTGGGACCTGGACTACTCAGCACCTTTCCCCACATTAAGGACGTTCTCGGTCGGAGGTGAGGCTGCGGGCTCCCTACCCATCAGCGAGCCTTTGTCCACCTACGCGGCCCCTGGGCCCTTGGTGTTCGCATACCCTTTCTGACCTCCTGGAGGCGCCTTCGAGGGAAGCAGCGGGGCACGGCCACCTGCTTCTCTTTCCAGCATTGAGTGCTCTCTCTGATTTTGCCATTTAGAGAGAGGGTCCCGTGTGGGACAAGCTGTGTTCAAGGTTGGAGCCACGGCTTCCAGCTGCTGGGTGGCCTCGGCCTTGAGATCCCTAGAAAGAAAAGTCTGGGGTGTGTGAATACATAAGGAATCTCTTAGCAGGAGCCCTGGACACCTCTAGAGACAAAGTCATCCTCCTTACAGTGGTGGAAGGGGCTGGTTGCAAGCTGGCCCTAGGCATGGAGCCTGGAGCAGGGTTTTAGCACGTACTCATAGACAGTGGAGCTGGGCTCGTCTCTGCTGCCCATGGCCCGTACAGCATCTGAGCCTTTGTCTACTGTTCTGTGCCCTGAGAATGCTCCACTCTAGAGGGATCGGGCTCCAGGTGACCATCTCTGGGATGCTCAGATCTTATTAGAGTTGTGGCTTTTTTATATGTCTGATTTTAATGTTCAGGGAAATGACAGTGACCTGTCCAGGACCTCTTCTTGGTGCCCAAGGGTAGCTTTGTGGTGGTGCCACCTCCAGCAACTAGCATGGCTTCTGTGTGTCATGTGTGGCTTCTGTGTGCTGTGCGTTGTGTATGTCTTCTGTGTGTTGTGTGTGTCTTCTGTGTACTGTGTATGGTTTCTGTGTGTTGTGTGTAGCATCTGTGTGTTGTATGTGCCTTCTGTGTGTTGTGTGTGGCATCTCTGTGGCATGTGTGGATTCTGTGTGGGTGACAGTGTGGGCTGACTCTTGCCTTTCCTCCAAGTTCATCTGCTGCAGGTCCCCTGACCTCACTTTGGAAAGAGGATCTTTAAGGAAGTGATTAAAATGTGAGGCCGATGATCAATGATGTCAGTGTCCTGAGAAGAAGAGCTCAGGACGCAGACACACACAAGGGAAGACTATGGCCATGTACAATCCAGGTAGAACAAGTCATGCACAACTCAGAAAGAGCCAACATGCTGGTACCGTGGCCTTAGACTTCCTCTTTTGGAACTTTGGGGTTGAGTTTGTTCTGCTTACGCCACCCATGGGTGGCACTTTGATATGGCAGTGCACACACACCAGCACAGAGGCCCTCTCAAGGTGGTGTGGGTAGTGGTCTCCTGTGAGTGACTTGCTCCTGGGTATGCAATAGAACCACTGTGGGTGAGGTGAGCCTGCAGCAAATGTCAACACCGTGGTGCTAAGCTCACCAGGCCCCGAGGTCCTGGAGTGCGTCCTTGAAGGCTTTATCTGCTAATGCTGAGTCTGTTGGCGGAGGAGGTGTCCCACGCGGTATAGGCAACAATGTCTATAGGTCTTTGGACCCTGTGGGTGTAGGTGGCCAGTGACACTTTGTCCCTATTTACTGGCCATGTGTATGTTGGTTTATGGGTATTTAGTACCTATAAAGCTTCCTCAGTCCCCCCAAATAAAGTAATGTAGGGAATATATTGGCACAACTAGACAAGGGCCCATGCCAGCCCAGCCCACTGACCAGATCACGTAGGCTGGGCAGATATATTTTGGCCTCCAGGACGCAGTCAGTAAAGAAGCTTGTGCAGGCCTCCAGGAAGGCAGATGATGGCCGCATAGAGATTTCGGATTGAACCAGCCTGGGCTACCCCAGCTGGGTGCCAGCCCAGACGAGGGGCTGTGGAACCCAGCTTTTGGACACCGTCCAGCGCGTGTGTTCCTGCACCCTGCACCTCAAGGCCGTGTCTGCCATGGCCCAGCTGGTAAGCTGTGGTAGTTCAGAAGGGAAATTTGCACTTTTTGATGGTGTGGCAAATGTTCCCGCAGCAAGACTCATTTTTCTTCCTTAGTGGCGGGCGCTCCGTTATTTATGTGAATGTTAATTTGCGACTGGGGACATTCCCCGACGTGGTCCTCATGCTGATGGAGACCTGGGAAATGTCAGCGGGAACATCTGGCAGGGACAAGTGTCGTATCTTGTGATGGATGGGCAGGCCTGCTGTGGTCTCAGGGTCTGAGCCTGACTCCCTGACCCCTCCTGTCCTGGCTGGCGCTGGCAGCCTGGCTGTACTTCCTGGAGCTATCTGTCCCTGGCTCTGGAGGCTGAGGGATGAGGGAACTGGCTGTGGGGGCCTGAGTGTGAGACATTATAGATCCTCATAGGCTGGAGTCCAGGTCCCATGGGGGCGTTACTTGATTTAATGAGGGGCAGGCTAGCCAGCCCCTGCCCTAGTCCCCATACAACACCCTTAATTGCTGTCTCGTTTATCCTATTTTCCTTCAAAAGTTTTATTTGTTTGATATTTATACCCTTTATAAAAAATTCAAAAGTAGAACATAGGGCCGAGCAGATGGCTCAGGGAGTAAAGCAGTTGTCACAAAAGCAGGACAACCTGAGTTTGGGTCCCCAAACACCCATATTTACACATATGCATGCTTGTGTAATATGTGTGCACACACACGCATTTAAAAATACAACAAAATCAAGAAACTCACCTCAAGCCTTAAACAGTAGCCTTTCCTTCCATGTTTGCAAGCAGCTCTTACGTCACTATTACTGTAATGTCAACGAGAGCTTCTCACCCTCACTTAACTGTGTAAATCGACCCTCATTCCACTCACTCCGACACCACGGCAATCTAGAGAGGCCTGAGAGTCAGCCAGGGATGAGGCCAATACTTGAGCTTAAATAGATCAAGGCGGAGGCCACACTCCCCTTCGCCAGCTACGTGCATAGCAGGTATGGAGGTGGGTGCGATGTCACTCTCCACAGACAGGAGCTGCCTTCTCAGACACCCATGGGTCACCCAGAAATCACCGTGGCTCATCACATACTTACAAATTTAATGACACCCTTAAGAAGGTTCTTGTCTTTAAAACAGTTTCACTGTTTGTGTTGATCATGATAGAGGGTATTGTGTTCTGTCGTGTGACTTATGCATTCTGATTTATGGTTTTTGTTTTTGCTTTGTCCGCCTTCCATATTCACTATGCAGCCTGGTTTCCGTGATTTGGGAGGTTTGTACTAGTTTTTTAGTGGTGACTTTTGTGACCTTAAATAGTGTTTACTTTTTGTTTTTGTGTTTTTGAGACTCATAGCTTGGGCTGGCTTTGAGCGCTCTGTAGCCGAGGATGACCTTGGGCTCATGATCTTCCTGCCTCTGTCTCCCAAATGCTGGGAGCACAGGCCATTACCACCATGCCCATCTTACTTTTTCTTTTAAATAAACATATATTAATTGACATTTGTAACTTTTTGGTAGTTGTTAACCCATCCATGGAAGATGGAAGCAATCAAGCTATTTCTCTGCTTTTCTCTATTTCTTCTTCTTTGTGTGTGTGTGTGTGTGTGTTTCTTTTGGGTGGATAGGCACATCTTATTCCCTTTCATGTGTTAGATTAATTAAATATGAACTATTTTTAAATTACATAGTTTTCTTCCCCAGACTTCTTGTCTGTAATCTTAATTATCACAGAGAAACAGATATAGGGATCAGTTCCTGTCCCTCAAGCCTGTGATCTTCCCTTTCATCGAGAACTGATGTTGAGGGACTGGAGAGATGGCTTAGGGGTTAAGAGCATTTCCTGCTCTCCCAGAGGACCAGACTCCAGTTCCCAGCACCCACCTCAGGTGGCTCACAGCCACCTGTAACTCCAGCTCCAGAGGATCCAGTGGTCTCTTCTGGCCTTCTTGGACACCTGAAGTCGTGTGCACACACACAGACATACAAGCACACACACACACACATACACAAAATCATGTCTGGGCTTAATAAAATACAAGTGAGGAGCAATGGCCAGGGTTGGAGTCAAAGCCCTTGAGAAAACCTTTCAGCAGCAAAAGAGAACCAAGGCCCTTGGGGTGTCCCACAGACCAAGGCCTTGACTTGCACAAGGTTCTGCACTTAGATGGGAGAGGAAGGACACCCACCGGAAACCCTAGGTTTCTAAACTGTTAGCAGCCCAAATGTCCATTATGTAGTGGATGAGACACATAAAATGTAGCACATACATATGGTGGAATTATTGCCTGGCTGGGAAAAAACAACGAAGCACTGATTACTCTACAGTAGGAGTCAACCTTGAAAGCATCAGACACAGTGAGCGAATCTAGCCACAGACTCGCATTGCATAGCTTCGTGTATAGGAAGTATCCAAGACAGGAATGTTCCTAGAGACAGAAAGTTGATGAGTAGTTGCCAAGGTAACGAAAGGCTGATTAGGGTCAGAGGAGTTGGGGTGAATGCGGCGAGATGACGGCTGGCCCATGTGGGCTTCCTTCGGGGTGAGGGCGGTGCAGCGACACTGGTAACGGGATTGGTTTATTTGGACGCGTTCAATATACTGTTTAAATGCATGAGTTGTGCGGCTTGTGAGTTACGGTTCCATAAAGCTGTCGTGTCTTAAACAGCATTGAAACCTACAGCGAGAAGTTATTCCCTTTGCAGTTACGTTTTAAGCTTTCTGTTTAAGTCAAGGGGAGTCTCAGGTGTGAATGAAAAGTTAACAGCACTCTGTTACTTCCTGTGTGTGTACGTGTGTGTGAGCATATGTGCATGCTGCTGCCCAGGCCTGTGTGGGTCTGTGTGCGTGTACAGAGGCCAGAGGAAGATGCTAGATGCCTTGCTCTTTGCTTCATCCTTTTGAGACTCTCTCTGAACCCAGGGCTAATCTGGTGGCCACTAAACCCTGTTCATCTACCTGTTCAGGGACACAGGGCTCACACAGCCACTCCTGGCTTTATATGTAAGTTCTAGGGATTTGAACTCAGGTCCTTAAGTTGGCATAGCAAGCACTTTTGCCCACTGAGCCATCTCCCCAGTCACTACAATCCTTTTTTTTTTTTTTTTTTTTTTTTTCCATGATGGGTAGAGATCACAGTTCAGACTCAAGGTCTTAGTAGATAAAGGTATTTGGCTGGAAGTTAATAAAACTGGGTAAGACAAAAATCATGGTGATATTGCAGAGCGGCTGCATTTTGATGAGCTCCATGCCCGTCTATGCTGGTTCTCCTCAGGGGTGGGAGAAGCAGGGCTGTGTCTCAGCTTGCCTGTTCCCTGCGGGGAAATTTGTATTAGTGGCTTAACTTCTTTGAGCCCGAGAGGCCTCTGCAAATGAGGCATTCTGCCTGCTTGTAGGATTTTAGTTTGAATTTCCATCCTATGTCTGGCTCACAGGGGTCTCTTCAGTGACACCAAGTGCTTTGGGAATGGAGAGAAGTGCCACTAGCATTGAGGTGCAAAGGAAGGCCAGGTGTAGAGGGGGAAGGATGTATGAGGAGTCTCTCTGTGCAGCGGGGATGGCTACTGTGGAAGGCCTCATGCACCGACCAGGAGATGACTTAGCCCTCATCCTGCAGGTAGCAGGGAAATTGGGAATGTTTCTGGTTTTCCATGTGCTAGTTTCCTGTTCACTTCCCTCCCCCTAAGGCTATGCTTGGTCCCGTGAGGCTCACAGAGGGGTAAAGGCACCTAGTTCAGAGGTCATTGACCTGGCTCCTCAGCTCTGCAGGAGAGATGAGAGGACTGATGAATGGTCACCTGGCTTCATGTCTGGTTCTCTCTGCCCACTGCTCCCTCCACCTGGCACTTCAAAGTGCAGCCTAGCGTGTACCCCATCGGGCACTAGGGGAAGTGCTGAGGGCACATAACTTTTGCAGCCTTTTCATCTGAGCCCCAGAAACTGACTGGTGTAGGCGTAAGGTTGTCTGTAATTTAAATGGTGATTTCTGTACACCCGCCTCCCCATATCTGGTTGCAATCCTTGTTCTGAGAATCTCCTGTCTCAATGTTGTATAAACACTGTTCTTCAATTGTCCCCTGATATGATAAAGCAACTTAGAGCCAGTCGCTGAGCAGGAGAAAGAATAGGGTAGGACTTCCTGCCAGCCAGGGGAGGAGGAAGGAGAGGATTGAGCCATCAGCAGAGGTCCAGTAGACATCAGGAGAGAGTGCTGAGCAGAAAAAGCTACAAAGTGCAAATATCTCTGGGATATTTACACTGGGAGGAAGCCAAATTAGCTTAGAGGGTTAAGAATAGAGTAATAACTGCTAAGTTCTTGTTCTGTGAAGCTTGTTAAAATAATGTAACAAGTATCAATTATATGTGTGATAAGCAGGTGTGTTTGTTGAGAAACAAACACAATTGTATAAAAATAATACACTGGGCCAGTTTAGGTCAAAAAAGAAGTAAAACTCCCAGGGGACACGAAGTGAAGTCCAGAGAGAGAACAAGGTCGGACTGTCTTCAGGGCTCTGGGGAGCTCAGACAACCCTGTCTGAGTCACTCCTTCTAGTCAGCCGTAGGAGGCTCAGCTCTGCCATAGCTCCCTCAGAGCTACCAACAGAGACATGAACAGGAATTGCTCCACGGGAAGAAGGAGGAGAGCGGTTGGCACTTGACAAGGACCACACCTATTTATTCCAAATGATCAGGGTGGGCCAGCGAGGTGGCTCAGTAGTAAAGGTGCTCGCTGCACAAGCCTGATGATCTGAGTTCAGTCCCTTGAACCCTGACCATATGCACATCCCCCAACAAACCAACAAAGACTTTTTTTTTTTTTTTAATGCTAAGAGAGCTGGGCAAGCGTGGGCTCCAGTAAAAAGATGCTCAACTATAGATCTTTCCAGAAGGAGTTGCTCCAGAAGGCACAAAGCAGGAGCCATTAGAGGTATGTAGAAGGGGGTAGGGAGAGTTAGGTGACTTCTGACACCATGGATCGATCGTGCTTGCCCACCCCTTCCACACACAGCTGTCAACCACTGTTTAGAAAAGTGGAGATCAATGTGCAAAGATACTGCCTAAGCTGCAGAGCTAGACTCTCTGGTTTCAAGGGAGGAGCCCAAATCAGGTGCAGCCATGTTGTGATTTGAACAGGAAATATTTCTCAGAAGCCTGCGTGTTAAATGCTTGCTCCTCAGCCAGCGGTGCTATTGTGGAAGGTTCTGGAAGCTTTAAGTGGGGACTGCCTGGGAGTGTGCAGGAGGCTATAATGGGTCTTCCGGTCCTTAGCTCCTTCCTTACTCTTTGTTTCCTGTTCCCCTCGAGCTAAGGATGCCTCCGCCTCCATGAAGTTCTGGGTAGCACATGGGGAAAAACTGTGTGCACTAAGGCTTCTGGGACCGTGAGCTAAATAGGCCTTTCTCCCTTTACGTTGCTCCCTCAGGTATTTTGGTCACAGCTAATGCACAACTTTGTAACTCCTCAGGGAAGTGCAGCTCCTTTCCCACAGAGATGCCAGGATTGTTCTGCTCTTACCCTGGCCTCTGAGAGGGCAAGCGGCGGCCAGACTGAGCAGGCTTTGTCAAGAAGTGCCGAAGGAATGGCAGCTCCTATCTGCCGCACTGCTCTCTCTCAGACCAGCAGGAGGCTGGGCTTGTCGCTGAAAAGAGGTTGGGTGGTGACTACTGGATGGTCCAACTGGACCTTCCGGGAGCTCATAGTTCTATGGGCAGCAATCTTGCCAGACGCATTCATGTTGGAGGGTTCTGGTGGCAAGCACAAACAAGGCGTGCATGCATGCATGCGTGCATGTGTGTGCGTGTGCGTGTGCGTGTGCGTGTGTGTGTGTGTGTGTGTGTGTGTGTGTGGTTTCAGAACAAGGTGAGTTTCAGAACAGCAGGGAGCTGAAGTTGACACAGTCTGCCATTTGTTCCGTCCACGCCAGGTTCCCTCTAGGTTTGGATCAACCTTTCTTTACTGTCCTTTCTGCGTTTTCTATCCCCCTCTCCCTCCCCTTCATATTTGTGAAAGTGTGTGTGACTGGCAGGTGCAGTGAGCACACTGTGTGTGCACAAGCTTTGAGACACAATTTTGGTAGTGAGCTCTTGGGATCTACCTATACCCCCCCTCCAATCCTGGGATTGCAGGATTCAAACTCAGGACTTCCTGCCTGCAGAGCCATCTACTTAGCTACATCCCAGCTCCTGTTCTCTCTTGATTGTTCTCTCTTAATAAACATGTAACAATCTCTGTGCTGGAAGTTGCAGAAATGCCGAGTTTAAGCCACAGACCTGGTTGGATTTGTGGGTGCATAGGAGGTGCTTGCAGCCTCTGGCTCCCAAGCGAGGAGGTGCTGAGGGCGAGCAGCCAGCTCTGCCAATGCAAGTAAGAGGTCCCCTGCGTTTCCTACGATAATCCAGCTTTGAACCTATCAGAGTTTTACATGCATTAAAATTCCAAGTAGCAAAGGGTGACCTTTGGATTGTAAGGCATTTTTAACTTTTAATTTCTATTCCAGTATCTGCTTCACCATCAGTCAAATAGCAAAGGAGCTGGACGCAGAGGAGGGAGGTCGAGTCTCATTTTGTAATTTGCTGAGATTTGAATACTGGCAACTTGGCTTTGTGTCCAAAGTATGGCTGGGCTCAGGGCCTTTGCAGTGACGCTGAGGCATGGGACTGAGTCCTCTCTGGAAGCTTGCTTCTGCCACACAGTAGGAAGGCTGGTTGGGTTTGACAAACAATCACAGCCTTGCTGAATGACAGTTGGGACCAGGGTACCAAACCTTCTGCAAGACACCAGGCTGGACAGACATGGGGTAGGACACAGGCCACCAGCAGACTCCCAACAGAGCCCTCACCAGGCTGGCGTGCTTGAGAGATCTTTTTAATATTTATTGAGTTGGGAAAGGGAACGGATTTTTATTAATAAAAATTACATGTAAAAACAGATACTCTTGCCACCGGCAGCAGGAAATCAAAGTCCTGGGCGGGGGGAAAAAAAAACCCAGTGAAAATTAGTTCATAGTGTGTGCCTTGTTCCCTTGTCAATTTTCTTCTGCTGGGTTTTAGACAGCTGTCTCTGGGATGCAAACTAAACTGCCGCTCCTCCAGCATTCTGTTAATGAACACTGCTTTCGTTGGGATGAGCCCCTTGCGTGGCATTATTCAGGTCAGGGGTCTTTGGGGAAGGTCAGTTGGTGACTTCAGGGTGATCAGCGAAGCATCTCAAAATGGTCGCCCTTTCGTTTGGGGATGATCAGCCCTTGGTCTTGGAAGCAACCGGCCTTCAGGTTCAGGGATGGTCGGCGTATTAGTTACTTGCCTCGTTGCTGTGACGAAACACCTGACGAAATCAACTCAAGGAAAGAAAGGTCTGTCCTGGCAGACAGTGTGAGGTGCAGCCCATCACAGCAGGGCCGTCATGGCAGGAGGAGCTTGAGGCTGTGGGTCAGGAAGCGGAGAGCCGCGAGTGCACCCCTCTCTTTCTCCTTTTTGCTCATGCCAGGGCTCCTGCCCTGTAAGAAGCCCTGAGTGCACCGGCTTCACACTTATCTGCAATTCGCATCCTTTTTATCTCGACCTTAGGCCAGATGCCGAAGCTCCCTGGTTCTCCAGTTTCCTGGATGTCAAGTGGATCAGCTGTCTTTTCCCTTGCACCATTGCTGAAGGAGCACTTGAACACAGGGACATGCCCAGAACCAGGTCACCCAGGATTCTAGTGCCCTTCCTAGAGATAACTGAAAGGGTTCCCAGCCAAGCAGCTTGGGCTCTGGCCATGATGTCATGACATCAAGTGGACACAGGGCCTCACTTCAGCCCTGTGACCTTCCACTCCTATTGTGGAAGAAGAGAGTCTGACCTGTGATGTGAAGGGAGACCTTAAGCTGTCTGCGTTGACACCCATCAGCCAAACATGGTGACTCCTCACCAGGTCAGGCGTGGTTCGCAGGGCCCAGGGTTGCACTGGGATACAAATCTTTCCAGAAGGGGAGGTTGCTCTGTATAGACATAATGCCCTAGTGTCCCTCTCTAATTGCCTCAGTAGGACTCACCTTTCCTAGGATTCCCCTATGACAAACCCCTTCCAGGAAGCCTGAGCTCTGATTTCTAGATGGTGTGCATCCTTGGAAGGCCTCTTCATCCTCTGAGTCTCCCCATTGGAAAGTAAGCAGTACAGATAAAATAGCTTGACTCGAGGCCCACCAACAATGCAAGCACTGGTTCTAAGGATGTCCCAGGCCTCATGTCTCTCTAACAATTTCGGTAGAGGAGGGATGACAGACCCACCACACTTACAGCTGAGGAACTGGAGACCCAGGGAGCCTTGGCATCTTGTCTGAGGTTACACATCCAGAAAAAGAGTGCAGGAACCCAGCAAGTCAGACTCTCAGGGTTAGCCTGTCCCCTGCTCACCGCACAGGGGTTAATTCCCATGCTCATCCAAAGGCTTCTATTAATAAAGTTGGATCTGAGATGCCTGTCTCCTCTAAAACCACATACATGGGAACCATGCACGGAAGTAACTCTTGCTGTCGTAAACACTCTCAGCACGCATCAGTGAACAGGGACCGCGCCCTTGTCCTTACCATCTTGCGTCCCTCAGAGGACATGTCCTGATGTCAACTATTCACTCAGTGTGCAAGCATTTGCTTGGTCCCCACCAGGGCTGGCTATGCCCTGGGACCCAGGGATGAGTCATAAGTGTGGGGCCTGAACGGTTCCCACCAAACCCTCATCCCTCACACTCTGTTGACTTTATTCTACTTCCGTGGCCTCTTGGCCTCCCTCCCTCCATGTACACAGTGAATCCTCGATGCTCCCCTGCTTTTCCTCTTTCTGTGTCTCTCAGAATGACTCCTCTTCGCCAGGCCACCTATTTGGCCCCAGTATTTCTTTCTTGCTGCTGCCGCTGTAACAAATGCCTTGCAAAGATCAAAATTTATTCTCTCCCAGCTCTGGTGGCTAAAGTCTATAGTTAGCATAACTCACTTAAACTCCAGGAGTCTGCAGGGCTGAGCACATCCATCTTCCAGTTCTGTGTGGCCATTGACATTCCTTGTGGCTGCAACAGATTGACCTGTCTCCAGGATCACGTCTCCATCGCCTCGTTGATGCCCTGTTTTTCTCTGCCTCCTCTTATATGGCAGTAGGCGCATGGCTGTATTTAGGGCCACGCTGACCATAAGGGCAGCCTTCCAAGCTGCAGAGCCTCAGTTTAGTCCCATCTGCAGAGTCCCATTCTACTACCTGTGATTAAGACCTGGGGAGAAGGGGTAGGAGGACTTTTCAACCAACTCCAGATTTGGAAATAACTTCTGGACCTGACATCTCTCTCTTAGAATCTGATCTGTTCTCAAGCATTCTTCCAAATTTGACTTTCTCATTTTCCTGGAATCTGTATGCCTCATCCAGGCCTTGCTCCCAGTCTCCCAGGCACCTATAGCTTGCTCTGAGCTTGCTATCCACTTACATTCTTCAGGTCTACCCTGTTCACCCTGTTCATGTAACAGCAGCTGTGAGTTCCATGGAGGGCTTTCCTGCCCGGAAGCTTTCAGGCTGTTGACTACCCCTTCCTTCCCACACAGAGACCTACTCTGCATTCCATGCTAAGAGCTTTACCCCCCAGATCTCCAGCCGCCCGAACAGTGAGTTTGTTCCATCGATGGCGGTCCTTCTCTTCAGGCCTTTCTGTGAGCAGTGTCCCTCACCTACACATGGTTCTCCTCTCCAACTTTTCTGGCTGATAGGAAGGGTTGACACGGTTTTAGCTAGACATCAACCTTGTTTCTTGAGTCTGGGCCTGATGCTGTGTCAGTGTAACTGACCCTCCCACCAGCCCTTGCCTGTGACTGTAACTGCTACTACCATTCTTCCCCAGTGAGCGCTAACCTCTGACCCCTGGGCTTTCCTGAGGTGAAGGCAGCAGGTGTATGGCTGCATCTAGCACCCTACACCAGGTGGATGATCTGTACATCTCTGTCCCTCGAGGTCAGGGTGATGACGTGACAGACGACTTTTGGGTTGTTTTGGGGGATGAGTAGTTTCTGAACATCTGGATGGATGTTCCTCGTCAGGGAACCCTGGCGAGTACCAGCTAAGCAACAGAAACACCAGCCCTTCTGATTGTCCGAGAGAACCCGAAGCTCTGTCATTGGCATGGACGCCCCCGCTTCTTAAATCTGAACATCTATGGGGAGCTGTGTAAATTTCCTGTGGGTCACAATTGTATGATGTGGAGGAATTACATCCCCAGGCTAGACAGTGTGAGGCTTTTGACTCCTGGATGACAGACCAAAGAAACAAAATGTGAGAGCTGGAGTGTGGGGCTGGCGAGCAGCATGGCACCAGGTGGTTGCGTCAGGGAAGGATTTTTTGGGGGCTCTGAGCCTGCGATCAAAGAGAGAACAGGCATTTATGACCAGATGGCCCAGGTGAAAGATGGGAGCAGGGACTCCCAAATTTGGGGTCAGTGGGTCAACCGAGTTCATACACCACTGAGCGGCCATGGTGAGGCCGAAAGCAGGTGCGGGCTGAGAGCCTCAAGTGACACAGAACACAGCAACCCAAATGCAGGCAGGAGGGAAGAGCAGGAAGCTCTCTCCAGCCAATACTTGCTATAGAGTCTGGCTTTATGGCAAAGGTGGACAAAGGGAAGGGAGGGGGCATAGGATTATGGCCAACCACAAGGGTGTGTGTCTGCCTGAGGTGGCCCTGGCCAGGCAGTGTGTAGCTTCATTTGGTCAGAGCTATGTTTTCCAAGAAAAGTGGCAGTTTCTTTTTCTTGAAGATTTATGTTTTATATTTTTGGTTGTGAGTCTAGCCATCTCTTTAGCGGGGCGGTGGTCATGTACACCTTTAATCCCAGCCCTTGGGAGACAGAGGCAGAAGGATCTCTGAGTCTGAGGAGCAGCCTGGTCTACACAGCAAGTTCCGGGACAGCCACGGATAGACAGAGAAACCCTGTATGTTTTACTTTTGGATGTGTTCTTAGTGATGGGTACGCATGTGTCTGTGCAGGCTATGTCCACATGAATGGACTTTCCTTGGAAGCTAGAAGTAGGCATTGACTCCCCTGGGGCTGGAGTTCCTGGATGTTGTGAGAAGTCTGACATGAGTGTTGGCAACTGAACTTGGGACTCTGAAAGAGCAGCGGGCATGCTTAAGCACTGAGCCATCATCTCTCCAGATGCTGCAGTTTCATTGTATAAGATGAAAGCTCATCATTTTAGTGGTTGGATTCACTAAAAAGTATTGCTTGCCACTTTAGAGGTGGCACACTGAGTAAAAACACTTCCTGGGCAAAGCATGAGAGCCTGAGTTCAAATCTCCAGAATCCATGAACAGCGGAGTGTGCTACTGTGAGCTTCTATAATTCTTGCTCCCTGTGGGAAGGTGGGAGGGGAAGACAGGAGAACCCCCAGAAGCTCATAGGTCAGCTAGCCTGATATGTGCTGTTGAAAGACAACAAAGGGACCCCGTTTAAACAAGATGGGGAGACAATGGAGATTGTCCCCTGACCCCCACATCTGTGCTGTGGCATGGACTAGGGCTGCCGCTCAGTTGGAAGAAAGCTTGCCCAAGATGTGTAAAGACTTGGGTTTGACTCCCCAGGTTAGGGCAGGTGCCACCTCTAGTTTCAGCACTAGAAGCAGAGCCAGGAGGTTAGAAGTTCAAAGTCAGCCTCGGCTATATAGTCGGTTTGAGAGCACCCACCCCTCTCTTTCTTGAGAGAATACTGTTTGGACTGAACTGAACACATCCATGGGTAGATTCAGTTCTTGGCTGTTAAGTTTTGACCTGTGTCTTGGAGTGACTCTGTGTTTCTGGAGGTGGCCTGTATTTGATGCATCATTATGTCCTTCCAAGCCCATACCGCATCTATACTTGAACTCCTTCAGGCTGCTCTTGACATTTTGGGCTTTAGAAAGACTTGTCTGGAAGGTGTATGGAGGTGTGAGGTGGTGAAGACAGGGGAGCAGGCACTCTCTCCCCAGACAGGGCTCAGTGCCTTTTCTTCCGAGTGACCAGGGAAAACCAAAAAATAAAACATCTCCAAGTAGAGTCTGAGTAGATAAGGACCCCCTGCCTGTGTCCCCCAGCTGTTAGGATGTCCCAGAAGGAGATGGTACCCTTCAGAGGACCCTCCTTGCTGCTCTCCCTCTTGTCTGTGTACCAGGAGTCTGAACTTCTCCACTTTGCCTCTCTCTGCAGGCTGGTCTGATCCGGATGGAGGAGGAGGAGTTCTTCATCGAGCCCCTGGAGAAGGGGCAGAAGGATCAGGAGGCTGACCAAGGTCGAGTGCATGTGGTATACCGCCGACCACCCGGTCCCAAACCCGCTCCTTTGGAGGGACCACAGGCTCTGGACACAGGTAAGGCTGCCACAGAAGAGCACGTTGGATGGGGAGCACTGGATGTCTCTGGACTGTTCCTGGTTCCCAGGGACACATCTGGGAAAACCCAGTCCCCTCTGCAGGCCTGATTGGAGGCCGAAGCTGAGCCCCAGCTTGGCTGGCTGGCTGCCTGCCTGGTTGGATGCATGGCATAGGTGTGTGTGTGTGGGGGGGGGTGCTGGCGTGCTGAGGCAGAGGGCTTTAAGTACATATGAGTAATCAGTAGTGGGGATCACCACTGCTTACAGGTCTCAGGCTCTCACAGAGGTTAGGCAGGGCTGTCTGGTGAACCGTCTTCTGTGAATGCTGGGGAACAGGAGAGAGCTGCGTCAGCACAGACAGCATCCTGTGTCCTCCAGACAGCCCCTGTCTTCTGCTCCTGTACTGCCACAGTCTCTTTGATGATGCCTGCTTCTCATCCCAGAATTTCCCTGGTTACTTGGAAGAAAAGGCCCTGAGCATTCTTTCTATATATCCCACCTCCCCACCCTCAGGGAACACCTTGAAATGAACCCTCTCCCCAAGACACACCTTGAAAGGACTCCAGAGTAGCTCCAGCAAACCTCCACGTCACCCACTTGCAGTCACAAGGTCTTATCTTTTTCAACCTAGAATCACAGGGTGCTTTGGGGCTAGGAATATGAGAGGACCTATTGAGCGGCCTGGGTGACTGGCTGGCCACCTGGCTGTGGCCTCACAAATCTTGTGAGACAGTCTGAGCCTCCCCAGAGGTCTCTGGATTTGGGGTACTGGATTGTGTGGAGAGGTCCAGGCCAGAACCTGAAGTAGACTCTCAGGCCCCAGGGTCCTGGTGTGTGGAGGAGGCCTCCTTGCCTGTGCCTGGCTTTTGCCAGGCAGCTGGGCAGCTGGGTACTTAGCCCTCAGCCTTGGACCTGGACCTCAGGCTGAGGAAAGCCGTTAAAGGTGGCAACAGCGATGGGGGAGAGGCCCAGAGTGTTGGACCGGGCACATTTGTAGGCATCTAGTCAGTAGCCTGGATCCCCTAACTGGCGAGCCCCTCTCTGAGCTATGATTTATTGAAATCGTCCCGCTGCTCCGAGGCAGCCCCAGCTCATTTATTTTAGTCCCTTCTGACATTCTGGTTTGACAGATCAATTGGGCACAGCCTGGCAGGGCACTGTTCTAATTTTGAGGCACCGAGTCAGGCACCTCAGTAAAGGAATTGTTCATCGGTTCGCTGGTGTTCCCTGGAGATAATCAATATTTCTAGCTGTCCCTTCTTCCCTGGTAATGAATCGCCATCTACCTTAGCTGTCAAGCTGGGCTTCTGGGGGGCCACCTGCTGAGCTTTCCCTAAGCCTTAGCCTCATTCCCATCCTTGGGCTTTGCTGTATGAGAGTAACTCCGAAGGGCTGGAGGGAAAATGGGTGCAGGAAGTTCCCCAGACCTGGAGGAAAGGCCTTCCCCTGGCCTGTTCTCTTGCTAGCCACCTGCCTTTGAACAAAGTTGACTTTTGTTCTCTTATAATAGCTGATAGGGGTTAGAAAAGTCTGGGTTTTTGGAGAGCTCGAGGCCAGCCACTTTGGCCTTGGTATTACTTCCAGTAGGCTGGCCTCTGTTGGAAGAGTCTGGGTGGTTCTGGCCTCCTTCTCCCCACCCCCGGGCTCAGGCAGGGTGAGGTGGAGCCTGCAGTGTGGAGCTGGCTGGGTGCCCTTGGCTTGTGTCTCCGATCCCAGATTCCATATTAGGCTTATCTTCCCGCCTGGAACCCTTCCTCCAGTGGTCTAGCTGGCTTGGTTTTGTTTTTTTGGACTGTGCTTAGCATTTTGGCATCTTCTCTTGAGTCGTCCTTCTGCCTCAAGATCCTATACGCACATCCCTAATGAGAACTTGGAACCAAGAACACAGGAGAAGAATTTCAAACTCAGAATCAGCCAGGAACTACTGACCCCAGATGGTGCTGGATGAGGCCAACTGCCCTGGTCAGGATGAAGCTGAGCTGGAAGGTGGGGTGGGTGGGGCCTGGCCATCAGTCATCAGAGGAGGAGATGAACCTGTCCAAGGCTGATCTCAAGGCCACAGTCTCAGGCTACAAGCCCAGGCTCTCCAGACGGGAGCTCAGACTGTGTGTGTGTGTGTGTGTGTGTGTGTGTGTGTGTGTGTGTGTGTGT
>NW_026596326.1:346250-352170 GCF_907164565.1 Psammomys obesus | reverse complement strand
TGTGTGTGTGTGTGTGTGTGTGTGTGTGTGTGTGTGTGTGTGTGTGTGTAGGCGGGAATATTGGGCTGTTCAGGCCACAGGACTACACTCTGGGGTGTAAGCCTCCCTATCCAGTGTCAGCATGATGAGACCCTCCATCACCCCGAATGTGTCTGAGAGTTCCCAAATGGCCCGTGGCTAAGATCGACTCACTGGCTGGAGGGGGTCCAGACAGTTTATGCCGGAGCTGGGCCAAGGGCCCAGAGTGACCTCAGTCGGTTCAGCTTTCCATCAGCCTGGGCCCTGACAAGGCACAGAGTGGCACTTGGGGGACTTATAAAACCTGTGTCCTGTGGCTGGGCATAGAAAGCCAGCATAGCTTAATGGACCAGGACCCCAGGGCCTCCATACAAAGGCTTTGCTTGCCTATGGATCGGAGATTCTACGGGGTGTCTTCAAACCTACGCATTCTGGAAGCTTGGTCCATTACCCCCATCTTAGGAGGCAGAGCATTTAGGAGGTGTGGCTAGCTTGTGGAGGCTCTGCCCTCAATCGGGGAACTCCTGGAGTTGGTTCAGGCTCACAGGAGTGAATTTACTCTTACAAGAACAGATTTTTCTAAACTGAGCTCATCGCACATGCTTAATCACTTTCACAGAGCCTTTCTGCCTTTCTACTGTGCTGTGACTCAACCAAGGCAGTTTGCGTGAAGACACTAGCACAGTGCTAGTGAACATTCATGAGCCAAACAAACCTCAACTCCTACCTCGTGTATTTTGTTACAGCAGCACATACTAGACTCAGACACCAGGGCACTTAATCCGTCAGTTTTATGCATTGTTCATTATAATACAATACCTGAGTCAGGGTAACTTCATTTTTTTTTTTTTTTTTTTAAAAAAAAGAGTTTTGTTTTGCTGACACTTTTGGAGGCTGAAAGTCCTAGATTGGGTGATCCTTTGGTTAGGTGTCTGGAGAGTACTTGAGGGGCAGTGGCAGGATTGAATGTTGAGGTAAGAGAGACGCACTGAAACCAAAGCAAGGGATCTGGCAGGAATCTGACGGATGCAGGCTGGAGAAGGCCAATTGTCCAGGCTAGGATCAAGCTGGGCTTAAGGGTAGAGTAGATGGGGTGCGGTCATTGGAGGAGACTAAACTGTCCAAAGGTAAACCCTAGGCCTCTGTCCCTGGCTGTACGGCCATACTCTCCCAAAGAGAGTTCAGGCTTCTCATTGGTGTCAAGACATTCCAACAAGTGTTGGTCGGGAGGGGCGATGGAAATCAAGACCCCAGGGAAGGGAAAACTTACCTGTCAATGAAAATGTGAGTTCTGGGTCCATCCTTGGGCCCTCTCCCAGCTTCCATCTTTGTCTAGGGATCTTGACAAAGGACCCAGTACTGGTGAGAGCAGCAGCTGAAGCCTGGGGTCGGCCCAAAGATCCACCCTGCACTCGGAACTGGATGATCTTGGCTCGTGACTTACCTTTAAGCGTAAGACAGCTCTGCACCACTAGCTGGGTAGACACGAATTAGGTCACACTTTAGAGGTCAGAGATCACTGTCCCTGAGGTGCCTGCATGGCACTACTCCTCTCCCGTGCCTGTGTCTCACCTCCCTTTGTCTCTCTCTTGGAAGGTTGATTCCATTTAAATTTCCTCTGGGTGACCCAGGAATACCTCCCCCCTCATCTAAGATCCTTGATCCAGTCACATCTGCCAAGTGTTATTCTGTCATGGAAGGTGCCAGTGACGGGTCATGGGTCACAGGAGTCAGAACTCCCTCTCTTTAGCAACTCCTTTCAGCTAAGTGCAGGAGGTGGATCTGGGAGGGACCTGGACAGTGTATCACACTCCGGTGGAGCGCCCGAATGCAGGAGCAACCTGCCCCAGGCCCAAGCGGACGTCACCCCACACCTGGGAAGGCCAGTGAGGCCATATACACAGAGCAGCTTGGCTCACTGTGGGCATCGAACCTGGGACTCCATGAAGATGCCTGTGTCTTAGTCTAGATCTGCCATCTCTCCCTCACTGTCTGCACAGTGCCCCGCCCTCGAGGCAAGAACTGCAAGGGTGAGACGGCAGCAAACATCAGAATCCGCTCTTGTTCTGGCTGTCATCCGCTTCGCCCCTTCCCAGTGCTGTGGACTAAACTCAGACCCTCACGTGTGCTAGGCATCCTACCCCTGAACTATACTCCCAATCTCCTTTCTTTACTTCCAGTATAAATATGGACAAAAAAAAATCTTTGTAAAGATAAAAGCAATGGCAGTGACATATGGTCCTGGCCTTGTCCCTGGTGCAGGGCAGAACCAGAGATCCCATCCGAAGGCTCTGCCTTCTCTTGACCTTGCTCTCATAGGTAGCCTCACGGATTGGAACAGCTGAATATTTTAGCATCAAGAGAATTCAGACAATAATTTTTATGAGAACTCTCCAGTGTTTTAAAATGTGGCTTCAAATTTTGGAAAAGCACCATATGGACCAAATAAAACAGGCCCCTCCCGTTGGCCGTGGCTGAAGCAGTTTCCGTCTTCCCCGTCAGGCTGCTTCCTGGGGTCTCCCAGACAGGTGGTTTCTGCCCTGGGGACTTGCTTCGGGGCTGCTGTACCCTCAAGCCCAGATGTATACTCTGCCCCAGGGCTGAGAGAAGTCAGACAGTCCTGTGCCAGTGACCTTGGCTGCTGCCTCCTCTTCAGAAGCAGCGGGTGCCAGGCCTCTGCCCGCTGCTGTCAGGCTTGGGTGTCCTCCCTGACGAGCAGAGGAGCCTCCATACCACAGGAGCTGCTTTGCCATGCTGCTGCCAAGGCGAACCTGCAGAGAGAGGATGAGGCGCAGGCACCAAGTGGCTCCTCCACGTGGTTGAGTGACCCGAAAAGTCTCCACCTGTTGGCCCACTGCCAGCCCTTCTCCTGGACAGGGAAGCCAAACCCTCCTGACCTACCTCATCGTGTTACCTCTCCTTGACTTCAGATGGGAGTTTTCCAGGCTGCAGGGAGCCATGCAGGGCAAAGTAGGGTGTGGGGGGCGGGCAGCGCTGATGCTCAGGGGCTTGGTGGGGGCTGTAGCTACAGCTGACCCAGGATCTGAGCAGTGTCCTGTATGCAGTGGACAGCCATAAAAGGTCCCCTGGGATCTGACCAAGCATCCTGCACATTGGCAAGCCTGCTCGGGCTGCAGTGTGCTAGAGGTTGGAGGTAGGGATGCCATGGGGGTGGGGTAGAACGGAGGTATGGGGAATAGAGCGGAGGCTGTCTGGATCAGCCTCTGCTGGGAAAGGGGGTGTGAGGACTCACGGGCAGGCCAAATCACCGGGACTCAGTTTCATTGGATGTGAGGTACAGGTAGAGGATTTATTCAAAGGTGAAGTCTGGGTAGGTTGGGGGATCATGGAAGGAGATTTGAGAGACCTGAGAGGAGGTAGGGTGGGGAGGGGCTGCAGACTTGCTAACAACCAGATGAGGGAGCCATTTGGTCCATTTGGTCCTGCAGATGTCCACACCACTCTTCCCTTTTTGCCTTTGCAGTAGCACCACAAACTCAGTGTCTTGAACCAGTATAGCGTAGTCTCCCAGAGCTCTGGAGGTCTGGAATTAGAAGATGGGTCTATGAGAGCACTTCCTGGCCTCTCCCAGGAAGTTCCTGGTGGCCACCTGTCTCCCTTGTCTTGTGGCTGCATCATGCTGATCTCTGTGATCACGCTACTTCCTCCTCTTTGGCTGAAGACAAGCCTCCCTCTTCCTCCCCATTGTGAAGGCCTTTGTGACAGCTTTTAGAGCCCTCTAAAATAATCTTGGGGAGGCTCCCCATCCCAAGGTGTTCAATCTAATCTCATAGGCAGTTGCTTTGGCCTTAGAAGGTAACAGTGGTAGGTTCTGGGAATAAGCTGTGAACATTCTGGGGGTAATGGTTTAAGCCGCTGTCCAAGTGTTGAACCCTGGGGTCACTGAGGAAGGTGAAGAGAGGCCTTTGGCTGGATTTAGGACTGAGTTCTGGCCTTGGTTCATACACCAGGACCCTTCTACCTGAATTCATTTCTTGAGCTTCTTGCCAGAGCCGTGGGGTCAAGCTCTCTTGTGTGGTGACCCTTTTGCTTCTGTTTTGTCATACTGTCCATGGTCAGCTCATTGCACTGGACTCAATGCCCTCTCAGTCCTGCCCACCCCCTGATTCCTGCAGCTTGGGGACCGAAGGAGAGTACTACTTGTGAAACCTGAGGTAGCTGGCCTGGCCACAGGGAGGCGTATTTCAGAGCTGACCACACCCTTGGCAGAGGCAGCAGTGCGCCTGTCCTGCAGGCTGGGCCCTTGGGAGAACATTGGAAGATGCCAGGGTGGTGATGTGGCCTCACACTGGGAAGGGTGGGCGGGGGCTGGCTCTGGGAGAGTCGGAGGCTGCACATTCCCTGAGGCCCTGCATTGTCTGGGGCCAGAGCTGTCGGCAGAGTTGGCAAGGCCGAGGCCCCTGGCCTGGCTGGCTTTGTGGGTTGGGGTCTGCAGTGTGGGAGTGCCGTTCTTCCGAGGCTATAAAGGCAGAAACCATGCATGCAACCGTTCAGGCCCCACCTCATCCCTCAATAAAGATAAGATGGGGGAGGGGACAAGAGTCAGTCTTCATAACAGTCTGTGTCTGGAACCCTGCCTGACTGGAGCTGACAGTCCTGAGTGCTTGGTTGCTCTCTTCTGTCTCCAGCTTACTTTTAACCATTCGTGTGCCTCTGGCCTTCCCTCCCCCACTTCCTTCCTTCTGTGATTCTGTGGGAACTGGTTTAGGGTTAAGGACCACCAGGAGACAGTGAGCCGGGGAAGTCTTGGATTGTTGTTTTTTGGGTAGATGACCAATGTCACCTAGAGGATGACAACCTCAGTCCTGGATTGGCTGTAGCCCCAACTCAAGATGCAAGAGGCAGTTCTTAAAAATGACTGGCAGCTCTGCAAGTCTTTGTTTTAGCTTTCACAGCTGTGGGAGGCACGGGGGCAGGTGGGCAGCTTGGTGGAGGGCACAGCATTATGTAGGGTGTAGGGGAGAGTGGGCATGGGTAGACCCTGACTGCCTGAATGAATGGTAGACTATAGGGCCTTGGGTAAGGTGTCCAATCCCCTGTGACTCAGTTTCCCCATCTCTAAACAGGTATAATGCTTAACTGTTGGGATAAGACAAGATAGTTCTGGAGTCTTTGTTTAGAGTCTCTGTCTTGCTATTGGTTTAAGAGTCTCAGGATGTTCTCTTGGAACTCTAGGCCCCCTCAGCCCTTGCTGTCCATTCTCTGTTGCTGTCTTTTCTCCAGAAACAATGAATCGATACTTTGCCTTGCTTGCCCTGGATTTGGGTTGCAAATGTCCCCCCAAAGAGCTTTTCTGGTGTTACACAGTGACCACGCTGGTTTCCAGACAGCACACAGCTCAGAAATGAAGCAGCACTCGGTTCACAGGTGTGCCCGAGTTTAATTAATAAGGCTAGCCGCGTCTGCTGGTTCTGCTGGCCTTTGGCTTGCCAGGTCTGCTCTCTGCAGGTCTCCAATACAGCAGATGCCAATTCCTGGAAGACATGGGATGTCTCTGGGGACAGCTCTGCATGCGGGTAGCATCTGTGCTGGGGACAGAATTTTCTGGGTCTACTCGGACTATACCTTGGAGGGCTAGGGAGATGGCTGGGTGAATAAAGGATATGCCTCACACGTGTGAGGAATGGAGTTCAGACCCAGCCCCCCTATGAAACATGAGGTGGACCTGGTACCTGGCCTGTAATCATGTGTTTCAGAGAGGGAGTCAGGGGTTGCCTGGGGGAGGCTGCTGATAGGCAAGCTGAACTGGCAAGCTTCCAGTTAAGTGACAGCCCTTCTGTCTTAAGTAAAGTGGAAATCAATTGAAGAAGAAACCTGACATTAAGCTCAGGCCTACACACACACACACACACACACACACACACACACACACACACACACA
>NW_026596326.1:248075-346240 GCF_907164565.1 Psammomys obesus | reverse complement strand
CACACACACACACACACACACACACACACACACACACACACACACACCAGGGCTGGGCAAGGCCCCTTCTGTGTACCTGGTGCCTCCCTTGGACAACTGTAAAAGACACGTGGGCTCTGTGTGTTACAGAGGCGTAGGCAGCAAGCATCTATGAACTGCTCCCGGAAAAGGGCCTTTGGGAGACTCAGAGGGTCCCAACAGCAGCTCTTAAGTCAGTCAGCCACCATGATGGCAAAGACCAAAGGGCTCACAAACAGGACCAGGACCCAAGATCTGAACCCTTCCCCTCCAGTGCAGCTGGACACCCCTGACCACAAGCCCCGACACCCCCTGAGATTCTCAGCAGGACAGCAGGCACTTCAGCCAGCCTCAAGCCTGAAGTGTTTTCTATAAAAATTTCCAATTTTCCTTGACCCATTTCTCTTTGAAATGAATCCCAAGCAGCACTATGAGCTTGGCCCTGCAGGAACTCCGAGCTGGGGAAAGGTCATGCAATTAGGTGGAAATGCTGGTGTCTGGTTCTCTCCTCCCCCTCTAGGGCTTTATTTTTCTTTTCTTTAATCATACCCTCTCTCTTGAGCCCAAGCTGGAGCATGATGGAGCGGCAGAAGGGTGAAAATGGGGAAACACGGTCAGACCCCTATTCTGGCTTCTGTAGTCTCGTCTGGCTTCTTAGTTTAGGTCTTGGAACTCAGAGCTCATGCGATCCCCAGGGCTGCAGCCCCTGCAGTTCCTTCTTCTGCTTGAAACACTTGTCCTGGCACTTGGCCTCCTGTCATGCAGGGCCTAGTTCAGCTGTCACCGGCCCTCACTCATGCTACCCGTCTTGCTCTAGTTAACTTTGACTCCCTTGCAAATGCGGTTCACTGAAGGAGGAAGGGTTTGCCCAGGTTTGCAGAGTGCTGTCACCCATTCCAGCTCAGGCGTACAGAGAATGAGCACTAGGCGAAGTCAGGCTACACCTTCACCGCAGTGCTGGACTCAGCCTCGCTCTGGTCCTAGTGTGCCCTAGTCTGGACAGGTGCTCGTGGTTGTCAGCATGTGACACTATTTGTGAGTGGTGGATCCTTTAAGGGGCGGGGCCTGGTAGGAGAAGATTGGATCACTGAGTGTATGTCCTTGGACCCAGCCTCTTGGGCCTCCTTTCTTTTGCCTGGACACTATGAAGAGAGCAATCTCTGCCATAAACTTCTACAATAATGCTATCATAGCCCAAATGCCACAGGCCAAAGGACTATGGACAGAAGTTCCTGAAACAGTGAGCTAAAGTAAACCTTTCTTTTTCTGAAGCCCTTTCTTTGCCTCAAGTGCTTTGTCACAGTGATAGAGGGGTTAAGTAGGCATCAGAAAAATGTGTCCAGGGCTGGTGGAAGGAGTCCAGCCAGAGTGACTTCATGACAGGAAGGCATACACCTGGAAGAGGGCCTAGTCAGGCGAGGGCCTATAGGATAGGCCGGATTTGCAGAAACTGGGCTGGGACCTGGGAGGGAACAGGTCTGGGAGCTGGCTTAAGTGGGGAGGTACATGGAACCCTGCAGACCCCGCAGGGCTCAGCGACCCCTAAAGAGGATGCTGCTCTCCAAATCATGGGTGACAGTCAACAGAAGCGGAGACGCTTCTCAGACAGGAGCCCAAGGGAGCCTGACAAGAGCTCAGAGGGAGCCCCTTGCTTGGTGCCTCGTGTACATTCTCATTCCTTCGTTCCTTCTCGCAGTAGCTCACCATCACGTTCATCCCCCACGCTAGAGACGGAACTACAGACAAATATAAACAGGGCCCTCCTCTCCTGGAGCTCTCGGTCTGGCAGGGGAGACACGTGGGCAGAAGATTACAGGGTTCGAGATGAAGGAGAGAGGTGGGTAAGGAGGGGGCTGTGTCCCAGTCTTGGGTGTGGACAGTTAAACTGAGACCTGCGTGGTGGGGAAGCCTAGTACTGGGAAGAGTGTTCCAAGCAGAGGAAATGGGCTGGGCTGCAGCCCTGGGACCGTGTTCTCTCTGAGCTTCATAGCCTTGGCTAATATCTGAGCGTTCGTTATAGCCTTGGCTAATATGTTCAGAGCTCCTAATAGGCCTGCCATCCTGATTCTATAGTAATTGCTCTCTGCAACCCTGGCTCAGTGACAGCTGTTTTTCCTGGGCCATGGACCAAGCCCATTTGACTCTGGATTCATGGGGTGAGACACAGGGACCCCAGTGGGATATGGCAGGCTCTGGGGTACTCCTGCAGTCCCTCCTGCGTTGGGTAACAGATGTTCTGCTGTGTCTGCCTTGGCCAGCCTGTTACTTTGGGGTGGCAGTCACCCGGTGAAAGGAAGATGGACCTATGCGAGTCTGCAGGTGGGTGGGTGGCTTCAGACAGACCCCTGGTGCCTACCCACACTTTCATGCGGTGCGACTAGAGGCTCCCCAAGGCTACCTGTGAGTTCTAAGGGACCCCTGGCCCATGGTGTGGCTTCATCTGAAAACTGAGTTGGGGACACCCTGGCCTTGAATCCTATTCTCTGAATAGGCAACTGTGACTGACCCCTCACTGGCTGAGCTGGGCCAGAGATTGCCCCCTGCCCTGGCTCTGAGCATCAAACCCGCAAGCGCTTGCTGAGCGGCTGGCTTGTGAGCCCAAGCTTCGAGTGCCTCCACTCAGGAGGACCCAGCCTGTTCCCCACACCAGGCTCTCGAGGCTCCTGCAGCACAGAGGCTTGACCCCTTCAGTATCCCGCCTTCCAGATGTAACGGTGCTGCTCCTTGCTTTAGCTTGCGAGTCTTTTACTCTCAGTGATGAACGGTCCCCTGTCTGATGTCTTTGTAGATCCCTTCCATTTAAGTTCCTCGCTGGTTTCTCTCCTGGGCTCATGTTTCGGGATCCACCTTTTATCTGCTTTAGATGCTGGCCCTGTCGAGTTTGATATGAGCCTCTTTCCTGGGTTGTCATCCCCTGTTTCTGGTTTTGGCAGTGAGTGCTAAACAAAAGCTTGTTCTCTCTTTCTTCAGGAGTCTGGGGCTGATGTTCCCTGTCTCCTGGGGCCGAGTCCTCCAGTTCAGGGCATATACTTCAGGGACTCGCCTGAGGATGAGTGAGTGGTATCAGGGTGTGATTTTGTCTGCAGGCTTGTCCTGGCAGCAGGGGAGTGAACCGAGGCTTGGGGCTGTAGACAAGAGGTGACGAAGGACCCAGCAGCATCTGGCAAGCACCTCCCCAGGTGCTTCCCACCCATCAGGATTCTTGAAATGATCCCTGGGATTGGTTGGTGCTACAGATGTGTCTACTTTACAGATGAAGAAGCTGAGACTCTAACACTTGTCCGGGTCATAGGTCATAGGGTCACAACGTAGTTTTAGAGCCAACAGCTGTACGGGGCCTGGAGGACTGGGCCTAGATGTAACCCAGGGCTGCTGAAGCCCTGGGCAGAGCCCTCTTGGCCAGCTCTGAGCCTGGGCAAGCAAGACTCAGCCGGCTCAGACCCAGCTGAAGGCTGGCCATACCTGAAATGCTTTTTAGCACCAGGCCTGCTTCTCTGCTTCAGGGCTGCAGAGGCTGAAGCCCAGCGAGGCTGAGCGAGGATGTCTGCAGGTCACAGAGCACATTAGCTGTGAGACTCTCTCGCTTGTAGGGAATTCCCAGCATTGCGCCCAGTAGCTGGCACGCAGTTGGCACCTAAATACCCATGAAAAGAAAGGATGAATGGAGCTGCCTAGAAAGCCTGACCATGCTGTCCTGATTCCCGAAGCACAGTTGTCCCTTGTAGGCATCTGTAGCCTTGCTGGAGAGGTTGGCTTTTATCATGGCGATGCCAGGATGCAGCTCACACTTCTGTGGCTCCTTGGCTCCCGGCTGCAGGTCCCTAAGTTTGCAGAGATGGGATGCTGCTGGCAGCACATGACATCGGATGTTCAGGCACCTTTATTTGCTCCATCTCCTCATCAGTGATCAGGCTGGCTTCATGGATGTTCTACCGATCCCACAAGGCCCCAGACCAGAAGGGTCCCACACATGCTGTAATACTCTCTAGCCGTTGTCTTGGAATGCCTAATTGCTTTTTGCACAAGGTACTTTGCATTTTTCATTTGCGAACAGCATAGTTGGTCCTACTCATCACCCCGTTCTGTGTCGGCTTCGTGGCCTCCTGAAGCGGTGGTCCAGACTCTGAAGTTAAGGCTACCACTGGGCACTCCATAGTGGCCAAAATCAGGGACCCCAGTAAATGCTGGCTCCCTTTCTTCTGAGCCCAAGAGTCCAGACTTTCTAAGGTTTAATTCTGAACTTGTTTGGGAATGAACATCACAGGCCTGTTGAGGACAAGAAAGGAGGCTCAGGTGATGTTCTTGTTCCAAGCTTGTCGGAGATGTCTGGGGATGGCAGTGCTCTGACTCTCAGCCTCTACTGAGATACTGTGGAACTGAGGGGACAAGCCAGGGCGGCAGTGGGTAGGGGCTGGGATGGTTGCCTTGCCATCCCTAACTAAACTTATCTCTACTCCATTTCTTTGGATATAGACAGTCCCATGGAAACCATATTTCTTGTTCATTCATTCATTCATTCAACTCATGGAAACCTTGTTCACTCATTCATCCAACTCATCACACAGATATCCATGGAGCTGTCTGTCATAGCAGGACCCAGAGCGGTTAGGGTCGAGGATCTGGGGCATCCTTCCGTTGAGACCCAGTTTCCAACCTGTGAGTCATGATCCCTTTGGCAGTCAAATGACCCCTTCACAGCGATAGGAAGGTTGAGAACCGTTGGCCGCAGGGTAAACCATGGCAGGCAGTGCCATGCTGGTGTTGAAATCTGATGTAGGTGGCAGGTCACTGAAGGGGGAAAGGGGCTAGGAGCATAAGTGGAGAGGGTTTTGCTGGGTGATGGTGGCACACGTTTTAATCCCAGCACTCAGAAGGCAGAGACAGGGGAATCTCTGAGTTCCAGGACAGCCAGGGCTACACAGAGAAATCCTGTCTTGGGGTGGGAGAAGAAATGGGTAGAACTGTACTCTACTTATTTGGGAAGCGAGCAGGATGAGGGCTACAAGATTTGCCCTGCCTGAAGGGCAAATCTCAGTGGTCCTTGTAGGCTCAGTCTTGGGCTAGGGCTTCTGTGCCCAGGCAGTGAGTGGCATGGTCAAGTTTCCATGGAGGAGGGTGAGGGAAGAAACAGTGAATGGGGAGGAGGCTGCTCTGAGGATGAGTATATGGCCTGGACCATGGATGCTGTATGTTAGGAGGAGAGCAAGGTGATGAGAGCAGTGGGGGCCTGGCAGGCCACTCCTGTGTCGCTCAGGGATGATGCTGCCTATCAGGCAGATTCACGTTCCTTTTCAGGATCACCCCAGGCTGGGAAGGAGACTGAGAGGTGGCTCAGTTCTCTCCCCAGTCTCAGGCCCTGCACACCAGCCAAGCTGGTGCTTGCGGGAGTCCTCTTTTCTGTGCCAGGATGCAGACCTGGGCAGGCCTCTGTGAGGCTGGACATTTTCTCAAGGCTTTTGTGTGAGTCTCTCTGGACACATGTTTGAGTCCATCTGCAGATGCCCAGCTGTCACGAATGCTGCCTGGGGCATGAGCCTCTCTTTGGCTTGACTACAGGGACTCTGTGGGCTGTGCCTTCAGGACCCAATCTTTTGATATGTAGCTTTTTGACAGTTCGCAGGGCAGGACTGGGGCCAGGGATGGAGAGACCATGTTGGGGAGGACAAATGAACTTGGCAAGTGATAGGGTTAGGTCAAAGAGTTGGGATGGGTAAGGTCCTTGAGTTTGCCTGAGAGTTCCAGACCAAAAGCATGAGCTTCCAGCAGTATTTAAAGAATGGGATTCAGAGAGTTGAACTGAGTGGAGTTCAGTACTGAGGAGCTCATTGGGGACTCAGATGAGGAGCAGGAGGCATGATGGCTGTTTGAATTTGTCCACTCTTCCAGGAGCCCATGGCCACGGGCAGTTACAGACAGGGACAAAGGGATCTTGGAGGTAACCTGGGCTCAGAAAAGCTCTGACTTTCCCATTGACAGATTTGTCCCTGATATATTGCCCAGAGCCAGGGGTTGGGAATCCACAGAGGGTTGAAGAGGTAAGTGTGGATATTGTGAGGATAGGTGGGTGGAGTGGGCTGGGCCTAGGGGCATGGGTGAATATAGTGGGTGCATCAGGAAAACCCCTGAAGTTTTAAGAGAGGCTGGAAATCAGTTTTACATAAAACCTCTTTTTCAAATGTTGGTGCTCATTTAAAGCAAGCAAGCAAACAAACGAATGCAACAATGGGCCAAGCTGAATGAGCGTGTTTGTTACATGGTGCCTGGGGGCCTTCACCCACACCCGCTGTGCTCAGGTGGCAGTCAGGAACCCATCCCCTTGAATGTGGCTGGTGCTGTCTCTAAGTTAAAATGTGCCTCAGGAAAAAAAAAAATTACTTCGTTTTGGGATCATCATGAGAAATCTTTCCAGTGGTTCCGTTTCTGTGAAAAGAAATCTGCGGTTGTCTTGTTTTTCTTGGAGGCTGCGGAGGAAGCCCATCTGTGGAGCATTAGCGAGAAGTGGCGGGGGCAGGGCATGGGGACACTCCATCCAGGCTGGACAGAACCTTGGATGGAGATGGGAGGGCTGGAGCGAGGGTGGCCGTTTGGTTTGGATGGGCCCCCAGCCCTCTGGAAATGAAAGGCTGCCTTGCCCAGGGCAACGTGAGGCCACTCCATCGCTCTGGCCAGGCAATGCAGGGCTGGGCAGACAGAGCCTGTGCTTGTTTCATTTGGCACTTGAGCCCAGGGGACCGAGTTTCATCTTCTCTGGTTGCCTGCTCGTCCTCGACCCTCATGCCTGGACACTGTTCAGACCCTGCAGCATGAGGTGTAAATAGTGCACAGCAGTCAAAAAAGAATCTTGCCACATGTCCACCCCAAGGCCTGATGGGAAGGTCACAGGACTGTACCCCTTTGCTCTGAGCCGCAATCTGTAAGCATTAGCCTTGATTACCAAAGCTGAGCTCAGATTTGACCCAGTTCCTTGGACTGGGAAAAGACAGGTTTCTTTGCACACCCTGGAAGTGACAAGCCACTTAGACAAGTCACATCTTAAACCCCCAAGTGGAAGGCAGGTTCCAGAGTCTAGTGTTTAAAATATGTCCAATGAGCTACAGCAGGCAGTGGGGAGCTCAGCTTGGCTTTGGCTCTTTGGGTCCTGGCTCTGGCTTAGCCTCAATTTATTCATTTGGAAAACTGAGGGAGGGGAGTGTTGGACTGAAGCCAGCCTCCACCCACAGCTCACAGGCTGAGTCCCTGAGTCTTCCTTCCCCTCTTTCCCCCTCCCCAACAAATTGTATTTGGCACATAAAATGTCTTCAGAACCTTTACGCATATGCTTTAAAGCCAGGAGCTTACTTTAAATTGCCAGTGTTCATTGTCCCCAGAAAGATTGGAAAGCATGACACCTGGACATGTACCTGTGGGCTGTATTAAGACAGCAGTTCTTTGCCGCTATTGGAGGGGGTGGACACAGCCCCTCTCTCTCTATTCTCTGTATGCTATGGCCCTGTCTCCCTGGTTGGAAATGGAGGCTGAGACTCCCGGACAAAGGTTACTTCTGATTTGGTAATCATATACCAAATTCTCTGTCTCTGTCTCCACCTCCAACTCCCTTTCTCTTTTCACAACATATGTGTTTGTGTGTGTGTGTGTGTGTGTGTGTGTGTGTGTGTGCATACACGTGAATGCCTGCACACACTCGTACACCGCTATGTCCTCATCCAGGTGGGAAGTGCAGGTATGAAGTGTGCTTCCTTGACAAACTTCCCTGAGCTAAAGCTCCAGGACACTCAGGTCTGACCTTTCTCTGGATGGATCCTGCTCCCCTGAACTTTAGCCAGTGCCTTGGGCTTATAAAACATCCTTATGAAGAAAGTCCTGGAACCTATCCCTGATGGGTACCTATGGCCCAAAAGACAGGCCACAAGACTGGACACCCTGAGACTGGCAACTCACTGTGCCCTGAGCTATGCTACCACTGAGCCTGCCGCATGGGTAAAATAGACCTGTGCTCCTGCCTGAATGAACCCTGGGGCCAGTATAACCTGGGAGCAGAAGGAGGCTTTCTGAGTCTTCCTGGCTGGGAAGACAGACACTTCAGAGGGCAAATCCTGAGCGACAGAAGAGTGTGAGAAAAGTAAAGGGGAAAAAAGGCTTAGTATGGTGGGGCGTAGAGGCCGACTCCTCCCACCCCCAGCCCAGTCAGACTGCCTGGTAGGATACCAGCCAGTTCCTGGGTTTAGAAGTACCCATGTAAAGAGGCTCGGTGAAGCTCGCCAACCAGCAGAGTTGGGCTAAAGGGGACTGTGTCAGACACTAGGCAGCCTGACATCACTCCCGCTCCTGCAGAACCACCTTCCTTCTCTCTGTGCATGAAGATGTCCCAAGAGAAGACAAGGGATTGACTACTTCATGGATCCTGTGTGACTCAACAGTGGCCGAGGGTTGGCTTTAAGGGAGAAGGGTTTCTCAACCCACTGCCTTTTGAAAGGATAAAGGGGAGCCTTGGTTCCATGGTCTTGGGAGCTGGAACTGCCTTGAGCTTCACTTGCCTCTGAGCCAGACCCTGCAGGGCTCTCAAGAGAAGGAACAGGAAGGGGAGAAAATGGGAGATAGGTGTGGCAGAGGGAAGATGGGGCCAGGCTGATCTAAGGGCAGCTCTAGCCCTCAGTATTCCAAGTGTAGACCCACATCCCAAACCAGGCAGTGCTGCAGCCTCAGGAAAGTGGACCACTGCCCCATGGTCTCAGGAGATGGTGATCCCTTGAAGTTTTATTGACCTACTTCTGAGCTAACCTCTGGACATTTGTCTTGAGATCACCACTCTAGAGCTGGTCTTTGACCAGTCTGGATCGTTTTATACCTAAATGGCTTAGAAAAGGGGATGGGAACAAATGGTCCTCCTATAACTTCCATCCTAGACTTCACTGTCTGATTCCTTTGGCTGCGGATGTGAATAATTCGCTTTCCAGGGGTTAGGGTTCACCTATCTATTAAATTCTCCCATGTATCCAGTCATGCACCCATACCCATCAGCATGCATCCATCCATGCATCAGTCCATCTATTACTTATCCATGCATGCATGCATCCATCCATCCATCCTTTCTTCCTTCCACCCATCATCCATCCATCCATCCATCCATCCATCCATCCATCCATCCATCCATCCTTCATTCTTCTAGTTACTTGTTCATGAGTCCTTTGGCAAGCATTTGTGAATGCCTTGTGCTACTTCAATTCTTTGCATTGAGTATGTACAATCTGGGTTCTGCCTGTAATAAGTGCAGGAAAGAAACAAGAGAATAAATCATGGCACATGCTACTAACTAGTTGAACAAAACTCAGGTGTGAGCAACTGATGTTTTCCTGGTTACAGTAAATCTCAGGAACCTCTTTAGAGCTGGTGATAATACTAGCCAAACCTTGAAATGGCTGTCCTCTGGCTCTATGGATAAGGCAGTGTGCTGGATCAACAGGCAAACTTGGAAGATCCTGCCAATTGGTTTACACTTGAACTTCTCTACCCACTTCCTCATGCCTGTTTCTTGGTCTGTTTTCTGCTACTGTAACAAAATACCCAAGACTTGGTTATTTATAAAGAAGAATAAATAGGGTTTATTTCTGGAGAATAGGAAACCTAAAAGTTCACAGCATCCTGACAGAGGACATTGTAATGCAAGGCAGAGCAAGCAGCCTAACTTTGAATTTTCATCTTCTTTGTAAGGCCACTAACCAACATTTTCTCCAGAGGCCTCTCATCCAAACACTATAAGCATATTGCATCAAAGAGACTATGTTCCTTAAGGAGACACATTCAAACAATACTAACGTAGACAGAGACCCTTCAAGGAAAAATCTGTGCACCCGGAACGTTCTGGAGCTCAGAAGACAGAACCAGCAGCCATGGACTGGCAGAATACCTTATATTCTGTTTTCCACATGTGGATTAAAAAAATGAACACGGGGCCAGCATAATGGCTCAGAGGGTAAAGGCGCTTGCCACCAAGCCTGGTGAACTGAGTTCCAGCCCTGGACCCATGCGGAGGAAGAAGAGAGTACACATTGTTGTCTGACCTCCGTATATCCAACCCCCACCTATCCCACCCCTCTGCAACGGCCCCACCCCCTCCAGCCCCTGAACCCCCACCCTCATCCCAGTGGGGGCGGGGGAGGGAAGAGAGACGAGAGATTCAAAGCAGACCAGAAGGGCAGACAGAGCTAGTATCCAAGAGGATTTTTGTAGGAAATGGGGACCTGGCAGCACTCAGCCTTCATTAGTCTCCTGTGTGGCCCTACTGGGCCATTCTGAGGCGCTGTCCTCTGCCTAGGGAGAAGCATGTGCTCCATTCCTCCAGATCCTGTGGTCTCCACTGAGTCCCTGGCTTACAGTCTGGGGTTGCCCAACCATGCGTTGTTCTGTTGTCTCTCTTTTAGCCAATGAGTTACTTACTTCCTCAGGACCTTTTAGGTCACTGTCTATATATATTTTAATGTAGCCTGTGGGTTGGACATGGTAGCCATTTAAACACGACACAGTACTATATTCTTCAGGATATCTATTCTGTGTCACTCTTCAGTTCCAGAATATTTTCACACCCTAAGCGGAAGCCTCTTGCCCATTGAGTAGTCACTCCCTCCCGCCTCTCCAGCTACCAGGAAGCTGTGTGCAGGAGGCTTCTGCTCACCCACGTGACTGTTCTCATTGGCTCTCTTCCTTTAGGCCCAGAGCAGCTCAACCTCACCCCACTCTCTTCCACACTTCTTTGTACCCCTAGCTTTGCCAAGCAGTTGGCCATGCTGTGTCTCAGAGCAACATTCCTGTCCAAGTCCTGGGTTCCTTCTCCTGACTTCCTCATGTGACCCATGTTGACTGCCAGCCCAGTGGCCAAACTGGGATAAAGTCTACTGAGACCCTCCATCTCTCTTGAATGGAGTTATGTCACACACATCTCCTGGGAGCATTCAGGGGTGTGAGACAGTCAGTAACAGAGGAAGCTCTGCCCTCAAACAAGTCTGCCAGGCTTCTGCCTAAAGGGGAACCACCTCTAAGCTCCCAGAGTGAGCTTTCTGCTGGTCCTGACATGACCGTTACGGACCGTTATGGCCCCCATAGAGAAGGCATGTTGGCGAGGGCCCTAATTTTCCCGTGAGCATCTCCAGCTGGGACATGCAGAATCAATAAGGGACATAGTTGCAGAAATCATTTCTCAGATCTTTATCCCAAAGAGAAAACATCCCATGTGGATGCTAACCCTGCAGCAGCTGACCTGGGACAGATGTGTGGATTCTGGGCTCAGCATGTATACATGTATGTATATGTGTCGCTGGACTGGAACCAGGGCCAGGACAGCTAGGACAGCTAGGAGAAAATATATTTCTCCAGGGCAAAGAGGGCCTGGAGAGAGGGGCGAAGAAGCTGAAAAACTAAGACACACTGAAATCATAGACTACAATGAGCAAAACAAATGCAAATTTCTCAGTAGCCAGTGCTGTGAGAACATGAAGAAGCCCTGCAGCCCAAGACAGAGGTATTATATTAGATAAACAAGATGAAACCCAAACCAAGCTGCAATATGCTATCACCAGACACAGAACAAAGCATAAAGGCAAGAAAAGGTTGAAGGTGGAGGAACGAGGCAGAAATATCCAGCAGCCAGAGCCGAGCCGTGTCGGCCTATCAATCCCAGACAACAGACTCGAGACAGGAGACGTGGTGAGGGAGAGACAGGTCAGCGTTTAATGAGAAAAGGTTCGTTTCCCCCAAGATGAGGCTGTGGTTGCAAAGGTATATTCATTTGATAAAAAAGGCCTCCATGAATCTGAAGTAAACTTTCCTTTCCCGAGGTGGAGAAAGGGCCAAGTCTATTATCCTTTTGAGGAGACATGAGGCCTTTTTCTCTCTGTGTCTCTAATTAGTATTAGATTAAGTGTGTAAAAAAAAGAAAAAAGTCAACAAAGATAAGGAATTTCTGAATAATAGCTGCAACTGGCTCATTTTAACAGACACAGATGAATTTTTGCTTGAGTTTCTCTCAAGCATATGTACAGCACTGTGAAAATCTATTGCTCAAGTTCAAATCTCATGAACTTTCAACAAATGATTATGGGACAGATCTTGCTTCCTAACCGCTGTGCCTCAAAATTAGAAATTAATAAGACTCCTCCCACCTTCCTTCCCAGGACAACCTCTCATAATCTGGAAGTTTAGGGGAGATCTCTTAAATAATTTATGAAATTATTAAAATTAAAAACCAGCAAGGGAGACTGGAAAATACTTAGGAAATCCAACGATCATAAAAACACTATATATCAAAATTTAGATGGGAATTCACATGACTAAAGAAAAAGAGGCAGTCTCCAACTCCCAAGAACTTGAGGGTTAATCCAAAGGACAGAGAAGGCATTATCTTCCAGGACTGGAGAGACAGCTCAATGGTAAGATCACTGGCTTACAGGTCTTCCATGGGACCTGGGTTCAAAATCCAGCACCTACATGGCAGCACACAAACATCTGTAACTCTGGCCCTAAGAGATTCATCACCCCCTTCTGGCCTCGGTGGGCACTGCATTCATGTGGGCAAAACACAAACCTCCCCGCTGGCTAGCGTTATTGGTAGAAGGGTACTGGTCAGCGCTGACAGATCTTTTGTGGTTCTTTTTTTTTTTTTTTAAATGAGAAATATATAATTCTGACAGAAATTTCAGAAGTGTGTGTGTGTGTGTGTGTGTGTGTGTGTGTGTGTGTGTGTAGGACAGCTGTCACCTTGTTTATTGAGACAGGATCTCTCCCTTGCTTGGGGCTCAGCCAGAAAGCCCTGGGATCTGCCTGTTTGTAGGTCCCTGGTGCTGTGACTTATAAACAAGTCCATGGAAATCTTCTTCGGGTTTGTTCTGGGGGTCTAACTCAAGTCCTTGTACTTGCTAAGCAAGCACTTTACAGCTGAGCTATGTCCCCAGCCCCAAGAAATCTCAGAATTCAAAATGTGTGCAATTCGGGCTGTATAGGTTGGTCTGGAGGCTGCCGTCAGCCTCCGTACCTGGCGCCTGAGTCCTGCCTCTTCAGAAGCAGCATAGGGTAGAACTCTTCCCCTGGGACTTCACTGGCGGTGACACATGTGACTCATTCAGAACCCCAGAGTCCATTTGGAACTTGCCCAGCTCAGTTCTCAGCAGCGATGTGCTTGGGGTGAAGCCTCTGTTCTCAGCAACTGCTCCCTGAGCCTCTGGGGCTGCCTCCGCGCATAGCGTCTCCACCCTGGGCCATCTCCTCTCTGGTTAGTGTCTGAGTCTGTTTGCTCTTGTCACTAACACAGACTGGATATGTTCCAAGGGAAAAGAGTCTTAGCCTGGCCTGTGGTGATGCCCTTCTTGCAGAGTCTCAGGGCGGCACAGGGGCAAATGAATGTTCCGTCTGGCTTCTGTCCTGTTATACAGCCACTAGGATTCTAACCCGGTGACATTAACCAGGTTATCCATCTTGATGACACTATCTAGTCCTAACCATATCCCCAGGTGCCAGCCCTGCACACTGCAGCCAGATTAAATATCTACCTTCTTGGTGCTTCACAATGGGGATTCAGCTGCGGTATGAATTTTGGGAAAACAGACAGAGCAGCCAGCTCCTCCTCAGAGGACACTATGGACAAGTTTGTGTGTGACCATCTCCTTGCTTTAGTCTGAGGTTTATACCTAAGAGAAGAGTTGCTAGGGCCCAAGGTAAATTCCTGATTAAGCCTCTAAGACATAATTCACTTTAGATAAAAGAAAAAAAAGTCACTTTAGGTTAATACCGGCTTTAGTTTCCTTTCTGTTGCTGTGATAAAGGAGCCTGACAAAAAGCGCCCTAGGTGAGAACGGGGATTCTGTTTCAGCATACAATTCCAGGTTACAGTTCTTGTCCAAGGGGGCAGTATCTGGTGATGACCTTCTTGCTGGCAGAGTCTCGGGGCAGCACAGGAGGCACAGGGCAAGAGGCAGGGAGCACATGCATGTCTCTTCTGGCTTCTGTCCCTGTTATAAAGCCACGAGGATTCTAACTCGGGGACCTACCCTGATGACATTATCTACTTCTAATCCCCTGGCGCCGTGTGCAGCACTGCATGAAAGCCAAGGCAAGAACTTCAGACAGCGTCAACGGCAGAGAGAAACAAGTATAAATGTATTCGCAGGCTTGCTTGCTTGCTTGCTTGCGCTGAGCTTGATTTCTCTGCTCATACAGTTCAGGACCCCCTGCCTAGGGAATGGTGCCACCCACAGTGGGCTGGATCTTTCCACATCAGTTAAATTAAGATGATCCCCAACTGACATGCCCCCACACCAACCCAATGTGGATAACCCCTCACTGAGACTCTCTTCCCAGATGATTCCAGGTTGTTATCAAGCTGATAATTAAAACTAACAATTACAACATTAACATGTATGAATTATACATAGTATAATTTTGTGCAGCAAAACTGATGAGACAACAAAGACATGGGGTGAAGTGAAACAAGCTAAATAAAATAGAGAATGTCCAACCTTTTGAGAAATGCCCACACTGTTTCCCATAATGCCCAAAATGTACCCCTGCTGGAGGGCCAAGCCTGGTGGCCCAGCACAGGTCACAGACAGATACTTGGGATGACACTCATACCTTGTTAACAGAGATCCATCTCTCTCTGAGTGTGGAGTTTCCTTTTGTCTGAGGACTGGGGCTTCTCAGGACCTGACCCACCTGCTTTACTCCTAATGTGGAGAGGTGCTGGGGGATGCCTGGGTACCACATCTTGGGGCTGCAGGGTCATTTTCTCTGTTGGCTGTGTGCCGGCGTGGATCTCCCACCAGCCAGAAATGCAACAGGCTCAAACCCTACCTGGCTGGGTTGGCTTTGAACAGTTTCACTTCTGATACCACACGGATGTGGTTCTCACAGTCATCATCTCCCAGGAGTTTGGGGGGAGATAGCAGAACCCTCATCTGTTGCTAGAGGAGGCACAGCTAGAAAGGGGAGACACTGGGACTAAAACCTGAGCCTCTCTGATGCCTTTTGGCTTCCGGAGCTGGCTGAGCCTCTGTGGGGGATGGGTGAGTGAAAACACAGAAACAGGATGGTCAAAAGGTCTTGCCCTGTCTCCCTGGTGTGAGTGGGAACATCTCAGGGTTTCTCCTGTCCAGGACCCTATGGGAAGAAGCCCTGAGTCAGGGCAAGATGGAAGGTGTGTGTGGACTGTAGGGGTATGAGCAGTGGTTGTTCATATGAATGGGTCAAGTGTGACATTTGTCTCTTCTGAAGCAGGCCTAATTAAGAGCAGTTGTTCAAGGCTTGTTACTTAGCTCTTCTTCTTCTTCTTGACAACAGGACTAAGTGGCTTTCTGGGGTCTTGAACCATGGAACACTGGGTAACAGAAAACAAGACCTGGGGTCCTGTGAGATGCCTCAGCAGGTAAAGGTTCTTGCTGCACAAGCCTGGGGACTTGAGTTTAATTCCCAGAGCCAACATAAAAGTAGGAGAGAAGAGGCAGTCGGGCATGGTGGAGCACGCCTGTAATCCCAGCACTCGGCAGGGGGAGGCAGGCGGATCTCTGCAAGTTCAAAGCCAGCCTGGTCTACAAAGTAAGTCCTGAGCTGCCAAGCCTACCCAGAGAAACCTTTTCTCAAAAAACCAAAAACAAACAGGCAAAAACTAGGAGAGAAGTGATTGCTCAGAGTTGTTATTGGACAACCACACAGGCTCTGAAACACACATACCCACAAAATATATCACATGCATACAGACATGCATGCACGCGCATACACACGCACGTGCGCGCGCGTGCGTGCGCACACACACACACGATATCTCTCACTTATATGCAGTTAATAATTTTTAAAACCAACGAACTACTTAATGTATGAATAGTTTGTGGTTTGTCACTTGGTGCTTAAAGTATGGGCAGCCACCCGGTGACCCACGAAATATTACCTGGATCCGGAGGTGGACTGAAAGTGGTTCTGAGGAGTAAAAGATCAAGGAGAGGCCATTCTTTTCTTTTCCCTCCGTGATGGGTTTATTGAGCTGGAGTTCACCTAAGCTGCGATTCTGACATCCAAGGTGCACAATTTATGTTTTTCAGCATATAATCATCTCATGATAGCCGCAGGGCGTTGGTCTAGGGACTCCTGAGAACACCAAAATCTGAGTCTCTCCTATAAAACACGGAGACATCTGCACACGGCCCAGGTTCGTCCCTGTGCCTCAGACAACCTCCGACGATTCGGAGCACCTGGTACAGTGCGTGGCTGCGTCCATTGCTGTGTCCGTGGTTGCTGTGCTAATGAGAGGCTGTAACGTGTTTCAAACCCTTTTGACTGGTGCACAGATGAGGAACCTGCCTACAGAACGGGTCCACTTTAAAACAGCTACGTTGTCCCCCCAAAGGAACACTGCATCCAGGAGTCCTCATTCTCCCCCAGGCATTTTTATCTTTGTGTGCTCCGTGGCCTCAACGCTGGGCAGGAATTGATGGCTCCTAGACCCCAGGGGCAGACTTTCCCTGGCATTTCTTATTGCCCTCCAGCGCAGGACAAGGGGCATGACTGGTGTTGTGCTCCAAGACCCCCTCTCTTAGACAGACTTTTCTGATCCAAGAAACGTATGGGTAACCAAGCGTTGGCTTCAGCCCACACCACCAAGGAGCTCTCAGCTTTCACGCAATGCCACTGTCCTGGCACCCCGAGATAGCCACCCACTCCGCCCTGCACAATGCCTCCCAAGCCTTTTAAAGCCACGTGGTCCTGCATCACTATGATGGATCAGTAGCACCAACTAGTTCCCATCCCTACCCCACACCCCTGCTAAACTCTGAAGAAAACCTCCACCCTTTAACAAACACTTCCCCAACATATGACGTTTTATAGCTAATTTCCAACGACCACTGCGCCTAACCCAAAATGGCCAGTTTCAATGAAGACAAATGGCGCTGTAAAAGTTACTATTTAAGATATTAAAAATATCATAATTTCTCTTCTGTTACTGTGATAAAACACTCTGACCAACACAACGTAGGGGAGGAAAGCATTTATTTGGCTTACACTTTTAGGTGGCAGTTCTCCACTGAAGGAAGTCAAGGCAGGAACTCACTCTTGGTCAAGGATACAGCAGAAACGATAGCGGGAAGGCTGCCTGTCACTCCAGGCCAGGCCTACCTACTCAGAAGATGGTGCCACCCACAGTGGGCTTGGCCCTCCTACCTCAAAATTAACAATCAAGACAGCCCCTCACAGACATGTCCGTAGACCACTCTGATTTGGGAAATCCCTCTACTGAGACTTCCTTCTCAGGTGACTCTGGGCTGTGTCAAATTGGCAGTTAAAGCTGATAGGGACAGTCAGCCTGTCTTCTCAGATATGTACCACACACAAATAGCTCATTAGATGAGACTGACTAACCTCCCCCTAAACTGCTACAAAGAAAAGAGGAAACAAATCCTCTCCTGGAGTGTCATCTTTTCTTCTGGAACTTGCTTGCTGTGGTTGTATAGCAGAGTATGTAATTAATTCTCTACTTGGGATTTTACTAATGTTTCTTTCCAGTTTGCATGCTTTTTTATTTCTTTTTCTTGCCTAATTGCTCTGGCTATAACTTCCAGCAACATGTTTAATAGCAGTGTAAAAGTGGGTTTCTTTGTAGAAAAAAAAAAAAAGCATTCAGTTTGTCATCACTGAATTCACTTTTCTCACTTCGGACTATTCTGGAATGCCCTTTTTCAAGCTAAGGCAGTTCTATCCATGCCTAGTTTCTTTCTAATCATGCGAGAGTCATGTTGAATGTGCTCAAATTCTTTTTCTGTGTGAATTGAGGTGATTGTATAGTGTATTTTGTTTTTCTCTATGAATGGGGTATAATATAAGGACTGATTTTTGTATATTGACTCACCCCTGTGTTCCAGGGATATACCCCTCTTGGTTATAGCTTGTATTCCCTTTAATTTGTTGCTGGATTCATTTTGCTAGTGTATTACTGAGAATTTTTTATACTATATTAACAAAAGAAGTTTGTTGTAGTTGTCTTAAGATATCTTTCTCAGTCTGTTACTCAGTTTTTCTATTTCTCCTTCAGTCAATTTTAGTTTGTTCCTAGAAGCTTCTTAACTTCATCTCAGATAGTGTGTCAACATCATTACTCAGTGTGTTCTCTGATCTTTTATCTCTGCAAGCTTGCTAATACTGTCCATACTATTTTTCTCATTTTTGGAATTTAAGCTTTTATTGTAGAAAATTTCATTGACTTTTCTTAAAGAACTGATTGTCCTCTGTTCTGTTCATATTTTTAATTTTTTCCAGCTCTGAGTTTAGTTTACTCTTCTAGTTTCTTATAGTGTAAAACTGTTTTGATTTAGCTTTTTCTTATTTTTAATTATAATGATTTACAGCTGTAAACTTCCCTCTGGGCTCTGGCTTTGTGTCGCCTCCATGAGCTTTGGTTACATTGCAGGTTTGTTTTCATGAGTATCTCAATAGATGTTCTCATTCATCTTACAATTTCTTCTTTGTTCAAATTGTTTGAGTATATTAGTCATTGAAACCTCACACACTTGTAAAGTTTTTCTCCTATTGTTAGTTTACAGTATTATTCCTCCCAGTTTGGAAAAGATACTTTGTACGATTTCAATACTTTAAACTTGTTTTGTGACCTGACATAAGGTCCACAGCAGAGAATGATTTGTTTTCATGAAGATGATTTTTCTTCTGCTGTGAAAGTACGAAGCATTCTATGTGTCTCTTAGGTTTATTTGATTTATGATGGTTTTTTAAAATATTTTTTAATAAAGATTTACTTATTTTTATTTTATGTGTATGTGTGTGTGCCTGGTGCCTGTAGTGCCCAGAAGAGGGCACTAGATCTCCTGGAACTGGTGTCCTGGAGAGTTGAGTCATCATATGGATGCTGGGAATTGAACCTGGGTCCTCTTCAAGAGCAACCAGTGCTCTTAACTGCTGAGGCATCTCTCCAGCCCCTGTTCTGTCATTTTCTATTTCTATAGACCCGCATATGGCTTCCTGGATTCCCTATTCACACAGGGAACTTTCCAAAGTTCATATCCTCCAACTTGCCTCCTCTAGCCTCTTCTTCCCCCAGGCTTCACATTTCTTGCCTTATCTTTTGAACTTTGCCCCAACTGGCTGGAATTTATTTTCCTTTAGATTCCTTTGACAAACATCAGGGAACTAATTTCAGCTCTGGGAGAACTACTAGTCAGAGAAAACAAACCAAGCCTCTGGAGAAACCCATGACCCCAGTTCTTTGGGAATAAGGTTTTTATTGTTTTCTCTGGTACCGCCAACTGTGTTGGTAACACGGGCTACCACATGTATGGACCTCGTGAGTTGGAGAGTGGGTGTGGCAGTCAGGAATCAACACACACAGCACTTTGTTACGGAAAGCCGGCATCTTCCTTACTCATCATCATCCCTCTTTGTACGTTTCTGATTAACATTTGGCATTCCCTGAAAGTTGATTCTGACAGATTTACCAGTTTGTTCTCTGCTTTTATGGAAGAGTTTTGTCATTTCCCATTCTGTCATGTTGGTAACACCCTCTCCAGTGTCATATACTTCTTCACTTATCAGAACCAGGGAGGAACTGGACACCAGTGAGGTAAAGGATGTTACCCCTCCCTAGGATGGCCACCGCCTCTCTCTGAGATGGTTCTGCATCTTGTATTAACTTTCCAATGCTGTTTTAACAAGTTGTCGTAAAGTTAGTGGCTTGTGTAATATAATTTACATAGCTTTTGAGGTCAGAAATCTGAAGTGGGTCTCGCTGACCTAGAATCAAGTTGGCAGGACTTTGCTCCTTCTGGAGACTCTACGGAGGATCTGTGTCCTTGGCCTTTCCAGTTTCTGGATGCCATCTGCATTCCTTGGCTCATGAGGCTCTTCCTCCATCTTCAAAGCCAACAACATCAGGCCAAGGATGTCCCTTGCTGCTGCCTCCCCGGGTCTTTCTTCTGTATCCTTTTTTCCTCTCTAGGACCACTTGTGATTGTATTGGTCCTTCCTGGCTTATCCAGGAAAATGTCTGCACATCTGAATGACCATGCGCATCCTTCACCACGTAACAACACACATTCACGGCTTCTAGAGGTTAAGACCTTGGTGTCTTTGGAGGACCACGATGCTGCCTGCTACATATTACATGCCCAAGAATTTGTTTTATAATCGTTTCTTCACATAATTTGGTATTTAAAGAATCTGAGAAAGAAGAGCAAGGTCCTATAGTTTGATACAATGGCCTTTTTAATTGGCAGTTTTCAGCTCACTTTATGTCTCTGGATTCAGCTACCACCTGGTGTCATTTTCCAATGTAACATTGCCCTCACCCACATTTGTGTTGTTAAGATTAAATATGTTGTATTCCTATATGATATAGACCCAATGGTACTTTTATACATGTATGTTTTATTTAATTGCTTTCAAAGTCAGTTGAGGAAAGAGGGGAACTGCATTTGTGCTATTTTTATAATTAATTTAATTATCATTATTATGTGTATACATATATATCAAAGTTATTATTATCTGGGTGTCTTAGTTAGGGCTTCTATTGCCATGATAAAAAAAAAACCACCATGAACACCAAAAAGCAAGCTGGGAAGGAAAGGTTTATTCAGTTTATTCAGACGACTGGAGGAAGTCAGGATAGGAAGTCAAACAAGGCTGGACCCTAGAGCCAGGACCTGATGCAGAGGCTGTGGAAGGGTGCTGCTTATTGGCTTGCTCAGTTAGAGCACTCGGACCACCACCACTGGTGACCCAGGGATGGCCCACAATGGGCTGGGCCCTCCCCCGATGGTCAATGATTGAGGGAATGCCTTACAGCTGGATCTTGTGGAGGCATTTCCTCAACTGAGTGTCCTTCCTCTCTGATGACTCTGGCTTGTGTCAAGTTGACATACAAAAGCAGCTAGTTGTACTAGGGTTTGCAACCTAAAACTTTCTTTTACTATGTCTTGTAAGGTCTATTGACAACAAATTCTCTCCTGTTTTAACATCTGGGACAATCTATTTCACCTTTGAATGGCAGTTTTATTGGACGTTGGGTTCCTGGTGGACAGCATTTGCTCTGCCTATGCTGTCTCGTGGTCTCCTGTTTTCTGTTACTTCTTATGAAAAGTCAGCTGCTAGCTGAATGGGGCTCCCTTTTATGCCACAAGTCATTCTGTCTTGCCAGTCTGCAAAATTTCTGCTTTTCAGTGTTTTTTTTCTTTGATGTCTTGGGATCTCTTCATTTATTGTGTTTGAAGTTTATTGGATATGTAGACTGTTTTCCTCAAATGTGGTAAGTTTTCACCAACTATGTTTCTTTTTTTTTCTCTTGTCTTTAGCACTGATCTGTCTTATTCCTCAATTCCTTTCCCAAATTCATCCCCTCTATGAACTCCCTTCTCTCCTCCTCCCTATCCATACATCTCCTCCTCCTTCCATACATCCCCTCATCCCTCCCTTGATCCGTCTTTTCCTCCCTCCTCCTATCCTTCTCTCATCATCATTCTCCCAACAGATGGAACTTTTTCTAAGGTGAACTAGTGAGAATTAGAAACAGAAAAGAAGAAACAGTTTCCAGCTTAAGTACCAAAGCCTCAAATTCTTCTTGAGGTTTTCTTACCAAAATGTAATGATTTTCCTGGAGAAGCAGTGTTTGTTCATTTGTCGTATTCCCTTAGTACAATTACTGCAGAGTTTAAGTTGTTTCTTTTAATTTGCTTTTCACTCATGGGGGTCCTCTGGCCCCTGTAACAAGAATGAAGCTCTTGGGGCCTTGGTGCTTGAAAGCTCTTCATAGGACCAAGGTAATATTCAAAGCAGAGGACACTGTACTTGTCAGGGTCTAATGAGGTGTAGCTGTTGGAGACACAAATCCAGTTATATTACAGGAAGAACCTTGCTGGACATGAGTGAGACAGCAAGCATAGCTTGCCCAGGCTACATCAAAGCCAAGGCCTGAGTCTCCCCCATCCTAGTTGGCTTTAACTGTCAACTTGACATAGCCTAAAGTCACCTGAGAATAAAGCCTCTATTGAGGCATTTCCCAGATCATATTGGCCTGTGGGCATTTCTGTGGGGAGTTGTCTTGACTGATGATTGATTTGGGAGGACCCGGTCGGTCCATGGTGGACCACATCGTTCCCTGGGCAAGTGCTCCTGGGCTGTACCAGAAAGCTAGCAAAGCAAGAGCCTTTGAGTGAGCCATCAAACATCCTCCTTCATGGTTTCTGCTTCAAGTTCCTGTTTAAGATCTGCCTTGTCTTTCCTTAGCAATAGACGGTGACCTGGAAGTGTAAATCAAATAAAGTCTTTCTTCCTCTAAATTACTCTTGGTTATAACACTTGTTACAGTAACAGAATGAAGCTACAACATTTCTTCCCTCTTGACTTGGCCCTCTTCTGTGTATACTTCCTCCTGAGATCCTGGTGAGCTGCTCCACATAAGTGACTCTTATGATTTCACTACAAGCTTTACAGTTCAGGCAGGACAATTATGTTTCTTTGTGTGTTTGTGTGTTCTCAGTTTTTTGTTGTTGTTGCTGCTGCTACTTCTCCTACCCTGACAAAAGCAGCTTAAAAGCTTACAGCTCAAGAGTACAGTCGATTGTGCCAGGGTAGTCACAGAGGCAGGAACTTGAACCATTGGGTCACATCATGTCCACAATCAGGAAGCAGACGGGGAATGAATGAATGACTTCTGTTAGGGTCTCTTCTTCCACTTGTAAAGATCTGGATCCAAGCCAGAGAATGGTGTAACCCACAGTGGGTGGACCCACAGTCTTCCCACCTCTGGTAACAAAGTCGAGAAAATCTCCCGAAGTTACGCACAGTGACCCGTCTCCCAGGTGATTCTAGAGTCTGCCAGTTAGTACTAAACGAGACAAACCCTGATTAGACTACATGCCCACTCCCTGGACAAACACTTATGGCTAACCAGCTGTGGATTATGGGCCCTTCCCTGCAGCCCTCTGAGGGCAGACCAGATATTACGTACACACCCATCAAAGTCACATCAGATGAAGCAGGCCCTTTGGTGAGCAAAATGAGGGAGTCAAGCCATCAGAATGGCCCACGTTTTTCCCTTTAAAAATTACGCATGGTAGAAAGGTGGCTCAGCTAACCACTGTGCTTGCAGAAAACCTGGATTTAGTTTCCAGCACCCACAACTGTCTGTAACTCCAGTTCTAGGGAATTGGATACCCTCTCCTGACCCCCACAGGCACCATGCACAAATGAGGCGCACATATATACATAATACATAATACATACATACACACACACACATACATACATACATATATTACATACAGGCAGGCAGGACACTCAGACACGTAAAATAAAATAATCACTAAACACACATGTAGATAAGTACTCATGCAAGTTTACACACCCAACAGTCACTCCCCTTACAACTGTTTTGATTTATGATATTTTTATGATGACATAAAAGACAACATCCCTGCATAGTTTGGGGATTGGGGGGATGACTCGGCGGGTCAAGAGCTCTTTGTAAGCATAAGTGTGAGGAGTGAGTTCAGATCCTAGACACCCATACAAAGGTGGGGCAGACATGGCGGCCTGCCTGGAACCCTGGGGCTGCATCCCTGGAACAAACTGGCTACTCGACTAGCCAAACAGGTCAGTGAGGAGTTCAAGTGAGAGACCCTCCTTCAATATGTAAGGTGGGGGATGACCAAGGAAGTCAACCTCTGGAAACACGTTTGTACACACACACATACTCGCCGTCAACAGGAATTGGGTTTGGCTCCTGCCCCAGATTAGGCAGCAGAGAGCCGCGCCTCCCTCCAGCCGCAGGAACACGAAGGGGAAAAGCCTGACTCCGTAGGCTGCTGCTCTGCTGGTCTAGGAGATTCAGTAGGCTTGACATCCTGTTTTGTAACCCAGGGTAGTTTTAGGGAGGAGGGGTTAGTCAGGCTCCCTTGTGGGCAGAGGAGCGTCTGCAGTTAATCTGTGTGTACTCTAAATCTCTCTGACGTACTCCGAACTTAAAAATCAAACTTCCTAAGAGCCGTCTCTTTTGACTGTGCTCCTTGTGCAAAAATGAATAAGCTCTTCCAAAAAAAAAAAAAAAAACCTGAAGTGAGTGCAGATTGTGCAAGTCAAAGGAAGAACCCATTTAAGTTGTGCCCAAGCAGTAAACTTCTCCAAGGAGACTGTGGTCATTGGACCTTCATAAATGGAAACTGCAGAGTGGCCTTCGACACGGCGATTTTCACATCGCCTTTGAGAGTCAGATTGATTCTGACTTTCTGGATGACACTGAGGCTGAAAGCTCTGACTCACAGAGGTGCAGAATAACAAACCCAACTCACCAAGCTGGATGACGGGAATTGTCAACCCGATGCTACCTCGTTTTCTGCAAGCTTGAGCTCTTACTCTGGCAGCGTGTGCCTACAAAAGGCTGGCTGGGACGGCAGGCTTCAGTCGTTCATCTATGTCACATACAAACCCTGTGCTGCTTCTATCTCACCTGCTGTCCCTCTGGACACAATGACGGGGCCTACCGTGGTATGTGGCCTCTGGTTCTACCATGTTCATGTCCTGAAATGAATAAGAAAGCAGACAGAGCAAGCCAGTAAACACGTTCCTTCATGGCCTCTGTTTCAGTTCCTGTTCTGTGCAAGTTCCTGCCCCGACTTCCCTCAGTGATGGACTGTTACCTGGAAATGTAGGATGAATGAAACCCTTTCCTCCCCAAGTTGCTTTTGGTCATGCTGTCTCCTCACAGCAATAGAAACCTAACTAAGACAGGAACCAAGACTCATAGAGAGCCTTCGCATCACATTTAATTACGCTTAGGTTTCCTCTTCTACCTTAAACTGGAGACACCCTCCTGGGTTAATCCAAACTCATTCTATGAGTTATTTTTCTTGTTACTGTGATGAAATACCCAACAAGAAGCAATAATGGAAGGAAGGGGAGACTTACTTCAGCTTGCTGTTTAAGATACAGTCCACCACAACAGGAAAGGCAGCCTGTCACATTGCTGATGCACTCAGGTGACAGAGAGTAGACAGGAAGCAGAGTCAGGCTACAAACCTTAAGGCCAGCCCCAGCAATCCCCTTCCTCCAGCAAGGCGCCAAACCTTCCACAGCCTTCCAAACCAGCACCATGAGCTAGAGTTCAAGTAAGAGCCGGAGGGGAACATTTTACACTGAAACCCAACAGTCACTGAGACTGTCCTCTGCTTAGGAGAGTTGGACCCTGTGTTCCCTTTCACCTACTGATGAAACTTCCACAAGTTGTGGGGAGCTCAGGCTCCAAGTAGGATCAGTTTTCAGGTGTCCACAGCAGTGACCAAGACCTCTGTTGGTGACTGTACTGGCGTTGCTTGCCAGGATCAAAGGCAGCAAGGCCTACAGTGTGAGGCGTCTTTCCCTTCCCAAAGCAACGGAATCTACCCCTTGGCATGTGCCTAGGGAACTCAGTGGGTCATGGAATCATGGTCTGGCCAAATCTCTGACTGGTGTGACCATGGCAACATCATTCAAAGTTTCTAGAAAAGACTCACCAAGTGACTTTTTCTTTGATGACGCTATTTCCTCAAACCTTTTGTCTTAATTTGTTTTCTGTTGCTATAACAAAAATACACAAAACTGGGGAGTTTATGAAGGACAGAAGTTTATTTGGCTCACATTTCTGGAGGGTGGGAGTCCTAGAGCACAGTGCTGGCGCTCAGCAGTGTCTGGTGAAGGCTTGCAGCTGCTTCCTAAGGTCATGGGGTTGTTGCATGGGGAGACAGAGAAGTGTGCCAGCTCAGGCTCTCCTCCTCCTCCTCTTTTAAAGCCACTATTACCATAATGGGGCTGGTACCCTTGTCACCTCACCTAATCCTAACAAAGGCCCCACCCGGTGCCATCAACATATGATTTGGATGATTATGTTTTACACACGTGAACTTGTAGGGACCATGTTCAAAGGGCAGTGACCTTTGGTCGTTGGTCCCGGTCTCTGCACAGTGTTTTTCAGTACAACACTCTCTGGCTCTCTTTTGCTAGGTCCCATGTACCTGCAGTTCTGAACCCCTTCATCCTAGGTAGGACCTGCTCCCTGTTGACACCATTGCCTTGCTAATCCTGTGGATGTCTCATCATCCTTTGCCCAGCTGCCTCATCTCGAAGCTCACGTCCATCCTTGCAAGTGCTCTCTGGCTTTTGTGACATTTGCAGGAAAATCTGAAAGTCCTGTTGAAAATAAAACCTTCTACCAGCCCTGCACCTGGTGGAGAGGACCCTTCAGCCTTTCTGCTGAGGTCACAGCGGTGGCCATCAGCAAATGCCCCCCCCCATCTCCTGTCCAGTCGGCTTTTCCTGTCTTTCCTCTTTGCATGCCTCTGACATCTCACTGTCCCCATCTGAGCCTAGTGACTTGCCTTTCCTGTTGGCACAGACAAAACTCCCACAAGAGTGGTCACTGTCTCCATTCATCTCTATTCCTTGAATCCCCTGAGTCTCAAAATCATGTCTGCAGACATTATCCTGCCCGAGCCATCTTCTCCAAGGTCACTGATGACTTCGCTGCTTTTGAATCTGCAGTCTGGTTCTCACTAGTTATTCATGGCACGTGACAGGGCCTTCCATCATATGCCATGGGGTGCTTTACAGAACATTATTACAGTTTCTTGGTCTCTAACCAATGTGCTCTTTTTTGGACGTTAGTCTCCCTTGTGGTCATCACTCTTCTTCCCACCTTTGAGGTGTTGCCACATGCCGAGGCACAGGCTCTGTAGCTCCCCTTGTCACGCTAAGAAATATTTCAACTGGAAGTGAAAGTGCATGTCGATGAACCTCTGGACACGAATACATTTGAGCATAATAACCACGAAGTATGGCTCCATAAGCCTAAGGACTTGAGTTCCAGCCCCTGTAACAAAAGCCAGGACTGGTCCCAGTGTTGGGCAGGCAGTGACAGGTGAATCTCTGGGACTCAGTGGTCAGCCAGCATAGCATATGTGGTGAACTCCAGGCCAGAGAGAGACCCTGTAGACAACACCTGAGGAGCCATACTCAGGTTTGGTCTCTGCCCTCTGCCCTCCACACACTTAATAAAATGCACACATACGCAAACTTATTGGTCTTTCGAAACGCACAAGAGCGTGATGGCTTCTCGTCAGCTCTACCACTCTGACATTTGGGCTCAGCCACCACCGTTGTCTTTCTTGGCAGGTGGCAATGACCTCCCTTTTCCTACCTTTCCCTTCCTGTCTCTTCCCCTTTCCCCTCCCTGCCTATCCTAATCAGTGATTAATTTCTTTTTTTTCTTTAACAGCCTTAGTAACACATAAGTCACACCCGATCAATTCACCCAAAGTATACAATAAATCAAAACATCAATGTCTTCTCCGAGTTTCTGACCATCATTATGGCCGACTCGCTGCTATTCCCACATGTTAGCTGTCAGCCTTCATTCCTATCTCTCCACCCCTTAGGCAACCACCGATATACTTTCTGTCTCTGTGGATCTGTCTTTGCTGGGATTTGCTAGAAACAGGATCCTATACCCTGGGCCTTCAGCCAGCAATTCTTTGATACCTCCTATCAAGCTCATGTGTGCTCGAGCACTCAGACCCCTCAGCAGCCTCTGCTTCAGTTTAGAAGACAATGTTTTTGTCATCCACTAACAGTGATGGCTAATGTTTTCAGCTTGGCAGGATCTAGCATCCTAAAGAAACACATCTGTGAGGGAGTTCTTGATTAGATGAACTGAGGTTCAAAGACTCCCCCTACATGTGGATGGGACCATTCCATAGGCTGGCATCCAGGGCTGAATGAAAAGGGGAAAGCAGCTAGACGCAGCATCATTTCTTTTTGCTTCCCAAATGTGGGTGCAATGTGACCAGACTGCTCAAATTTCTGACCCCACCCCCATGACTTCCAGACAGAGGTACTCGAGGACTCTGAGCCAAAATCAACCTTTAAGTTGTATTTGTCAGGGCATTTCATCACAGCAATGAGAAAGGCAACTAACTCGCTGGCCCTGTGTGATACAGACCTCTGCTTCTGCCTCCTGTTCCTCCTCATTCATTCACCTTATTTCTGACACTCTTGACTCCTCACCCTTCCTCCCTTCCCCTTCACAGGTTCTTCCTTCTGCCTAGCAACTCTTTCCTCAGATACCCCCGGGCCCTGTTTCCCTCCCCTCACCTCCATGCCATGCAAATCTTTTGCTTATGTTGCCTTTTGGTGAAATCTACCTCCTAGCCTGTCTTGTCTCTGGCATTCCCAGTTCCTCTGCTTTCTCTTTTCTTTCCTTTCAAACATCTCATATGTGTTCTGTAAGTGATCTGGTGGGACGATGTTGAGGTTTACAGCCTAACCCTGCTTTCTGATCTGCCCAGAAGTCAACACAATCCACCTGCCACAGACGTGAGCTGCTTCTGCCCCCACACCTTCTCTGCCGTGATGCATTGTACCCTCTCAAACTGTGAGCCAAAATAAATTCTTCCTCCTTTAAGGAGGAATACCTGCTTCTTTTCAGGTATGGATCATAGCAATGAGGGAGGTAGCTAATTTAGGCTTCCTGATGAATAGCCCTGGTTATCACCCCTGAAGCATATTCAGCTGTCAGTCAACACCTTGTAGGTAGTGATTACTGGGTGTGTGTCTGAGGAGGCCAAACCAGCTTATCAAAAAGACATCTGCACCCTTATCTTCATTGCATCGTTTGCAATTGCAAAACACAGAGTCAAATCAGATGCTCATCAGTGGGAGGAAGGACTAAAGGCACTACAGTACACAAATACAATGGAATGCTTTTTCCACCATAGAAAAATGAATGAAAACTCATCCCTGTTGGCAGCATGGATACAGAGCATTACAGAGAATGAAATAAAACAGACACAGAAATCGAAAGATGACATTCTGTCACTTGTGTGGCAGCTGAGAAGATTGATTCCAGCTAGTTGGTCATAGTTTTATATGTCTGTAACCCCAGCACTCAAGACACTGAGCCAGGAGGATCAAGAGCTCAAAGCCAACCTGAGTTATGTAGCAAGAAAGGAGCAAGGGGAGAAAGAAAAAAGGAAGACAGGAGGAAGAGTGGGGAAAGAAAGATTACTAGAGTCTAAGAAAGACGGGACAGGGAGAGAGCAAGATTGGACAACAGTTGCCAAATAGATAGGAGCATTCTTCTTTTAAATAAAAATAATTGTTTTTATTTTGTGTGTATGAGTATTTTGCCATACATACATACATATATATATACATACATATATGCATGTGTGTGCAATGCCACAGAGGCCAGAAGAAGGCATTACATCCTCTGGAACTAGACTTAGAGCCGATTGAGAGCTACGGTGTGGATGCTGGGAACTGAACCTGGACTCTCTGGAAGAGCAACCAGAGATCTTAAATCACTGAGCCATCCCTCCAGCCCTGGCTGTTCTAGTATACTCTATAGCACAGGCGGGTGACTAGCGTTTACGACAACTTCTATAGTCTATTTATTTACTTTGTTAAATTAGAATCCTGATGAACAGCCTGAGACGTTCTCAGATTTATGATCCATCAGCCTCAGCTCCCTCAAGGGCTGGTTTTCTAGGCATGCACTTACCATATCCATATTACAAGGTCCATAAAGAACTACAAGTTCACAGGTTCCTAACCCAGGGTGATGAGGACTGCTCTGGGAGCTGGTGATTTTAATTTCTCTGATTAGACCGTGACTTGTGGTGGGCAGGATGACTAGAGATTAGCCCCTTAACCAGAGACACAGCGTGTCCCGTTATCACCCCGAGCCCACAACCAGCTACAACGTTTTCGTGCCAATTAAAAATAAACAGGACAAAGTTCTGCACTGTTAACTTTGAAAGTAGATGGCAGATGAGTCACAGATTCCCAACAGGGGAAGCCAGGACTGGGCTCCCAGAGGACATCAGCTGCTTCACCCTCAGGGTGTTCCTGGGAACCAGGGCTGCTCCAGTTCCCTTGTGGGCTCCTCCAGGCTTTCAGGGAGTGTCTGCACCCCGAGTGGAGGGCCAGTGTTAGCTCCCCCATGCCTTTCAGCTCCACCGAGGTCTCTCTGTGCACCCAAGCCGAGGGTGTTTGTTGGGGGGGGGCATTCAGGACCTCTGTGGGGTGAAGAGGAGGCCTCCGGAAGTTCTAAGTATTTGTCCTGTAATGTCTCCAGTTGTGAGGGCAGCCGGCTAAGCTGTTCTGTGCGCTTCAGGTGCCTTCTTAGCTTCTGGCTTCCGGGCTTTGACAATCTCAGAGACGAAGTCAAAACCAGAGGACGAAGGTGTTCCTGGCTGCTTCCTATCCCTCCTTGACATTTCCCAGAAAGCCTCTGTGCGGAGACACCGAAGTCCCTCACAGGCTTCACCTTCATTAAATCCAGCAACAGAAAAGTCACACACCATGATTTTGATTGTTGTGTATTTTTCCCAGCTCCAGATAGCAATGTCCTGCACTGCCCTGCACTTGTGAATCCATACTTAATGGGTATGGTTTGGCTCACACTGGCTGAAAGAGTAGCAGCGCGCACTCCCGTAACAAAAATCCTCCAAGTCTGGGTAACTGAGACATGTACCTTGTAGTTTTGGAGATTGGGAAGCTTGGTATGGAGGCATTGGTTGATGCCTAGTAAACACCGTTCATATACAGTGGGAGTTCTTGTACAGGGGGAGGAAAAGGGCCTGCTGGGGTTCCCTTCACGCAAGCACTAATCGTATTCATGAGGCTTCACCCTAGTATCTAAGCACCTTCCGAAGGCCCTGACACTGGCAGTCCACGTTCTCCATGCTGCTGCTGAAGCAGCCTGAGGGATTCTTCTCAGAGACTTCTAAGCTCATGAGACACAGGGACTCTTGACTCCACCACAGAAAAGAATTTCAGGACAAGGAAGCAGGAAACACAGTTGGAATTTATTAAGAAAATACCTTTCTAAAAGTTAATTATGTGTATATGTGTGCAAGGGGAGTTATGTGCACCTGAGTGCAGGTGCCACAGAGGCCAGCAAGTGAGTGCTGGAGACTGGACCTGTGTCCTCTACAAGAGCAACAGTACTCTTAATCCCTAAGCACTCTCTCCAGACCTAAGAAAAGCTGGTAATACAGATTTAAGTAAGGAGAGGGACAGGGACAGGGAGAGAGGGAGATTAAGAACGGGATATCTGTACATAACTTTGGACAGCAGTTTTATGGCATTTTTTAAGGGAAGGGAGGATTATTCATGAGTTAAGGCAGAGACTTCCAGGAATGGGTCTGGACTTTTCCAGACTAGGGCTACTCCCCTCCTCTGTCCTCACATGGGGTTGTTTGTTGTGGCATGGCGTCAGACTAATGATGGGAGCAGGCGATTCTGCAAAGCTCGTGAGCTGTAGGATGAAGCAGAGGGACAGTTGGCCTCCTCTGGTTGGCTGGCTTGTTTCAAACTTGTTTGAGCTGTTCTTGTATCTACTGTTGGAGGAGTCACATGCTCTGCGGTTGGTTGCATCAGACTTCAGCCACCCAGCAGTTGGCCCATTTATCTAATTATCCTGCCTCAGCCCCACCCATCCCATCCCATTGAGGATCAGGCTTCTGAACATGAGCTGGGGAATCTGCAGAAGATACGGAGGAGTGAGACCCTTTATCAGAGTCTTCTACAGCCTTACATTTCTTGCTAAGGTCCTAGGACCTCAGAAGGGTTCTGAGGTTGCATTTCTTGGTAGAACTGGCATTAAGTCTCCTTGTGTGCTCTCATGGGAGTGGCTGGGACAATTGGGACTGATGTTCTTCTGTTCCTGTCTTTATGTTCTTAGAGACAAGGGAGTGAGCATGAGTCCTGAGCCTGGAGGGAGGGAAGATTCTAAACCCAGTATAGAGAGAGTCAGTTGCCTCTCGCTCTTGGCTCTCAATATTCTGCAGGAGGCTGTGTAACTAGAAGCCAGGATGTGACGGGTCTCTAGGCCAAGCACAGTCTCCATCTGGGGAGAGGGACCCAGCAACAAACAGGACCAAACCGCTGAGTGTCAAAACTGGATTCTGTCTTCTGTCCAGGAAGAAGTGATCACGTTCTCACCTCCATCCTCAGGCCATGCCTCTCCTAAGGTGAAATCTGGCATGTGAGCATTACTCTAGCCCTTTGATGGGGGCATGATGGGACCAAAATCCCTTCGGTTGAGGCTGTCACAGTTGGCAGAATATGGGCACACATACAAAGGCACTTGGTCTTCTTCCTTTCACCCAGCCCCCCTCATTTCACACATTCCAAGCTTCAAGCCTCCGCTTGGCCAGAGCTCTAGCCCAAAGGTCAGTCTGACCCATGTTCTCCCCCTGAAGCACATGGTCTTGGTGACAGAGCATTGCAGATGGGTGATTTATAGTTCCCAGCATCTAAGCTTTAGTGGAAGGAGATCAAATCTAGACGCTGGGAGAATCTACACTAGATTCTACAGGAAAGCAACTGCGGGGCAATGAGCCACAGTTTCAAAGCTTGAATAGGAGTCTGCCACTTCATTGGTTCACTTTCTGTTACTATAATTGAATACTGCAGATGGGATAATATATTAAGAAGAAAACCCGAGTTTATTTGCCCCGAGGTTCTAGAGTCTAGGAAGTTCAACCACACAATACTGGCATCTGGTGAGAGACTTCCTGCTCCACCATAACATGGTGGATAAGCTCACGTGGCCAGACAGAGTAAGTGTAATAGCTCAATAGTACCTCTTCTAATAAGGTCACTGATACCATGATGGGCACCTCCTCACCATGACCCCAATTGATCCTAATTATTCCCCCAAAGGCCCCACCTCCAGACACAATCAACATACAGATTTTTATTAAATTCTCAATACACTGACTGTGGAGGCTACCTTCAAGCCATAGCATCCAGGAAGGACAGGGTTTGGACATGCTGGGCAGAGCAAGCAGCATTCCCCAGTATGCACAGGTATTACGGAAGTACAGGACAGGAGCCATGTATATCTTGGTAGCTGGAGTAGGGTGGGGAGGTGATGTGAGGGGGTAGGCCTCTCAGGAGGACACAGACAGGGGGACTCACATTTCACCTGCTCTAGCAACCACTCTGGGGATTTTAATGATGAGGCAAAGTCTAGCTGAGGCTTCAGCCTCTGAGGAGAGGTCCATGTGGAGGCCTAACATCATGGCAGACAGGAGAGGGCTTACGCTTCAGTGAACCGAGGCAGAAGATGTTGACATTACCAACTTCTCACATGTGCAGAGGAGACACCTGCCAGGATGGGGGTAGGGAAAGACACCAGGTTCCATTGTACTTGGCACCTCAGAGTCTTGGCATATCTAATGGTGATTGCAGGCAGCTGGGTGGTAGAGCCCAGGAGGACATAGGGCGCCCTGCTCTATCATTCTCTGCCTTCTTCACTTGAAACGGGCTGTTACCAAACCTGGACTTTGGTGAGTGGTCGCAAGCCCCATCCATCCTCCTGTCTCTGCCCACCACAGTGCTAGGGTTACACTCCCACCTTGTAAGCACACCTTGGCTTTTTATGTGAGCTTTGGGAATTCAAGCTTTGGGAACAGCAAGCCTCCTGTGCACCCATCCTTCCCCCCTGCCCCAGCTATCGTTTCAAAGATCTACTGGGATGTATTTAGACTTGAGAACCAGGGGTGGTTTTGTACATTTCTGTTCTCCAGGAAGTTAAAAAAAAAATGTTGTATTCTGTGACTTCAATTAGACCAATAAATAAAAGGTTTTAAAGTATCAACACTTGGAACCATAGGAGTGTCATGAAACTTTAATGAAAGAAACATAAGCTTGGGTGTAAGCTTGATCGTGGGAGTTGCCGCTTAGCAGCTCTTTTCCATGTTTTAAGTAACGGATTGTGCTAGCAGCATCGTCAGAAACATAATAAGATAACCATTACCGGCAAATCGTGTAGGCTCCTTCCCGGTGTGCTGGTTCCGCACAGGCACTCCACGTGGGAACTGCCTTCACAGCTCCCAACAGTGCCCCGAGTTACCCTGTTTTCCAAATCGAGAATAGAGGACTAATCCAAAAACAATTACAGTAACTTACCCAAAGTGTCAGTGTTCACTTGAGAGCCCCTTGAAACACAGACTGGAACGGCGCTCAGACTCGACACTCAGGGAAACGCTCAGGCTTCCGATCTGGGACCTGAGATTTTAGTGGCTGTGGATTTGAGTTGTCACTCTCCGAGCTCCGCAGATGGCAGATAATCGTAGCTAACTCGTGGCCCTGCTTTGAGGACGAACTGGCTGCTTAAAACAATGCCTGAGTCAGTTTAAGAGTGATGTGACCCCTTATTAGGAAGCCCAAATGGTTGCCATGGTAGCCGCCAGGCCCCGTGAAGTTGTGGTTATACTAAGGTTGTTCCGATCTCTCATAAATACAGTTGCTTCGCCGGATGAAATGCTGTTTCTTCATTTAACTACAGAGTGGAGTGTCATGGGGGCACAGAAGCCTGGGATTATGTAAAGCTGTCTCCTGGAAGCATCAGTTCTACTTTTAAAAGATGTATAGCTGCTGAATCCGTCATCCGAAATGCTCAAGAAAAGAAGCGTTTCAGATTGCAGGTTTTGTTTTTTTTTCAGATAAGACTTTTGCATTCCATGGTGACATGCCTCAGGGAAAAGATCAAGGTATTCACATAAAATTTATTTATGCTTTATGTACAGCCGTATCCAGAGCCTGGACTATTTTGTGAAGTATTTTTAATGCCTGTATGTTTAACAGCTATACATAATCAGAGATCACGGGTGTAATTTTCTTTCTTTAAAACTAAGATTTCTTGTTTATTAATCTAGGTTTGTGCGTGTACGTGTGTGTGTGTGCGCGCGTGCATGTGCTCAGGCCAGGAGAGGGCGTCAGGCGTCCTCCTCTATCATGTTCTATCTATTCCTTTGAGCCAGGGTCTCTCACTGAACCTGGGGCTCACATTTCTCTGCAAAGCTGAAAGCCAGCAAGCTTCAGGACATGCCTGTCTCCGCCTCTGCCCTCCTTGGAGCCTGGGTGCATGGGTGGGGCACCTGACTTTTTCCTGGATGCTGGCATTTGAACTCTGGTCCTCAAGGTGGCATGGCAAACACTTGCAACCACTGATCCATCTCTCCAGCACCAGGGATGGCGTTTTCCTTTGTGAATGTCGAGAAGAACTCAAAGTGTTTTCTGAGTCTGGATTTCCTGGTTAGGAATGCTCAACTTGTTGACTATTCCGTGAGATAAAATCCATGCATTTTCAGAGACCCAATGCAAGACTAGAATAAAGGTCTACTATTGGTAAACTGTCTTAATTTCCTAAGAAATTGCTAAATTTACAAGAATTACATGGAAATTTGGATTCAAATTGGATACAGAGTTTGACATGAATCAGATACAGACAAATGTGTCCTGAGACAGGAGACAATTCCCCTAGAAACAGCTTCCCCTTCAGCTTGCTTGCTGAGCTCTGCTCTGTTCCAATGCTGGACCCCACAGGGAGCTGAAGCGCTTCCTGGACCCAAATAAAAGTACAGTCTGTGACCCCAGGGTCTGTGACCCTTTCCCCTCATGAGGAGTTTGTGATCCGACACAGTAATGTCGAGGTGCCCTGCCTCTTACCAGCCGCTTTCGTTAGTCCATCATTCTTTCTAAAAGCTTTATGCTTAAAGCATTTAACATACCTGCTCAATTCCACAAATTTGGGTTCTGTTATTCTGGGGTTGAACTCAGGACCTTAGAAATGTTAGTCTTACAGCCGGCCACATCCCCAGCACTGAGGTGGTTCCATAGTTAAGAGCACTTGTTGCTCTAACAGAAGACCCCAGTCCGTTCTCATCACCCATATCAGGCTCATAGCTGCGTGTATGTTCAGCTTCAGGGAATCTGGTACCCTCTTCTGGCCTCCATGAGTAGCTGCATACACACAAATGCACACACACACACACACACACACACACACACACACACACACGCACGCACGCACACACCTTGGGTAAGGCTTGAAGAAGGACCTCTTGAATTTCAAACTTTTGGGACTCACTTGTTTTAGAATATGGGAAAGAGTAAAGAGTTGCCAGGATACAAGCAGAGACTCAGAAGTGCCAAACCGTTTGTATTTGTTTCCTTTATGGAGATGCCCCCCTTGTATTATGAAATAAATTGATATCAATCAAGCACACAAATAGTGGACCTTTAAATTTTTTTAATTTGTTTTGTTTGTATGCATGTATTGTCTGCTTGTGTGTCTGTACACTACATGCAAGCCTGGTGTCCATGGAGGCCAGAAAAGGATGTCAGGTCCTCTGGGACTACAGTTACAGATGGTTGTGAGCCTCGTGTGGGTGCTGCGAGTTGAACCCCGGGCCCTCCGGAAGAGCCTCCTTTGCATCCCCACAGTGGGCATTTTTAAGTAGTGCATGGTATAAGGGAAGTATGTACACACCCCAACACCCAGCTGTGTGTGGCCCCAGCCAGGCCCACCAAGTCCTGACAGGTGGAGATTTCAGAACTGGAAGCTGAGGTTGGAGTTATTAAGCCCCTGCTCTCCTCCAAGGCGCATCCTGTGAGCCTCCACACACACTCTTCCTGGGCCATAATGTATGGTTGCTGTATGTTTGAGCACTCCCAGTGTGCGGTGCCTATAGTGTTCAAGCTCATGGCCCAAAGACCAACATGTGCTTTTCACTGCAGAACCCACAGGAAGAGCTCTGCCTCAGGGGCCATCGGGTCCCTGATGGGGAGGTTCATTTCTGATGATCTGTATGCAAAGCCACCCACCTCTCCGTGAGGCCCGTCGGCCTGCATTGCTGTCCTGCACCTGGGCCTGCCGGTTCACCCGTTCATCCTGCAGCTGTCCACTTGCCTGGCTCAGTCTCTCTACAGGCCCCAGCCACTACCATGCCCAGCCAGCCGCTCATTCCTGCCTGCTCTGCCCTTCTGCACGCCAGAGTCCTCTGCCCCACCCCTCCGGCTCTGCGCTCCCCACCCCACAGGGACCTCCTCTCTCACTAAGCCACTTAGTCCTGTGATAGATTTCCTCTGGCAAGCCCAGAGTATCGATCCTGCCTCTCAGGGATTTGATTACAGTGTTTTCGAACAAAGTCAAAAGTAGATTCCACGAGAGGGCTCCGGTTAAGTAACCGCGGTGCTTTGTTGCTGCCTGCCAAACGCCCAGGACGAAGCAGGTAAGGACGTCGAGAGTAAAAGGTCAGAAGATGAAATCAGGGGGAAAAAATGAGAAGGTGTTATCAAGGGATGCCTGGCACAGACTGGCATCGGCTCCCAGCCAACGTAGAACTCTGAGCGAGAGAATGGTAGAAATGAGCCATTTCACGCTTAATCACAGTTTCCCACAAGGTACTTAAGGAATGAGGGGGGAACTAACTTGGACAATTAGCGTAATTAAACATTCATGGTGCCTGCCGCCTGTTTCCTGCCTGGGGATATCTTTGGAGCAGAAGCGTGGCTTTCCTCTTGGAGGTGACTTCAAGAGCAGCTGGCAGAAGGCGGTTTGCTGTGGGAACCTCTGAGCCCCCGGTTGGGGGACAGGGCCCTAGTGAAAGCTGTGCTGGTTGCAGCCTAGGCTGGGTGACACTGACCTGGTTGTCATGGAGATGGGTGGGAGAGCTAGCGCTGCTGACCCATTCTCATGCTGGCTCAGTTTCAAGCGGCATGAATTTGAGTCTTTGTGCCTCTATTTTGAGTCTTTTACAAGGAGGCCACACGGCAGCCCTTGCCTTTATGCCCCTCCTCAGCTTTTCATGGGCCCTGAACACTGACTCTGAGGGCCCATTGCCAGGACCGTTATGCCTACTTTTCACATGGGGAAACTGAGGCTCATGGCTCTGATCCCAGCAAGACTGCCTCTCAGCCATGATCCTCAGTTTTCCCGATTTATCCTAGGCCAGCTGCTGCTATTTCGGCTGGGCCTTCAACATCCTTCATCTAATGGGCCCTAGCTTTCTAGTAAGATGTTGTAGATGTCAAATGTGGTAGTGGGAGGGAAGGTACCACTCCCATACACAGGGAACTGTGTATACAGCCACCGTGGGTGCTGAGGAGTGGGGCTGGCCGAGTGATGGTCTGCCGGGCACAGTGAGCTGGAACAAGGGGAGCGTGCTCAGGTTTAGTGCATCCCTGGGTCCCAGACTTTGCCATTTTGGGCAAAAGAGGTAACAAGAGAGACACAAAGCAGAGGCTGCAACCTATGAGCTGAGGGTCATCACCCACACCATGGAAACTCCTTCCATTTCGCACTCAGGCTGACCACTGGACCCCGGGGGAAGGGGAAGGAAACAGAGGTGCGGCCCTGGCCTGGCGCAGGTTGGGGCTGTGGTGAGTGTGCCCTGATCTCACCTGCTGGCTGGGAGGGCTGGAGACCTGGCTGGTGTCTAGACAGGATGCTGAGAGAGCGAATCGATATCGGCTCCCTGGTCACCTGGCACGAGCCGCCAGCAGCCGCTTTGATGCTCTTTTCTTATTCATCCCAGAAGGCAGCTTCACATCCAAGGCCTCCCCACACCGGCCTCGCAGGGGTTCAGGCCCTCATCCTGTTCCTGAGCATGCTGCAGGCGTGTGTCTGTCCAGTGAGTGCCCACAGACGCCTTAGGATCTGCACACCTTTGAACAGCCTCCTCTCCCTCCCACGTGCCTCCAGGAGCTCCCCAGGCACAGGAAAGGGCTTCCTGGGTTAGCCTGTCACACTGGTGTCCCCCCCCCCCCCCCCCCGGCATCCCACAGGACTCTGTCTCTCAGCTCTGTGGGTTTGTCTACTGGTTTGCAATGAGCCGGCTCCCTCCCCATCCGGTCTGAGCCAGGGCTGTTCTGAAGAACACCACATCCCCTCACTTCTGCAGACAGCTCAGGATCTCCTCCGCTCTCTCCCCATCATGCCCGTCAGTCTCTCCACATCCTCAAGGTGTCGGTCCCACAGCGTGGCCTTCCTCTGGCCTTCCCTCCTGCCTTCCTCTATGGCCAGAATTACTCTCCTCACTCACCACATGGGCTTGCTCTTGGAACTTGTCCCTTTTGGATCCCCCTTTTACTCAGCCTATCTGGGGGGAAGGGTAGAGGGCACCCCATCTTGCCTTTCTCTGGGCCCTCCCCAGGGAGCATCAGCTTCTCTCCTGGGCTCTGAGAAAACATTCCAGGGCCAAATTTAAGTGGCCATGGCCCAGGAACACGGAGCTAGGTCACCCCAGTTTCCATGTTCCAACAGGGAAGCAGCTTCATGGAATTTTTGTAGTAACAGAACCAAAAGAGTTATAAATCAAGGCATTTAAAAAAACAAAAATACCCTATTGAAAACTGTAGGTGGGCCATACAGCAGCCTGAGGAATCTCCGCCATATCATCCATAGCGCTTCCATTGGCAAATAGTGTTGTGTTAATACAGTCCAAAGGTTTTTACCTGTTTATCAGGATGTTAGGTATGACACAAAGGTAAGCAAAAAAAAAAAAAAAAAAAGGCTCTTTGGAGAGCTAAAGGTTCAATGCATGAAGACAGTGCCTTTCCGGGAGTTCCCACCTACATGGCTCACCGATTCTGTGCAACTCCAGTACCTGAGTGTATACGGTGTGGCCCACACGGACCTTCTGGTATCCTGTCCATCAGGAGCAGACCCCGAAGCCTCTCGTCTTCCGTGCTTGAGGCGGGTCTAGGAGTGGGTACCATCACCATCACAGGTTTCTAGAGTTGGAACTGGCAGTGCTGGTGGCTCCCCTAAGCATCCAAGAGCCAGCACTGGCAGAGGAATCCCTTGGCCTCCTGGCCCTCTCTTGGGTGAGGCTTAGGCCTGGCTCACTGAGATTCTTGGCTGTCCCCGAAGGCATGTGGCTGGCTTTTTGGATGGATGCATGCAATTGCAGCTTTGTAAAGGGCCCACAGCAAGCCGCTAACAGCTGTGTCCTGCTGCCGCCTCTGCATCCTCAGAGGCTGCTCTGTACTCACCTGGCCACCCTGTACTCAGTTCCATCCTCAAGAAGCAACTAGTGCTTCCTGTTTGTCTGTCTTTTCAGGATATTGTAGGTGTGTGTGTCTGTGTGTGTGTGTGCGCATGTGAGCTTACAGATCTGCCCACCTCCATCTGCGCAGACTCCCATCATGTGGAAGAGTTATTTGGCCAGACCCTGACTGATGTGTACTGACTTCTTTGAGTTCAGCTTAATTTCAAAGTATACTCTGGACGTTTGCCACATGTATGAGATGCAGCTTCATCATTTTCACCCCATCCCCGCCCCATTCAACTCCATGTTCTTTTTTTGTCCTTTAACCCACTGGGTCCTGGTAGTGCTACCCATGTGTATGTGGGTGCGGGGCCCACGTCCCAGCCCCACGTCCCAGCCCCACGTCCCAGCCCCATGTTCCAGCCCCACGTCCCAAGCCACTTACCTTAATTATTCCTATCTAGGATACTTTCCATCCATAATTGCCCTGGCATTAACCCATGCCAGCTCCACTCTCTCCTTCCTCCTCTCCTGTTCTCTCTCTTTCTCTCCTCTGTCCTCCCTTCCCACGATCCTCTGTCCTCCAAGCCTACCTCACTTCTGCCCTACCCAGGTGTAGGCATTTATTGGCCCATCGGGGGTAATTTGGAGACAAGGTTACACAGCATCTCTTTAGTACACACAAGGGTTTGCTGGGAGAGCAGTAAGAATCTCGGGGGACAAACAATTAACTAAACGCAAGGCACTAGAGAGCATGCTGTAACACCAAACTGCCGAGCTCTCTCTCCAGCTCACCCTCACCCAGGTCCCGCTCCCTGCTGGAGTTTTTAACTGGCTGTTGCGCAGATAGCTGCCTCGTGGTGTCCACGTGTCATGACAGCCACGTCGTGCCCAGCTTTCCTCCCAGCCTCTGGCTTTTTTTCGAATTCTTTCCACCCCCTCTTCTAGAATGTCTCCCGAGCCTTTCGGGAGGGCAGGACGGGTCCAGATGACATATGTGGCTGATCACCCGATTTTGAGATAGGTTTTCGGTTTGGGTTTGTTTCTTTAAGTATTCACTATTTCCGGTAATGCCACCTGTAGTGTTTCTATACTTTGCCCAGTGTTTGAACACACTCGGAGGCTGAAATTCTTCCCCTGGAGGGATTATGCATGCGGTGCCCGGCACTGGGTACTGAACTGAGAACAGCATCCAGACAGACCTACACTTAGTTATAACTTTGAGACAAAGTATCACTAAGTTGTGTCCCTGAATTTGCTGTCTTGCTGGACTGACAGGCCTACACCAGCAGCACAGTTTAAATGTTGGTACAGATGAGCACGTTGGCTTTCTAGGAGGCTTGCTTGGTGCATTTCTCCCCCGGCACATAACCCTACCTCACACACTTGGATCCTGACCGTCTTGTAGGTATATTTCTTCTATAAAGTGTGAGGCTGAACATTTTTTTCATATATTTAAAAGCTGTTCTGGCCTTCTTTTCTGATAACTGTCCATTTCGTTCCATTTGTCTACTTTGTGATTGTTGGGCTGTTTCTTATTGATTTTTGGCAGCTTTTCACACAGGAGGAGTTACGTATTTAAGTATGTATAACTTTGGATGGATCCCTGCCCAAGGCCCCGTGAAAGAGAAGTCTATTGTTCACTAGGGGTTTGTTGCTTGTGTGCAGAACCGAAGTGTTTACTGGTTACCTGCGAAGGGTTCTGTAATAAATCACGGCTACTCTGTGCTGTCTTCCAGGGTGGGAGAGAATGAAGGTAGATAAGCAGGCTGTGGGGTATGGCCCCAGAAGCTCCTGCTTCTGAGGACCGGTGGGCTTGCTCTGGCCTTTCAGAGGATGGCTATTCTCTGAGGCTCTCTAGGCAAGGAGAAGAATGGCACTCAAGAGATGGGCACCCGGGAAGCCAGCTCTGTTCTCCTAAGCAGTGCTCTGTCCCTTTTCAAGTGTTTGCCAGCATTTAAAATTAGAGGCCAGGGGGGATGGCTGAGTGGGTAAATGCCTGCTCCACAGCGTGAGGGTCTGAGTTTGGATCTCCAGAGCCACATGAAAGCTGGGGACAGTGGCTCCTGCCTGGAGCCCCATGCTGGGGTTGGGGGTGAGCAGTGGAGAGAGGAGCATCCCCAGGGCTCACTGGCCACCAGCCCAGCTACATGGGAAGCTCCGGGTTAGTGAGAGACCCCGCCTCAAAAAAAATAGGGTGGACAGCAATAAAGGAAAACACCTGCCATGGGCCAGTGCGCCTGTATGCGCGCGCACACACACACACACACACACACACACACACATACACACACACTCCAGCAAAATAAGTTTAGAAAAAAACATCAGAGCTATTGGTGGGTATGGTGGCTAAGGCCTGTAATCCCAACAGCTGAGAGCTTGAAACAAGTTCCAACCTTGAGTATGACAGGAGCTCAAGGCCAGCCCACATGACATGAGACCCTGTCTCAAAATAAAATTAAAATAAAAAAAGATTTAAAAAAAAAATCAGAGGCAGTAGCACAAACCCAGATTTTGAGCCTCCTTACACAAAAAGGAGGCCCAGCCACAGGGATGGGTCCCTGCCCGTCGCTGCTATTCCCTTTGGCTGGAGGCAGCCTGCCCCGACCACATAGGCTCTCATCTCCCCTAACCCAGAGGTCACACTCCCACATGGCTTTTCCTATGGGAACAAAATATTTTTTAAGAACAAAAAAACAAAAGATAAGCCAAGAGGAGTGTCTGTTTTAAGGAAGGGAAGACAGTGTATTTCTTCCTGGAAACGTGGAGGGTAGGCTTGGGACATAAACAGAGAGTCTGGCTCAGAGAGAGACTTTTGGAAGTGCGCCGTCTTGGTGCTACACACTGAGCAGCTGGCTCCAAAGGGACCTCAAGGGTCTGGGAGGCCTGAGTGAAGGTTGCATTTGGCTTAGGGCGTGGGGCCAGAGGCATGCAGCACCTGTGGGTTATCAGTGTCTTGGGAGTCATGGCAACCACTCTCTCAAGGAAGAGAGACATAGGTACCCACTGCACAGCCACAGTGAGCCACACAGAACTCACCCTGTCTTGCTAAACCTCATGGCCTCCTCTCCTACAAGATGATCATGGAAGAGACACACACCTCCTTTCCAGGTGGGCTACTCCTTCGGGAGAGACTGCCACAGCCTCTTCCCACCCTCTCCAGCCTCAGCTTTCTCAGACATAGCATAAGGATAACATAGTTTTCCATTCGGCCAACAGGTTTCATTGGCCCAATTGTTTTTTTCACCAAGCTTCATGTGGTTGCCCGGAAACCTGGAAGAGGGGTCGGAAGTTGCTTAGGTTTTCCAAGAATTTACCTCAGGGAGCATGTGTGGGAGCAAGGGTGAGTGTGTGTGTGTGTGTGTATGTGTGCATACATTCGTGGTGTGTAAGAAAGGGTGATCATACGTGTTCACGTGTGCGGATGTACATAAGCAAGGGTCAGCATGGGTAGGCTAGGAGTGAGTCACTGCGTATGTCTGTGTGTGACAGACAGTATGTAGTGAATGAATGTTTGGACGTGTGTGTAAGTATATGTGAGCAGGGGGTTGTCTTACGTTTGCGGTTGCGGTGGCACGGATGGTTCTGTGTGGCTGGGCGTGTGAAAATGAGTGTGAGTATCAGCATGACAACCGGATGTGAGCTTGAGTGTGTGGGGGGGTGATAGGCGGTGGTCACATGACCCCCAGAGGACCGTGATGAAGTGGAAGTTACCGAACTCCTTGGAAAGTGAACAAAGGGACACGGAGCAGAAGCGTAGGTCTGCGGGCGCTGGGTTGGCTCATCTCAGGGCCTGAAGCAGGTAGGTAGGAACTGCCCCGAACATAGGGGCCGGTCCTGGAAGGAGGAGGGTTCCCACGCAGGCGGAAGCGCAAGGTCCCCTAGTGATCATGGGAAAGGTCCTTCCTGTCACTGACCTCCTGTTCAGCCAGAGGTGTGGGAAAACGGAGATTTTTCTCCGAAATGAGTATTACTGCTCTGTTGGTACCAGACCGGGTAGCAGTGGGGAGCTCTGTGCTCCCAAATGGATCCAGGCGCTGACAGAAGCCTGACCTGGCTATGTGGCACTGCCGTGGTGGGGTGGGGTGAAGGGCGGTGGCAGTGACCGGCTGACTTGCTGGTGAACAGCAGAAGCTTGAGGAGGCTCTGCTGCAACTTCATGGCTGGCAGTCGAGTCCGGAGTCCATCGATGAATTCTTCGAGGAGAAGAGGCCTTTCTTCCCCCAGCGCTACAGCTCAGAATAAAGGGCCAGTCACAGACGTCCTTTAATGAAGGAGATGGGCAGTGGGGAGGGGTTTTGAGGATGCATGAGTCTCATTGGCTGGCCCTTAGGATGCTGGCAATGCTCTGTCTGCATGGGGAAAGATAGCAGGTGACAAGCTCAGGCGACTGACCACCTGTAGCCAGCTGGGGGTTGTGTCACGTGCTCCTGAGGCACAGACACAGGAGAGAGCTTTGTCCCACACCTTCCGTTCTCAGGATAAGATTTCTAAATCTCAAGTTTGAGATTTCCAGGGTTTGAACCCACTCCATCTCGGCATTTCTGCGCTAGTTCCTCTGGAGCACCGTCCACCAACCCCACAGAGGACAAGGCCTGGTGCTCAGTCCTGTAGGCTCTTGGTGGCCCCTCTTGTGTTTTAGGGACAGTCAGAGCAGGCGCCCTGCCTTGTGAGACTGGGTCCCCCAACCCCATGCACAGGACCCTTTACTCCCCAGCTCAATATCTCAGGGAGCATGCCTGCTGCTCCCTGGCGTGGCCACATCAGCTTTTAAACGGGAAACGAAAACATACCATCATGATTTTGGGAGATCTGTCTAACAGGGCCTGTCCTCTGCAGCCGTGGGCTGAAAAACTGGGCTTGGTAGTCTTCAGCTAAAGGGGTGACTTCTCTCTCCACCCTTTCCCCTGATTCTTAGGGCAGGCCTGGGATCTGGACTCGCAGCATGTACACCCCCCTACCCCCCCGTCCTCCCATCCCTTCCCTGTTTGTTAGGAAAAGCCCTTCCAGGCTGCCCTGCAGATCAGATTCACTGGACTCAGCTATGGCTCCGATTTCTGATTTCCTTCCTTCTTTAAACAGAGGTATCAAATTAAGCCTGGTCAACACTGTGGGCTGACGGCAGGCTCGAAGCACCCAGCAACATGGCTGTGCCTCCGGGGTTTGTGGGAGTAGGGGTGCCCCTGCTCGCCTCCTCTGCCACAGCCCAGGTCTTTCTCCGGCAGGAAACATCATGAGAGAAGGGCTGGTGGGACCCGACATGGCGTGGAAAAGCCACCACCCTTACATTCTTTAGGAAAGAAAATTCACGCAGGGAAGACAAATGGGCCAGATTCAGAACCTATGGGATTGAATGATGAGGAGAAGGAGTGTACCTCAGGAGCCTCCAGTCTGCAGCATCCCTGTCTGCACTTGAAACTCACCTGTGGGAGAGGCAGGCCCTGGGGAGGATGCTCAGAGCCAGGCCCAAATGCCTGCTGCCTGAAGAAGAGGGAGGGCCAGCAGGACAGAGAGAATGGCCTTGGCCTCACACGGGGCTCTCTGTAAGACAGTTTGGGGAGAGGGTGTTGGTGCCTGGCACTCCACAGGAGAGGGGGTGGGTTGCTTCCCCCTGTTGTCTTAGTGTCTTGGGCTTAGCAGGATGTGGGAAAGGGACCAGGAGAAGGGCAAGCTGCCTGTGGTCTCCGTGTGGGACTTTTGGGGCTGCCCAAAAGGAATCTGGCTGCTGCCCACTCTGCCACCCATTCCCCGTCATTCCAGGAAGCACTGGGGCCTGGGAGAGTTCCATGCGTCTCCTGGACTGTCAATCAAGAGGGTGTATCCAACTGGCAGGGATGCTCTGTTGCTGTTCTCAGCATGAGTGAGAGGAGTGAGGTCAGGGACAGAGAGGGGCATGAAGGAAAATGAACAGCTGGCCCCTCTCTCCCTCAGAAATCTTAACATGACTCAGGTTTGCCTGACGTGAGGATGTAGGCATAAGATTATTGTGTAACTCAAATGCTGATTTCTGTAATCCTTATTTATTGCAATCCTTGTTCTGAGAATTTTATGTCTTAGTGTTGTGTAAGTACTCTCCCTAATTGTCCCATGATGTGCCAATAAAGCAGCTTACATCCCATTGCTGAGCAGGGGAGAGAGTAGGGCTGGACTTCCTGCCAGCCAGGGGAGGAGGAGTTAGAAGAGGAAGTAGGATTCAGCCACAGGAGAAGTCCAGGTGACATTAGGAGAAGAGCTGGATCAGAAAAGCTACAAAGTACAAGTATCTCTGGGATGTACACTGGGAGGAAACCAAATTAGCTTAGGGAATTAAGAATAGAGTAAAAACTGCTCAGTTATTGTGTTGTGAAGCTTATTATTAAACAAATATAGAAGAGTCTCAATTATTTGTGTGATGGCCGGGTTAAGAGAGAAACTGAGAAGTTTTATATAAATAATTTTAACATAAGACCTTTGGAATGTCCCAGTGTGTGTTGGCTAGTGTGTTATTGCTGTGAAGAGACAGAATGAGCACAGCAACTCTTATAAAGAAAACATTTAATTGAATCTGGCTTACAGTTTCAAAGGTTTAGTCCATTCTCATCATGACAGGAAACATGGCAGTGTGCAGGCAGACATGGTGCTGGAGGAGCTGAAGGTTCTACATCTTGATCCACAGGCAGCAGAAGGAGACTGTGTGCCACATTGGGCATAGCTTGAGCACACGAGACCTCAAAACCTGCCCCAACAGTGACACACTTCCTCCAACAAGAACACACCTACTCCAACAAGGCCACGCCTACTACCAGTGCCATTCCCTATGGGCCAAGCATTCAAACTCATAAAAATATGGAGGCCATTTCTATTCCAACTACAACACAGTGTTTGTGCACACACACTGAGGGGAGACTCCCCCAGGGAGTTTGTTTATAACAACCCATGAGCCAGTGTCTCTGGAGCTCTCCAGTCTCCCCACCTGACCCCACCCCCTCATGGTACTCAGAAGTTCTGAAAGCAGACCTCCATGTCTTACTAACACCATCCACTGAATGGTCCCTTGTGGTCTGGCCCAGTTGGTAGAGTGTTTGCCTAACATGTACTAGGTCCTGAGTTTGCTCCCAGCACAGCATAAGCTAGGTGTGGCGACACCTACAATGTCATCACTCCGGTGATGGGGGCACAGAGCTCAGAAGTTCTAGGGCATCCTCAGCTACAAGGAAGTTTGAGCCTGTCTTAGACTACATCATATCCTGTCCAGAAATAAGCAAATGAATGCATGAATGGTTGATGAATGAACGGATAAATTCCAGTGATCCAGACACCAAGAAGGCAGCTTCAAGGCCTGTTGGGGGGTTGAGGAACACGCCATTCACAAAAGCATGCCCCGGCTTCTCCGGCATGTGCCACAGTGCCAACCTTGATTTCACTCTGGCTAAAAGCAGGTGGCTGGCTGTTCGGGCCGCTGGAACACTACAGTTTGGCCCTGAGACGATGCCCCAAGCAAAGCCAGAGGTGTTGATGACTGCCGCTGCCTGTTGTCCACTGGGTCCAAAGGCAGTTGCTGTGAGTCTCTGAGGGCTGTACCCCGGGCTGCAGCTGGAGTCAGACAGGGCCACCCTACACTGCTGGGCCCCTGCGGTATCTGTTGGGCTTGCTTCTACATCTGTTCGACAGAAGCCCCATTTGCACCCTACAGGGCTGCTGTGAACAACAAACACACAAGCATCAGTTTTAACTAGACACTTGCAAAGCCTTCCCCCCTCCCCCGCAGCCCCGCTCTTGCCGTTTTCTGTTTCTAATAACAATCTGGTCCCAGATTGAGGAACACAGCTGCCGAGGGCCTCCTTCTTGGCAAAGTGCCCAATTGGGGCAGGGCATCACATGGCCAGAGACAGGGGACCTTGGAGAGGCCAGGCCAAAGTGGCTTTTGGAGCAGCCTGATTTTGTAAATTCATGCGTGACATGTGTGGGTGAACCCACTCGTGAGAGGGAACCCCTAACCACACTGAGAAGGCCCCTCAGCCCTGCCTCTCAGGGTCTCCAAATGTCACAACATGAGCTTCGGAGGGGGTAAACCACGTCAGACCCGGCACCCTGCATGCCTGACGCGGAAGGTGCCCGTCCTTCATGATCATCCCTGCTGGGGAATCTTTTAATGCATGCTTCATCTCAGTTTTGTGGGGAATCAGCAGCCACCCTGTGGTACCACCTCCAAATCCCCAGCAGCAGTCAGGAAGAGCCAGGTCAGCCAGTTCCTCTGTTTGCCCGGACTCTGGGCAGGTCCAGGGGGGAATGGGAGAGGCAGGGGGAATGAGAAAGAGCCCATCCTGGGCTGGGGATGGAGACCAATGGCATTCTGGCATTTGAGACCCCCTGCATATACTGAGCTCAAGCTCCTGCCAGAAGCCATGCAGGACTAATCCTGCATGACCTAGGGTCAGAGGAACAAAGATCAGTAGGTAGAGGGAACTCGGATTTGAGAATTCCATGAACAGGTTTGGTATCAACTCCGGCTGAAGGCCCATGTCAAGGCCACGGCAGAGGGAGTGAGCCTGGAATGGGGATGGTTTCAGAGACTTCAGAGACTCTGAGGGCTGAGGAGAGGCAGGCTCTGGAGTAGGGCTGGGCAGACAAAGGTGTCATGCCTGGAGCTGGGTAGTCCGATGGAGGTACAGAGGCAGATGAGTGAGGCAGGCAGTCCTCAGGGTATCCAGGATATGCGGAGTGGGACCGCCTCAGGACCTCGTGGGACAGTGTTCAGGAAGCTGCTTGAGGCCCACACCAGGGTCTCCAGTGCATGCACTGGGTTGGACACAGGATCATCCTCCCGAGCCACATTTCCGCAGCCTGTGTGTGACGGAAACCTGCAGGCTAGGGCTCTACCTGTGCAGGGCCTGTGACGGTAGTCCAGAGCACCCCACTTACCAGTTTCCTGCTTCTGCTTCGTTCTAGATGAGATCTGGGGAATCTCTACGGGGGCCTGTGGGTGTCTGTGTTCTGTTCTAAAGATCGCAGTAAATAGTCTCATTCAGTCATTTGCCAGTCTCTCCATTGGCTCCCGCCATCTGGCTGCTTTGTGCTGGGAAGACACTGAAAAGAAAACCCAGGGCCAGTTCCCTGCCCTGGCAGAAAGAAAGTTTGGTGTCCTCCAGGCCAAGGCTGATCCCAGGACCCTGCTTTAGAAGGGACACATTCAGGACCCATTGCTGGCCTCTCGGCAATTAGCCTCTTGGGGTGGGGGGTGTTCCCCAAACCTGGTTGCTAAAGGGGTGGGGGGCAGAAGACGGAAGGAGAAGAATGTGTGTGTGCGTATCCTGAACAGTCCAGCCGCACTTGGTGGCAGGGTGGGACAGGGGTGTTCTGTCACCTCAGCCGAGGTCTGGGGACGGTAAGGCCACCCATCACTGCTGCAGATAAAACTGGAGGGAAGATATGAGGACCGGGCCTCCGGCACAGAGGCTCCACACTGCTATAGAGACACTGTAGCGCCATGTCCCCAGGGAGTGTAATCAGGGGGATGCTGGCCCACCTTTTAGGCCAGCAGGTTTTCTCCCCACCCCACACTGGGCTCCGTGAGAAAACAAGAAGTGAAAGACTAGAACAGAGGGACTGTCACACCTCAATAATCTTGGGGTGCTTTGGCCAAACTATCCAACTCAGGTCAGTGCACATGGTGGTGTCTGTGTGGGGTCATGCCGGGATTCTTGTGGTTACAAGAACTAGGAAGTTGGGGTGTCAGAGGTGTGTTAGGCGTGCTGTTAGGGTCCATTTTCTATGCTATAACAGGAGCCTGAGACTCGTCTCTTTATAAAGAAAGATGATTTGTCTCAAAGCTTTCTTCTCAGGTGGCCCTGTCTTGGTGGTCTCTCTCTCCCAAAGGAGAGTACTGGCAGAGGGGGTCCCCAGGGAGGCAGCAGGATTCAGGGACATGGCTTGCTCTTTCATCAGAACTTATTCTCATGGGAACTTGGTCTCAGTGAATGACATTGTCTCTCCTAAGGGCCACGGCCTCAGTGACAAACACCTCCATAGTGGGTTAGAGTCCCATCAACTCTTGGATAGCCATGCAGGGGCTAGGCTTCCACCACATGGTGGCGTACCTTTGGGGCCACACTCAGATCATACCCAGCCTCAGCACCTGCTTATCACTGTTTCAGTTTCTTTTCCTGTCACCTGACGGAAACAACTTAAGGGAGAAAGGGCTTATTTGTCTCACAAGCCCACATCACACTCCATCGTTACAGAGAACTCGCAGCAGCTGGAAGCTGAAGCAGCTGGCCATGTCCACAGTCAAGAGCTGAGAGAAATGAATGAACCAATGCATGCACGTGAACGCTCGGCTTACTTTCTCCACTCGCATGCAATACTGGGTTCCCTGCCTGGGGAATGGCACCACTCACAGTGGGCAGATCTTCCCACTAATCAAGATAAGCCCCCAAAGACATGCCCCCAGGCTAACCTAATCTAGATGATTCTAGAATGTGTCACACTGACAATTAAAACCAACCAGCATCTCAGCTCTGGAGAACAGAAAGAAAACGCCTTTCTGGAATCGCACAGTGAGGCAGCTTCCTGTATACAACAGCACTGTTCTCGGAGTCCACTGGCCTGGCCGGACACACGGTCACTTCTGAATCTGGGGGGTTCAGAATAAAGCTCGGTTGCAGTTGGCTTTCCTCCAGGCGTGGACAGGGAGACAGCTACTGATCAAAACAAAAATCAAGGTTGAACACCCAGTACGGAGGAGCTCACTGTGCTACCCAGGTCACTGTAGCTCTGAGAAGGCAAAAACAAGAGGGCAGCCAGGAGGCTCCATGTCCCCCACTGGGAAGCATCCAGTACCCTAGGAGAACATTATTTAAGGGTCTGACCATAGGCAGGGAGGCGAAGAAGTTTCCTTCTGCTTCTCCAGAGCCTCTTTTGTTTTTGTCCCCAAAGAAGTCTGGGAAGGTAGAATGGGCCTGGGACCCCCAGATACCCATTCTGTGGAAACGGACAGAGCTTCCAGCCCCTACCTCTGAGAGACCTGCAACGGAAGCTGTCCTCAAGAACCAGTATCCCTACCCACCCCACCCTCCCATTCCACCTCGAGTCATAAAGATGACACGGAATGAGCTGCGTCTGTTGGAGTTGCAGAAATTAATTCAGGTTTCGATAATAAAGTTATAAAGACTGGGCTGAAACAACCATAATGAGCTCCTTTTAATAAAATTCACCAGTGGGACTCTGTGCTGATGGCCCCCGTGGGGCTGAGCCTGCTCTCTGCCTCCACAGCCTCCAAAGAGCTCGCAAAGCGCTCACCCGCTGCCAGACAGGGCCTCTTGCCGTGCCCTAATTATGCATCTAGGTAAATATATTTTATCTTAATGGCCATCTTTGGGGGATTCTGCAGTCACAGAGTGATTATGTCTTTAAAGTTAACGACCAGAGGGCTGACCTTCCTGAGGATGACCTTGCCCGGATTGGCACCACAGGGTACGTTCTGTGAGGCTGTCACTACTCAGGATTTAAGGCCTGGCCATAAACCCCTGCAAATCCCCTGCAGGAAGAGCTGAGATGGGCTAAGGAGATGGGTGTGTCGGTTGAAAAGCACTTACCTACAAGCCTGGGAATCTGAGTTCTAGACCCTAGAATGCACATAAAAAGCCAAAAGCCAAGTGCAGAAAAGCACACACCTGTAATCCCATTGTTCTTACGGGGAGGTGGACAGCAGAGAGACTCCATGGAAACTCATGGGCCAGCCTGCCGTAAGCAGCAGTGAGTGCCACCTAAAACAGGGAATGAAACCCGACGTTGTCCTCTGACCTCTACACGTGCACCGTGGCAAACCTCTTTTTTTCTAAGCAGTGTAGTAGTTCCTGCTCTTCCTGAGCCCTGGGGGAAGGGAGAAATTTGTTCCACTTTGCATAGATGATACACCTTGGGCCAATAGCATGGTCCCTCTGCGCAAAGCGCCTTAGGAAGCTTTCATCCATTCACCTTGCTTAGTCAATAGAGATCTGGCACATCCCAATGTCTCACAAGCAAATGACAGTGAAGGCAGGGACCACACACGAGCACTTGGGACACAAACTATAGATGAGCATTTTTTTTTCTAGCATTTCTGTGACTCCATTCTTATCATACCGGATTGTATTAGTCATTTTGCCTTACATCGAAATTCTGGAGGCAGTTAACCTTATAAAACCAAAGAGTTTATGTAGCTCATAGTTTTGACACCACACGATTATGGCACTGGTGTGGGTAGAGAGAGAGAGAATGGCTCTATAGAAGTAGGGGTCTTGGTCATTAGAGTCCATCTTTGGGGTCTTGTTACCACAGGCTGGTCAGATCTCTCCAACACTTAAGGCATGCTGTCAGCTGGGACTCACTTCTCGTCATCTTCCATCTTGCCCTTTCTGTGTTGACTCTCCTGTTTCCTGTACCTTGCTTTTTACACTCTCTTGGGCACGTCTTTTGTTTGGATGGGTGGGCCCTCTCCTTCAGTAGCTTTTTCAGAAGAAGTAACCAGAAGGTGAATGTTCTGGAAATCTCTCTTGTCGCGACCGGCCTTTCCCGATAAGGACGACGCAACAACCGAGGATTTCTTCAGCGGCAAGTTTATTGTACAGCTCTTTCTTGCAGATGGTGAAGGACCCAAACCCCTGGCAGCGCCCCGTTTAAATAGCCAGCAAGGCGACCTGTCCGTCTGTAATTGGTGCTCTGCTCGAGTCCTCATCAGTATATGGCTGGCAATTGGATTGCAGCCTAAACCCTCATCAACATAAAGCTGCGCATGCGCAAATCGCGAAGCAATGCTGACAAGAAGCGCGAAAATGCTGGCAAGAAGAACCAGGAAGCAGGAAGCCGGCGCCATCTTGTAATGGCGGGAGCGGCTCCCGACACTCTCTATCCCTATGTTGTACTCCATTGAGAATTTAGGTGTGAGACTGAAGTTATTTTCCATCAGAATTCCAAGTCTTTTCTTGCCTCATTGTTTTTCTTCTTCTAATGCTGCTTCTGTGATGTCTAAACCATTCTGAATCCATCTCTTTGCCTATTACTTTTGCCACCTGCTTATTCCTGCTTGTCCTCTATGGAAGCTTACAGACTCTTCTGTCTGCTGAAATTTTATAATCATTTGGTCCGTTTTAGTCTATTTTGTTGGGTGCTAGATGAATCCTTTCAACCGGGGAACACTCTCCAATTAGAGGAATTTTCTAGAATGATTGATATCCTCCCCTCTGGCTTTCCATGCTCTTTACAAAGCTTCCGGATGGATCACAAATTATCAAAGCCTCTCAATTTACCATCATTTTCAGATTGCCTTTGAGTTACTGTTTCACATTGTAGGAAAGCACTCAACTTCATTTTCCAGTCCTTTCATTGAGTTTATCACTTCTTTCTTTTTTCTTTACTTCTTTCTTTCCTTCTTTCTTTCTTTTCTTTTCTTTCTTTCCTTCTTTTTTCTTTCCTTCCTTCCTTCCTTCCTTCCTTCCTTCCTTCCTTCTTTCTTTCTTTCTTTCTTTCTTTCTTTCTTTCTTTCTTTCTTTCTTTCTTTCTTTCTTTCTTTTCTTTCTTTTATTCCTTTCTCTTTAATTTCCAGGAGTTCATGTTAATGTTCTCCTCCTGTTCTTGTTTAAAGTATGTAACGTCTCCTCTCAGCATTCAGAGGATACTAACACAGGCTTCCCTCTCCACTTCTTTTCTCTGTTGGAAATTAAAGCTGGTTTGTAGAAAGATACTGGCATGAAACCACATCATGACCACAGGGAGCCATGAGGAGCTGAGGTAGGAGAAGATTCAGAGATAGAGGTAGCAATGTCTTCCCCATTCCATTCCCCAAAAGGCGCTTCATTAGAAGGGTAGCTGCCACGGAGAGCATGCTGGTCCTGGAAGGACTGCCTTCAGTTCCAGAGGACTGCATGACTTTCTGACTTGTACTGATTTTTGTGGTGGGTGGCCAAACTCCTTACCACATGACCTATGCTGGACAGGAGTCACACAGCAAGAAGGCACTAGATAACATTAAAGTTATAATTAAATGTTGTCCCTAGTGTGGGGCCAAGGGGACTGGACTTGCTCATAGCTGCAGGGTGATGGGGAGGATGGGACTTTCTGGAAGAGATGCCAGATCTTACCGTATTTATAAGGTCTGTCCAGGGAGGGCTTCATGAGACCCTGGACTGATGATGTCAGGGAGAGGGGCAGGTGGAGGGACTGTGGTCTCACGCCCCCTTTCCTGTTCCCGGTGGGTTTTTGTTGTTGTGTTGTGTCGTTTTTGCTTTTTGGTCTCCATGTTCCGTGTCAGAGGCACCCACAGAGAGCTGGTGGTCCTTGGGTAGCCTCTCATTTGTAAAGGTAGAGATGATGACTGGAAACCCGGCATACGTAGGTGGGTTCCTTTTGCTCTTTGGTTCCTCAGAATGCTCCCTCACACTCTATCGAGAATAGGGAATATCTGGCCACCATCATCTTGGGGATGAACTGGGGAAGTGGGCCTTCACTGAGCCCTCCTGTTTCTAGAATGGCACCCTCACCCTCGACCACGCCAGGTGATTGCATCCTAGAGACCTTTTATATGTGTGTTCAAGGAAGCCTCCAGACCAATGCCAGTCCAGCAGAGCCCTCCCACATGACATGGGGAGAGCCCACGTCCCATGTCATGCGGGAGGGCTCTCTACCCCACTTCCTGTAAGTATGATACTTGATACATCAATGTCAGTGCTTTGGGGGACCGTGGCACACACTGGAAGAATCCTGGCTCTTCTCTATACCAGCCTGGGGCTCAACTTGAATGTATCAAGTTTATTAGCATGAGAAGCATTCCTGCTTCCCAGCTTCTGATATTGTCTCTCTTTTGCTTGCCCTGGGCTTATAGCTTTGGGACTTTAAAATTAAAAGTGCCTGACTGACAGACACTTCCCAGACAGATGGAGTCCAGAGAGGAGTTTAGTGATGTGTTTATATTCAATCCTCTTTTTACCCAGAAGTCTGGGTGTGTCTTTGGGCAGTTTACTTGGTACATTTCATGATACTAGCATACTCTCTGATAGTGAGTGTAGTTTTGTAATATAGACTTTTAATTTGAAGGAGCTCCTTTTTATTTTTTTTAATCTTTCTCAAACATATCTTATAAGTAAGTTCTGGAATTTGTTAGAGTTTAATGATTCTTCTGTGATTGTGTTAAACTTATAGATTAATTTGGATGAGGATAACTTCCAATCCAGCACTGTGTTTTCCTCTTCATTTATTATGAACTTTCTTTTTTTTAAAATTTTGGAGAGTGTTCAATCACCTTTTGCTTGCCTTTCCACCTTCATCATTTTTATTTATTCTTCAGCATGATGATGGTCATGCACATTGGTTAACAGGTTCCACTCCTTCAATCCAATCTTCTAGATGGTTGTCGTTCTGGACAAGTGAGTTATTGATTGTTGCGTGCTCATTTCCTGTAAGGGTAGATTGTGGATTGGGAAGGGCTTTCCCATACAAGTATCCAAACTTCCCTTTGGCCATTTTTTTTCCACTTCTTCTAGCTATCCCTTTATTCACATTCTCTACTAGAGCCGATGTTGGAATTTATGCCTTCAACTTAGCCGATGCTTTTTTAGAACTAAAGGTTTTAAGGCCTTTCTTTTCACTGTAATTGCCAGTCTTTGTTTCAGCATTAGCCATTGAAGACACAGGGTTTTTTGTTGTTGTTGTTGCTTCTAGTTGTTTTCTTTGTGTCTCAGTGTCTTCTACACATGCATGAAAAGAGTGGTTGTTTGTTTGTCTGTTTTTTTTTTTTTTTTTTTTTGGTGGTTTGAACACTAGATTGTCTGATGGATTCAAATTCTTGCTGTCCACCCCTTGTGTTTCCTCTAACTTGTGTGTTGCTTTCTGGAAAAAGCGTGTGAACATCCACACCTAACTGGCCCTCATCTTCTCATATCCACTTGGTGCGCTGGTGAGAGCAGCAGATTTTCCTCTCATATCTTCTTCAGGCTCCATTTGCCTCAGCAAAGCAGCCCCTTGAAAAGCTCCAATTTTATTATATCCCACGAATGACATTAAAATGCCTCATTTCTTTTCGTTGCCAATTACAAGACACACGGGTGATTCCTCCACTCCATTCATTTTAATTCGCCCTGCCCCTCTTCTCTCGATTTTTCCATCATGCAAGTAACTTATAGCTGGCTCCTGTTCCAGTTCATACTTCTCCTCCGGCCACCACGTTTCCCTCCGGCCCCCACCCACCAATCTTATCTTCCTGTCCCTACATGCCCCTGCCTCATCTGCTAGACCAGCTGCCCTTCTGCGGGGTTCCGAGTTCCCGCTGCATCTCTCTGCCATGACTCTGGGGCCTCCCACCCCCAGGGTTTCTACAGAGTGCCAGGGAAGCTGAGGCCTCCCGATCCCACAGCCACTGCCTTCCAGGGGTCTTCATCCAAGGGTGGAGAAGCAGTGGATGCTAATGGAAACCCATAAAAGATACTAGAACTGGACCCAATTGTCACTCCTGCTGAAGGGAGGGGAAGAGGATTCTGTCTTGGGGAGGAGTTGAAGGAGGAGAGTCTTGGAACATAGGATGAAATGAGTAAGGGTCCTCTTAAAAAGGTGACATCTCAGTGGCATCGGATGGATGGGAGAAATAGGGAGTCATTCCAGAGGGAACGGACAGCAGGGTCTTCCCCTGGACTCTGGAACAGTGTGCTTCTACTTCTAGGGTAACAAGCCCCTGCCATGACTTACTCCTGTTGTCCGCAGTGCTTAGTGAGGGCTGTGGAGACAACACACGGAGACTGTGTCAGTAAGCTTTGCATTAAGGTGACAAAATACCAGGAAGAAACAACTTAGAAAGCAGACAGGAGTCACAGGTTCATTGTTTTCAGGCCGTGGTCCCTTGGCCGTGTTGCTTCAGGCTATACTGTGGCAGCTCCACCATGGTGGGAGCTTGTACAGGAGGAAGCTGCTCATCCCAGGGTCACCAAGAAGCAGAGAGAGTCAGGAAGGGGCTGGGATCCCAATTGCTCCATCAGGGATGCACCCCAGGCGACCTTACTCCCTTTCAACAGGCCCAGTCTCTTGATGTTCCCACCATCTCCCAACAATGACACGGGAGAGAGCCTAAGTCTTGACCATATGAGCCTGTGAGTCATTTAAGAGCCAAACTCCATTAGGAGTGGAGATCAAACACGGCTTCCTCCTCCTCCACAACCTCTGAGCCCAATGAGAAAGCAGGCAGCAAGAACTGTTGGCTTAGGCTGCCTTCCCCCTGGGCAGCTTAGGGCCTCCCCCAGGACATGGTCGTGAGCTAACGTAGGGCAGAAACGCGAAGAGGCCAGCCCAGCAAAGGCGCCTGCGTAGACCTGTACCCTGCAAGCCCTCAGGCACCCTTGTACTACAGGACTGACCCCAGCCCTGTCACACTCTGGTTTTACAGACTAGAGCACAGGTGTCTTTTCTACCAACTTTGGTTCTCCCAAACCAGCCCTTGTGCTGGTGGAACATGGAGTATTTTAAAAGTATCTTTTATTCACCTAATATGAGGCTTACTGCCTTTGTCTGCTAACCTAAGCCTAGTCCTGAAAGCTTCTAACCTCCATACTATCTAATCTAGGCCTACAATGTTTTCAGCCTCTGAGATTTACTGCTGACTATGCTCATTCTGTCTAGTTTTTTATTTTTATTTTTTCTGAACTCTGGCTGGCTGGTTCAACGTAGCTGTTCTGGCTCAAACTCCTCTCCAAGATAATGGATTCAAACTGGCTTCTCTCAGCTTCTGACTGAATTGCTCTGCTTGGCCTCATACTGACTTTGACAATGTGTTCTAATCTTCTGGATCGTTCTCATTCTCTGGCTCATTCTGCCTTCACCTGTGTCTAGCTTGTTCTCTCTCTGCAGCCTGTCTCTGTACAACTGTCCTGGTAAAACTGCCTCTTCTCTCCCTACCTCTCTCTCTGTGCTGCTCTCTTATGTAGCTTCTTTCCTCTCTGCTCTCATGAGAGTTGGGCATATCCTATCTCTGGCTCAATCTGCCAAATCTTTCTCTGATTTGTCACTTTATCTGCCACTCAGGCAGATTATCACTTTCAAACATGGGTGATTCCTTCTACAAACTAAATTAACCTTCATTGTTTGGGATTAAATGTGTATACTGAAGGCATGTTTGCATTACAGATGGACCACACAGACCTAGAAGGTCTTTGGATATAATCAGAACAGCCATGTTGCTGGATAAAATTCCTCAACAGGGTATCCTCTAGGCCATGTTGACAATATTGGTCATGGTGGTGCATTCCTTTAATCCCATCACACAGGAAGCAGAGGTAGAAGTTCAAAGACATTCTGGTCTACAAAATAAGTTCTAGGACAGCCTGGGACACAGAGGAAGATCCTGTCTGAAAATCGACCAAACAAAAATATATACTGGGGAACGTACCCACACTTAACTGTGACATATTTTTTTCTGTTGTTTTAATTTTATGTTCATTCGGTGTTTTAATTCATGTATGTCTGTACAAGGTTGTTGGATCCCTGTAACACGAGTTTCAGACAGGTGTGAGCTGCCATGTAGATGCTGGGGATTGAACCAGGAACCAGGAAGAACGGCCAGTGCTCTCAAGTGCAGAGCCATCTTTCCAGCCCTGTGATATATATTCTTATTGCACGATCACACTACACCTAAAATAAGAATGATTGGTTTTTATTGTTGTTGTTGTTGTTGTTTTGTTGTTGTTGTTGCTATAGACAGGGTCCCATGTGTTCCAGGGTGGCCTTGAACTCTCTCTGTAGCCAAGAGTGACCTTGAACTTCCTTATTCTTTGCCTGTACCTTCTGAGTGTTAATACAAGTGTGCAACACTTTGCACATTTTATTCAATGTTGAGAGGATCAAACAACGAGGGAAGCATTATGCCAACTATGTACATACCCAGCTTCAGAATCATTATTCTTTAAGGAAAAAAATAGTAGTATTAGGTCTAGGTCTGGGTTCGGAACCCAGCTCCTCCCCTTGGCAATGTGGCTTGCTTGACGGACTCAATCTTTCTGCTATTTTATTGCTCCCTGTTGATTGTCTTAACCTATGTTAGGCTACTATCACAAAATACCTGACGTTGGGTTATTTATTAAGGAAAGATGCTTATCTTGCTCATCACTCTGAGGAATGAAAAGTTCAAACAGTGCTGGAATAGTGGCAAGAGCACCCCCTGGCTGTGTCACAACACATCAAATGGCATCATGTGCTAGAAGTGTATTCCAGAAGAGATTGCTGGACAATAGAGAATGCCAAAATGAGAGTCCAAGTTCCCTCTTTTCTAACAACTGGTCCCCCAGGGGGATAACCCAGTCCCAGGAGCCCTGCCCCATTAACATATGATGACACTAGCTCTTTAATGAGTCTGGAGCCCCTGTGACGTGATTACCTTTCTCTAGGCCCCACATCTTAAGATTCTGCCATCTCAATAACTCTACTTTGGGGGTGACCCTTTCAGCTCTTGAGACATTTCAGGGACAAGCCAGAGGCAGGTGAGAACAGCAAGGAGCCTGTCCTCTTTGTGAGAACTAAACACAGTTTTGTCACAGTGAAGGCCTGTGTCTTTGTCCTATAGGCCATTCTGAGGATACTCAAAGATGCAGCCCTCAGCCTGTGAGCTCAGCACCCTTTGCTGTACAGAGCTTATACATTGGAAGGCTTGGCCACTGTCACCCACCCATTCCCCGGCCACTGCCTCAGTCTTGCCTAGGTCGGAACTTTGCTCCCCTGCCTTTATCCTTTCTCCAAGTCTGTTGATCTGCTCTCAGCAGCTTTTCTTTGCCTTCTAGAGACTCTCAGACCAGGGCCCTTGGATATGGTTTCTGCTGTGTCATCCTTATCGAAGCAAAGAGAGCTCCAGATGCTATCTGAAAGGGTCCCCAAGCAAGGGAGTGACAGGAACCAACTATCTTTTGTTACTCATTTAAAAGATAAGCTCCTGTCATAGACACACAGAAGAGGAAGGGTCAACCAAGCAGGCATAGCTGCTGGGGACCCTGTTCTCTGTTCTGTGTCTAATATCTGTCACCCCCCTTCCCCTCAGGGAATCGGTGACTTGTGTGTGTGTGTGTGTGTGTGTGTGTGTGTGTGTGTGTGTGTGTGATTGTGATTGTGTGTGTGTGTGTGTGTGTGTGTGTGTTGCTGGGAGATAGCTGCCATAGCAGAAAGAGAAACTACAGACAGCAGTATCTTCCTGACTCAGCAGGAGATGGACAGCATTGACAGTTCATGCCCAGCCTACTCTAGGAATAAAAATGGAACATACAGTCACGTAAACTATGGGCCGAGGATCAAGTGAAACAAAGGCCTTTAGGCCAAGCTGGCAACACATTATAGCTGGGTAGGCCCTGAAGTCCAGAGCTGCAGTCAGCAGGGCCATTGGGAAGTTGGTCTAGTACCTTTCAGACACTTGATGCTGGCCAGAGCTCCCTGGCAGAGATTGCATATCCAGGACCAGAGCTTAGCCTGTGTTAAAGTCATGACCATCGTGAGGAAAACAAGGGTGGTCTCCATGATTGATGAGGTGGAATATCCACCTGGCTGCCAACTCCCATAAGGGCACAGAATGGCAGGAGGGATTCATTGGTCCCAGGCCTGGAGGCAGAAGACTCCATTGCGTTGGTCTACTTGCTGTGTCCTGAGCTAGCTGGAATAAACCTGGGGTTTCAAGGAGTCAGATTCCTTGGAGGAGCTGGCTCATGTACCTGGCCCTGGGCTTGGGACCTCTCTACCAACAGATGGGCCTTGGAGAAGGTGTTCTAAAACAAAATGCCCTGTAACTCACACCCTGTGATAGTTAATCTTGGTTGCCATCCTCATACACTGGGAAAAGAGAATCACAGTTGAAGAATTGCCTCCATCAGGCTGGCCTATGGGAATGTCTTTCTTGACTAATAACTGATGGAGGGAAGCCCAGCTCACTCCCAGGCTGTAGAAGGAAGCAAGCTGAACAGAAGCAGGAAGCAAGCCAGTGAGGTCCTCCATGGTCTGTGTTTCAGCTCCTTCCTCCAGGTTCCTGCCTTGCCTTCCTCAATAGCAACCTAGAACCAGTGAGCCAAACAAACTCTTTCCTGCACAAGTTGTTTTTGGTCAGTGTTTTATCAAAGCAACAGGAAAGCATATTGGGGACCCCTCCCCCCAAAAAATCATCAGGCTGAGAATGATGTCAGCAACAACAGTTACCACACTGGAGAAGAGATTGGTGCTTCTGAAACATTTTTAGGAAGCCTTGTGGCTAAGACTTGGAGCACATGGTTTGCCTAAACAACTATACCAACTTGTCAGCCCAGCTTCAAGACGTGCCTCAGGCCGGCTGCAGCCTCACAGTGACTCCAGTGTCCCTCTACAGAAAACGCACGAAGGGGTCACTGTGTGATGCCTAGGGGGTTAGGGTCAGAAGGGTTCTCTCTGAGACCTTTAGGACCCAAGAAGTCATCAAGCTGGCAGTTGGGTTCCCTGGTGACCCGGGTCCCTACGTGCCCTCTCTCAGCACACCTAGGCGAACCAAGGATGGTCTCATCTCTTATTTCTCAAGAGAAACTGAGGGCTCTCGATGGTTCCCATCGAGAACTTGTGAAATCTTCCAAGTTTCAAGTGCTGTGAACAAAATTAGGTATTTAAAAAAAAAATACCTCGTAGCCCCAAGGAGTACTCTTGGGTCTGCTCTTCCCCTGGGGCCGCCTGTGTGACCCTGAGCAAATAAGGGCAGAAGGTGGCGTCCAGCTCCTTCCCCGGGGGACGACGTTTTTTTTCTGTGGAAATTACCATCTTCTTTGCTTCCCAAGGTGGCTCTGAAGGTGAGCTGTCCCTGCTCGCTGAAAATGCAAAGAAATAAATGCATGAAAACAGAGCAGCAATCCTTCAAGCCCTGTGTCAGGGTTAGGTCCCAGGCGGCTCCGCTGGAAGCGTCGGGATGGCCCTGAATCATCTCCAGGCAGCTGAGCAGAGCCACACTCAGCTCTGCACGGGCCCTGCCTGTAGGGTTGGCACATTCCCCGTGCCTAGGGTAGCCCTGGGCAGGGCCTGCCTTGTTTGTGTATGTGTGCATGTAAGTGCATTGTATACACATGTAAGCATATGGTTATGCAGTATAGATGTGCATTTGTGTGTTTTAACATATATGTGTCTGCCTGCAGGCAGCATGCATATATATATATGTAGACATATGTATATATACGTATGGTTTGTACGTGTGTGTGTGTGTGTTTTACACTGTCAGTTTGCCCTGTTAAATGTAAGCTGCCAGGCATGAAGCATTTGTCTTGTTGTCTGCCACACAAGGGTTCCTTATCTGTGAAACGGAGACAGTAATTTGTACTGAAGATGCCCAGTATGTGGCTAGTGGAGAGATTTGCTGGGTGGCAGGGAATAGGACCATATGCCGAGCTGCCTTGTGTCTTCGTGAGCTACTACCCTCAGATGTCTGGTCTCAGCGGTGTGAAACAGATGGGAATCGAGGCAGACAGCGTAGCTGTAGAGGCAGTGGGTGTGTCGTCCTGGTCCTGAGGGTGCTGCAAACCCTTACCCTCAGCTGAGACCCCTCAGGTCCTGCTTCTCAGCATGACCACTGTCTAGCCAGGCACTGACCATTTAGGGGAAGGCAGGTAGTTTCCTCCCAGGGCAGACTGTAGGAGGTGTCTTGAGAGGGACTTATGTGGGTCTCTGAGCAATTCCATCAACACTGGGGTTGGGGGCAAAGTTCCCCTGGTGGAGAAGGGTCCAGGCATGATAGTCCTGACCCAGAATATGGGAATCAGACTGGTCCATTCCTTGAAAGATTGAGAGAGTTCTGGGAGGAGAGCTAGAGGTGAGGAGACACTGTATGACACATCTTTCTTGGGCTGAGCCTCAGCTTCTCCAGTTACAGCAGGAGGCAACGCCAGCCTGTAGGTACAACAGCCTTTTGACACTTGGGCAGCCCTTAGCCCTTTAGGGGAGTGTGAGTGTGGCCATGGGATAAGGGCTGGCACTACCCAGTCACTCCTGACCTTTCCCTGTGTCTGTCCTCAGTGCCAGCTGTGCTTTTGTCAGTGTCAAAAGGTCACCATAGCGCTTGATGCATTATGCTGGGTACTGGGGGGCGGGGGCAGTTGTCCTTGAAGCCACTGAGCTGCTAGCATCGAGTGTCACTGTTGGCCCTCTCCGGACTTCTATCTATTTGTTCTGTGAATGGGCGCAACGATCCACGTTCCGAGTGCTGAGAGTTTTTATATGAGGCAATGGTCACCCTAAGGCCACCCAGATACCCTGGCCGGTAACTGAGTTGTACCCAAATGGGCTCTGTCTCCCTGCAATGCCCCCAGCAGGGGGTGCTGGGCTGCTACCAAAGGTCTCCTTTCCTTCCAGGAGCCTCCCGGGGCAGCCTGGACAGCCTCAGCCGAGCCCTGGGCGTCCTGGAGGAGCGAGTCAACAGCTCGAGGCGGAGGGTGCGCAGGCATGCTACAGACGATGACTTCAACATCGAAGTCCTGCTGGGCGTGGACGACTCAGTGGTGCAGTTCCATGGGAAGGAGCACGTGCAGAAGTACCTGCTGACACTCATGAACATCGTGAGTCCAGGCGGAGGGGTGTCGGGGGAACAGGAGCGGGACCAGTCTCTCTTGGAGGCAGGGCTTGAGGAGAGCAGGGAAACTGGGCTGGGATAGGGACTGAGTGGTGGTGGCTGGGTGGGCCAATGGGTGGGTCCAATCAGAGACTAGGATGTTGGCAAACTGGGATGGGAGATGTGTGCGATGGATGGTGTTAATTGTCAACTGGGACATACCCCAGAATCACCTGGGAGCTGGTCCTGTGGGCACGCCTGCAGGGTATTATCTTGACTGCGTTAATTAAGGTGGGAAGACTCCTAGTGCCATTCCTGACTGGGATGCTGGGCTGTGTGAGTGCAAAGGGAGCTGAGCACCAGCATCCACCCCTCTCTGCTTCCTGATTGTGGCTGGGATGTGACCAGCTGCCCCAAGCTCCTGCTGCCTTGATTTCCCCCCTACTATGACCAACTGTGCTTTTGAACTGCGAGGCAGAATAAACTTTCTCGTTTCAGTTACTTTTGTCAGAGCGTATCGTCACAGAGAAAAGAAACTAAGACAGAGGGAGACCTGGAGGACTGGGCTGGACTCTAGGGTGTGGCCTTATGGGGCAGAGCTAAGCTGTCAGGCTAAGATCTTCTCCGTTCCAGAAGCCCCGATAAGAGGATAGGAGGTGAGCAGTAGAGGAAGGGACGAAGCTCTGGGCATGCCTGTCCCTCTCAAACGAAGCAGGAGGAGGGGTGCTCTGTGGAAGGAGGGTGAACTTACAGTGTGCTGCTGTGAAGGAGGACCTAGCTGGAGGTGGGCAGGCAGAGACACAGAGATACAGAGATGGGCTCCGCGTCCACAGCTTCACTAGGTCAGGTGGTGAGACCCTAGGAGCTAAGATGATGCATAGCTCAGCCTCCAGAGGGTCCTGGTTGAAAAGATAGAAGGGAGATAGGAGGGAGGAAGTGAAAGAGCTGGACGTGGGAAAGAGCTTGCCACTTGAGCCTCCTTCCTCTAAGCTGCCCTGGTGACGACCTTGGCTCTCTGAACCTCCCCACCTTGCCCCTGCAAAATTCTTTGTATCTGTGCATTTCATTTTGGAGAATGCTAATCTCGTATCAATTTTTGAAAAGTACCTTTAATTTAATTATAATAAAAAGCATAACTACTGAAGTTAATGAACCCCTGAGCTATGGCTGTAGTAATAATAGTAACAACCCAAATAAATAAAGCTGTAATTGTTGCAATTAACGATCTGCCAATGTGTGGCTGTGTGCCGGGCCCAGGCTGGCCACTTTCTGTGCAATAGCTCAGGAAATATTCACGCTAAGCCTATAAGACCGGTACACAGGCAAATCTCATCAGCCTCCAGAAGATGAACTCTTCCCCCAAGATCCACTGCTGTCCGACTCATAGGGGTAGGGTGGGACTCGGAATTAGAAAGGCTTGGTGTGTCTGTGTGAATGGGGGGTTCCAGTCCCCTGCGCCTTGGTGTTCCCAACATTAAAAAGGATCAGTTCCCTCTTGTACTGGTTTAAATAACATAATGAAGTGAATGGGCTTTTTTTTTTTTTTTCTCTAAGTAAGGTAAGGCGGTTTCAAACTCCAGATAAAATGTGGTTTTGCTCCCATGACAGTGACCACAGCACAGAAAGCACATTCCTAAGGACTCTTCAGGGTCCCCTGCCTGGAAGTGGGGTATCCGCTGGGAGTTCTTTATGGGGCAGAGGCTTGAAAATCCTCCTTTTCCCTGGTGGAGGTTCCCGTGTCACAGAGATCGTTGGAGGACATCTAAAACTCTCTCCACAAGCTTCATTCATGCACACATCCCCATGGTCTAACTGTAGCCCTGTTTTAAATAACAATGACAAGATGGGAGAGAACAGCAAGCCTAGGGGCACCGGCCTATCATCCCAGCTACCCAGGAAGTTGGAGCAGGGGGACCTCAAGTTCAAGACCAGACTGGGCAGCTTAGTGAGCTCTTGTTTCAAAACAAAAGTAGCCCAGCACTCGGGAGGCAAAGCCAGGTGGATTCTCTGTGAGTTTGAGGCCATCTGGTCTACAGAACGAGTCCCAGGACAGCCAGGGCTACACAGTAAAACCCTGTCTTGAAAAAACAACAAAACCCAACCATCCAAACAACAACAACAGAAAAGAATCAAAACAGAAGTGAGAGAAGAGCTAGGAATACAGAGGGTTGGCCAAGCAGGTGAGAGCCTTAGAGTCAAACTCAAGTACACAGGCCATCGCCGTCATTTTTGAGTGCACAATTTGTGATGTTAAGATCATTCACGTGGAAATGTAAACCTCACACCATCCATGCACAGGACTCCTTTCATCTTGTAAAGCCGAATCTCCCACCACTAAACACTAACTCCTCCTCACCTGGGTCTTGGCTGCCATAGTTCTGCTTTTGATCTCTGAATTTGATCACTCTGGACTGGTGTGCCCCAGAATTTGTGTGATATTTGTCCTTTGGAAGCCAGCTTATTTAAATTAGTGTGATAGTCTGAAGGTTGTTCATACTGTAACATGTTGGAATTCTGTGTGTGTGTGTGTGTGTGTGTGTTTTATTGTGTGTGTTTTGCTTTGTTTTTTGCTACAAGTCTTCCTATGTATCTCAAACTGGCCTTGAATTCATGATGCTTCTGCCTCCAGCCTCCTGAGTGCTAGAATCACAAGGGAATGCCCCATCTTCCCTTCCTCCCTGATGCTCAATAAGACCTATAGTGTATCTAGACAGGTTTTGCTCATCCGTTCATCCACTGATGGGCACCTGGGAAGCCTCCACCTCTTGACTGTTGTGAATAAGGCTGCTAGGAACATGGCTTACAGATTTCTGTTCACTACTCTGTTTTGCATTCCTTCGGCTGCGGACCCAGGAGTAGAAACACTGAATCATATGGTAATTCTATGTTTGACTTTTAAGAAACCACCACCACGCTGTTTTCCACAGCTGCTGTATCAACCATGTTCCCACCAATGATGTGTGAGTCTTCCCAGTTATCCCCAGCCCACAGCACTTGTCAACTTGATAGTAGCCACGATATTGGAGACATGACTTGTAATTAATCAGCACTGAAGTTTAAGTTGCCAGTGTGGCCAGTGGCAACTGTCCTGAGCGTTGCACGGTGGGAAAGCCTGCTGTTCCTCTGAACTTGAAATTGACCACCGTTTACTAAGTAAGCCTTAGTGGGTCTATGAACCTCAAGCCGCAACCCCAAATAGCCCTCAAAGGCCTGGCCAGTGGCTTGTCACAATCCTCTTCTAAGTCCACATCTGGTCCTGGGGTTCCCAAGGCTGGAACCAAAATAGCATCAGGCAGGGATCAGCGTAGTGTCGTGCTGGGATGTAGCTCAGTTAGGAGAGTGCATCTCTAGATGTGGCATTGGGCAGGCTCCAGCTGCACTCTGGGTCAGGCGGCCATTGACGAGTGATGGCAGGGAGAGACGGCTCCGCAGCTGGAGGACAAGTCTGGGCAGTAAGCTGCGCACTGAGCTGAGTGCTGTGTGAGAGATGCGACGCACACATGCCTACTCGACTCCCAGACCAAAATAACAACTGTACCAAAATTCAGCCCAGTGAAGCAGTGAGTTTTTATTGGGGTACACTAACTGGTACAGGGGTGAGGGGTCACTTCTAGCAACAGAGATGACTCAAAAGCAGCTGCACCCCTGAAAAGGCTCCACCTCCTAACGGGCTCTGTAACTACCCCAGACAGGCAGCACAAATAGCTGGGCACCAAGCATTCAAGCACATGAGCCTAGGGGAGCATCTTGTTCAAATCACACTGGAAAATGAGAATTTGTCAATCTGGCCTCACCCCTGCTTCATCTCAGACCCACCTGAGGGCAAGAGGTGTGTGTGGGGGGGGGGTGTGCTGGTCATTTTTCAAGACCTGCTTACCCTCAGGTACCACCCACTAACTCATTCCCTGCCAGCCAGACCCACTTTCCCCAGTTCCCTCCCTAAGTTCAGAAAAGTATTTTTCTCTCAGTTCATTAAAACAGTCTATATTTAACACAGATAATATATTATTTATGCCATAAGATTAGAGCGAACTCATATAGATCTCTCCATATTTTCTCTCCGAAGCTACTCTCCATGACTTTGTTTTAATGAGTGTGGAATGTTGCAGTGCGAAGACTGTGTTTTTTATGTAACATTATTTATGTGACCCATCCATGGGAGAAAACGCATTTCCCTCTTGGAGGTCAGGCATGCCACCCACCATTTTACATCCTTAGAGCTGGGTCATGTCCCCCATTCCCAATTATTTCCTTAGACCAAGCGCCTAAAAGTCAAATCTTCCAACAGGTAATGCACACATTAAAGTCTCCTATGCCAGAGTATTCTGTACGGCCTCATCTTCTGTGTCTGCCCCACCAACAGACCCATGCCTCATTCTTAGGTGTGGTAATTTATAGCTACAACTGTGGCGTCTTAATACTTTCTGTTGCAAACTACAGCTATTCTATTTACTTTCCTTTCATTCAGTTACTCTGTCTTTCTCTCTCTCTCTCTCTCTCTCTCTCTGTGTGTGTGTGTGTGTGTGTGTGTGTGTGACAGCAAGCACACAGGTGGGGGTCAGAAAATAACTTTCAAGAGTCACTTCTTTTCTTCCACCAACAGTCTTGCACGGTGAAGGGCTCAGAAGAATAACACCCTTGTCATTATTTTAGAGAAGATGCGCACAACAGATATTATATGAAAGAGGGTTATTGGATGGAGATGGAGAAAGACAGAGGAGAGAGGGAGAGAGACATGGTGGGGGAAGAGGGCACTCTGACAGAGAAAACAGGAGAGAGCAAGAACAAGAGAGCAAGAGAGATAAGACACAGGAGTCCTGTTTATCCCAGGACCATGTGGGTGGTGACCAATGATGACATCATAGGTTACTAGGCAACTGACAAGCAGGTTGCCTGAATGCTAAAAACCATAAGGTGTCATCTTGACACAGAGTATGCTTAGGGTCATTTCAGACATTGATGGAAAATTGGTCCTAGTTCCATGTCAAGATTCATTGGAAGATGATTCATTATTATTATTATTATTATTATTATTATTATTATTATTATTATTATTATACAAGTCAGCAGCCCAAACATGAAAATTTTAAATCAGAGATTCTAACACAAAACAATGCAAAGGTACACTAATTTAATGCAGGCTGGGAAGTAATGGTAGGAAAGCATGAAAAGTCTTTTTTTCTGGGTAATTAAATCATTTGCTTCAGAAAGAGCATCTGATTTGGCATGTTGAGGAACACTCAAGCAGACAAATTCTCCCTTGCCTCCATCAATCCTTTGACCCGCTGGAAGCTGGAGCAGCTCTTTCCTGAAGGCCACCTTGGTGACCTTACCCTTAAGCTGAGTTTTACTTTTCTCCTTCTCGTAGTCCAGGCTACCCAATACCACCTCTCTCTCCAGCTAGTCTAACTGCCTCAAAGGTTCTCTGAGATCATTTTGAGGATTCTTTGGAAAGAAGTGAATGAACTGGCTTTACTCTCCATTTGAAAACAGGTTAGTAGATTCCTGGTCAAGAGCAGTCTCTCTGAGCTGTGTGAACTGCTCTTCCACTGAGGGCAGGCCTATTCCTTATGCTTGTAGAGAACATGGGGTCCCAGAGGCCCCTGTGCTTTCAGAGCTGAGGCTGAACCCTTTGATTCCTCCCGGCAGGATGACGGGCCTTAGCACAGTGTGTTCTGAAACAACTCGTGTTCAATGAACAATCTCTTTGTGCCAAGACTTGGATATGTTTCCTCTTTTCTTTTCTAATTTAATCCAGAAATTGGCCTTGACTTGCCGAAGCCTTGCCAGGGTTTGTAAACAATCAGCTGCTCACCAGCTTTCAAGAATGCTGGGGCAGTGCAGGAATGTTTTGTGCTAGGATCAGGGGGAGGAAATCTTGTGAACTGCAAAGCAGCCTGCCGAAGGCATCACCCTACTCACATGTCTGGCTCCACTTCCTGCAACAGAGAGACACTGAAACGTGGGGCTGCCCAGACAGGAGGGACACATTTAGTGTAGGAGCTGGCCAGAGCAAAGCAGGGAAGGTTGGAGATCCAAATCTTCCTTTGTTACCTGGCTGTGTTGCCTGGGCCACAGGAAACTGATTTAGGACACTGTTTCTGGTCCTATGGAACCCATAAGAGAACCATATGACCAGGTGCTGCTGGATGCCAGGCAGTGGTGGGCATAGGTGATTGTGGGCTCTGGGACATAGCAGAGATCAGGAGAAACCATGTTCCCTGGCGATGGCTTCCTCGGTTCTGCTCACTTGTGGTTGTACAGGAATAATCTGCCAAGTCCTTGCCAGGTCTGGTTTTCTTAAATGAAGGTGGGAATCTCAGGGGAAAACCTAATCGTTTTCCAGTGTGAGCTACAAATTGCAACTAACTGCTTGTACTGTCAGGTGAGTCCAGGCACAGCTGTGATGTCCACCAGGCTAGAGGGCAGCCAGCCTGATTGTTCCCTCTGGCTTAGACAGAAGCAGGCAACTGTCACCATAGTCCCTGTGTGTCCCAGATGTGGGGATAATTCACCTCTAAAGGCTGCTGTGGGCCTTGTTCTAAATGTCTCACATGTGCACAGACGTGGGGTGAGCAGAAGCCAGGCGTCATGAGGCCTCACTTCCCGGGGTAGCTACATCAGGGAAGGCTCCTCAATGACTTCTCCAGCTCCTAACACAGATGAGTCTGGCTGGCAGCAAAGCACATGAGAAGGCCCAGGGACATCTCTCTCCTCCTGCACAGTTTGGACCTGGCTGAAGTATAGGGCCTCTGGATGGGGGGAGGGGAGGCAGGACGTGAAGTTGGTTTGTCATCTAAAAACTTGGTGCTTCCTACTTCATTACAGAAAAGAAAGAGAATGAAATCACGTTGACAGCAATTTAGCACTGGGCAGCCCTCTGCAAGGAGGTACTTGATGGCCTGTCCCTTAGTGGCCCTGTGGGGTTTTCTTTCTCAGATACAAAGGCTCAGAGAGGTTGAGCAGCAGGCCTACACAGCAACTGAGTCACACGCCTGTGGGAAGATGGCGTAGACCATGCATGCATGGCGCTCCCCGACTCTGCTTGGTCTTCCCTGACCCTTCTGACCTGAAGGAGGAGAATTCCTTAGGAGTCTCAGAAGAAGGGCCAGGCCTGTTCTAGCCTTGGTTCTCTTTCTCCCAACAGCACTGGCCATCCCCTATCAAACTCCTTGCCTTTCCCTTCTAGCCTAGGCCATCTTATCTGTGTATACCTAGGTCTTTCCTGGGCATTGCCATGGAAGTTATATCTGTTGCATATTTCTGTTCTAATGTTGTCATTACCATCTCTCTCTCATCTGTCTCTCTCTCTCTCTCTCTCTCTCTCTCTCTCTCTCTCTCTCGATATGAGCTCTCAGGTTGTGGGCCCCTGATGAGGTTCTAGGTGGAGGAAGGGTCACTGTGAGCCAATGGAGTTCTGCCCTCATGGAGCTCACATTCCCAAGAGCTTCGTTGAAATGGGGATGGGGGCACCAGGGGCCGGCCTCACCTCTGCCTCAGCCTCTTCCCTGTCATTCTCCTTGCATCCCAGCAGCCACTCCCTATCTCCCTCCCCACCCCTCCTCTCCTCTGATGCCTCCTGACAGCTGATGAGGGAGCCCAGGAGTTTGCCTGTCCTTGGCTCCCATGGGGAGCTGACAGTTGTCAAAGCAGGAGTCAGAGTCCCCGTAGATAGACACAGAGGGCCAAGCCTCGTCACTCCCTGGTGACAGCTTGAAGTGGCTGTTGCACTTGTCTTGTGCAGGCTCCAGCGAAGAGGTGACAGCTGAGCCAGACAGAAGAGATGACAGTCTTCCTGGCTGGTCTCCCGTCTGGGCAGATGTGGGCTGTCACAGTGCTCAAACCCCTCCATGGTGTGTCCCCTGCTCCTGTACCAAACTGTAGTCAGACATCCCTGAGGCCCCTCTCCTCTGGGTGATATGTCTTAGAAGTAGGGATTCTTAGCAAAGGTACCCCAAGTTTTATGAGAGGTTCAGAGAACACTGGCTACCCAATTTTGCACATTCGCCCCTGACAAAGGGTTGGTGCATAGTAGGTTTACACTAAATGTCCTTTATCATTCTTTTAAATTTTTGAGATAAGGTCTTACGAAGCCTAGACTGGTCTTGAACTTGCTGTGTAGCTGAGGATGACCTTGAATTCCTGATCCACCTGGTGCCAGAAGACAATTGCTTCCTGCTGTGCTCAAATGATCATCTTTCTGGCTACATTCAGGGTGTTAGAAAGCACCTTGACATGGCCATAGCCGGCTACTCTTACCATGAGCTTGAGCATACAAAGCTTAGTTTCGCCATGTTCTATGAATTTCTCAGGATCCCTCTGCTGGGGTCCAGGGACACCATGCAAGGTGCTGGGTTAAGGCCCTTAGTCAGCTGCCTCTGCCTCTTCTGGGTCCATGCTGTGGGCCAGTTTCTCTCCCTGCTTCATGTCGGATCACCAGGCCCAAATGGCAGTGGAGAGGCTTGTTGGAGTTGTCCCTATTTCGTGCTGTTCTTCACCTGAGCTCTTCGGGTGTACTGGGTAGAAAGGGGTGTGGGGATGAAATTAATGTGCCTTCCATTCTCCAGCCTCTTCAAGGTCAATGCCAGGCTATTCCCACCTCCCCCAGACATCCTAGATAGGAGCTTCTGGGTGACACATACACCTCTCTAGGGCTGGGACAACCATGGTGCCTTAGATCCCACTGTTTTACTCAAGACATAGGTTAGGCCCTGTGGCTAAGCTTCATAGACTTATGAAGGGACCAGACTCTTCTCTTACAATGTGGTCTCATCGCTGTGGTAAGCAGAGCTCAGAGGCCTCTGGATCTGTCCATCTGGGATGCTAAGGTTGGAGTGGAAGCTGAGCAGAGCAGGGCACCCCAAGCTCTGGTCTCACTTTCCACTTCACAACATCTCCCCTCCTTCATCTACCAGAGTGTTTTCTACTCCCGAGACCACCCAGGAACTTCCTCGAGGCCATTGGCTTCTCGGGCTCATGGTGTCATTTTCCTCAGCTTTCCTTGGGTCACAATCTAATCAGGCAGAAGGAGAATCTGGTTTACTGGGGAATGAAAAATATGTTGTTTTCAGATTACACAGCAGTGCCCGAATGGAGCCCGGTGGCAGAGCTCAAGTCATTGGGGACAGTTGCACCACATAGGTTGAGACAGCCAGGAGTGTGGGAAGGGGGAACTAGTCTGGTCAGGGGTAGTGCAAGGTCTTGGCACGTAGGGGATGAGACTGCATCCTGAAACGGAATGCCACATTGAACCCCCAGTCTGTGTGCTCAGGGAGGCCATCCATCCATCGCCACATAGCACAGAGACTTGACTTCCTGAGGTGACTGCCAGCAGGATTCAAAATCCCTGTCATGTCTACCTTCCTCCCAGTTGGGCTGAGAGTAGCTGAGAGGCCTCTGAAGGCTCTGGGCCCTCTGCTATGTCCTTCTGTGTCCTGTGGCCTCAGGAGCGGCCACACTTCCCGGCCTGGCAGCATTACTTCTGATATATGGCAAGTCAGTCCACAGACGATGTGTGGACAGCTGTGACCCCAGGAGAGCAGATGTCTCTTGGTTGTGGCAAAACATCTTAAGCAAGTGCTAGTGTTTTCAGAGACCCCTCCAGGGGGGTCACCAGAGAAATTAGGACCCTTCTTTGGGCTCTTAGTCTCATTAATGAACGAATTTAAGAACAGACTCAGTGGAAGATCAAGGATAGTTTTTGTTTGTTTGTTTATTATTGTTTTGTTTTAGCTTTTAGAGACAGGGTTTCTGTGTAAACCTGGATGCCCTAGAACTCTTTCTGTAGATCAGGCTGGCCTCGAACTCACAGAGCTCCACCCGCCTCTGCCTCCCGAGTGATGGGATTAAAGGCGTGTGCCACCACCGCCTGGCTTTCAAGGACAGTTTTATGAGCTTGGTGGGGGGGTGGGAATAGGGGGAACAACAGCAAGCAACCTGTAACTCTTGGCAGCCACTGGGAGGAGGGACATGAAGAAGAGAGAGAAAGCACGCCCTTCCCATTGGGCTGGCATGTTTAGCAGGGGAGGCCAGCAAGCAGCTACCTGGCAACAGACAGCCATCTGGTGGAGGCAGGGGGTGGCGGTGGAGCTTAGTGCTAGAACGTGAGAAACCTCAAAGTGCCAGAAAGAATACGCTTAGGCTTTGCACAGAGAAAGAGTAGGAAAGAAGAAGTGAAAGTTATGCTTTTCTGAATTAGGACTGTGAATTAGGACAAAATTCACCAAGTCCCATGGCTGTGTCTCAGCAGCAACTGCATTGAGGAAGGGGATACTGGGAAAGATGAGTGTATTCTCTAATTAAAGGGGTAATTATTCCTCCCCTTTCTTTATCTTGAATCAGCCTCCCTGAGGGATGGTCTCTTAGCCAGGTGATTGACAGGTCCAGTTGGGCTAACCCTCAGGGCGGGAGGCATTAGTGTGAAATATTTCACTCTTGGAGCAGATCAGAATGTCCTGTCTCCCCCAGCGATATTCATTCTTCTGAGCAGGACTTAATGAGCGGCAAAGTGGGTGTTTACCTCTCTAGTGTGACCAGGAAAATGGGAGGCAGGGTTCAAAGCTTCAATGTTCTCCAAGGCTGAAGTCAAGAGGGGCCAAACTCTGGGACGCAAAGCAACAGCTCCCATTACCTGACTCTCTCGTGCCGGACAGCTTCACTGACAGTACTGTGTGCGCTGGGGATCTTCTTAGACACTTTAAAAATATTTTTGCATCAATCCTCACAACAAGCTTGAGCCACAGTTACCTCTCTGTACCTAAGGAAACTGAAGCCTGAACACGGTGAGAAAGGTGGTTCTGAGTTGTACAGCAGGATTGCAGTAGGGTCCTCCTGAGATCAGGGAGGCTGGGAGTAGGGATTCAGACCCACCCTCTGCTCACCCCCAAAATCCAGGCCAAGGCCTGGGCAGTTTCTTTTGCTTATTAACAACAACATGGGAGAGTTTCTATTGCAATTGTGTTTGGGTCCCCTGAACCACCCTAGAGCTGAGCAGTATTCACGGAGGTCCTGGGCCTTGACAGCCTACATAGGAGTGAGGTAGCTTGGGCCTCACCCATGGTCCTTTGCCTAGTAAGTTACCCCCTGGACCTGGGGGTTGTGGACTTCCAGACCATGGATGAGTTTGGGGGTCTATCTTGATCACCATGTTCAGGTACTTGGGAGCTAAAGGAGGAGCACACACCTCTAGTTTTACTGTCTGTGCTTCATGGCTCTCCTCAGTCCCACATTGTCCACTTGATGTGCTCATGTATGCTCCAGAAGAGACAACACACCAATACCAATATTCCTCCAGTGAGGCCAGCAGCTGTTCCCCCAGCTCCCAGTGACTGTGGGTGCACTATCTTGCCTCCCCCCAAATTCTGGTATGTTCACTCTATCCCAAGCCTCTACCCTGGAAGCCTAAACCTGGCCTCTTCTCTATTTGCTTTAGAGCTTTGCATAGCAGCCACTCAGGGCCTGTACCCTCCCATACCCTCCGGGAACTCCCCGAGATTACTTTGCTCTCTAGATTTTCCAGGTGGACAGGAAACATTGCCCACTGTCCAAAACTTAGAGGCATGGGGGATCTTAGCAGCAAGTCTGCCCATAACCTGTGTACCAAGCAGCAGGGCCAGCAAACACCCCTCCAGAAAGAGCGCCCTTTCCTGGACAGGTGCCCCCACTCTGTACCCCGGTCCCCTCCAGAAGGGAGTTCTCTTCCCAGCCTCAGGCCATCCTCCAGGGCTCACTGTCATTTCAGGGAAGCTTTGCCACCAACCGGGCAAACTTTGACATTGCCCGGCAGAACCAGGTCCCTTCCCAGTCTGTTCCAGAGCAGAAACTTGGCTGCCTCTTTGCATAAACAAAAAGCACATCACAAAGCATTTCCCCCAAAATGCCAGCTCCTGGCTTCCAGCGCACAAGAGAAGGGCTGGAGCTTTGAGCCTTTTCCCCACAGGGCTTAGAGGCCCCAAGATCAATTTCTTAAAGACAGGGCTCAAGGACACTGTCCCAGGGTTTCCCCCCTCCCCCCTGAAGTCTGGGCAAAGATGTGCTGCTTCCCCTAGCACATAGGCCCTGGGGAAGGAGGGGAAGGAAGAGCTGGCTGTAGGAGGGGAGGCTAGGCAGCCTGCTGTTCCATATACTCCATCCATCCACCCACCCATCCACCCATCCACCCATCCATCCATCCATCCATCCATCCATCCATCCATCCCTCCTCAATTCTATTTAATACCTACTAGGGACTGTATAGTGTATAGTGCTTTTCACAGTTGTGCTAGGGAAGGTGAGGTTAGTGCAACAGCCCTGAGGTAGGGCTGGGGCTCCAAGGAGAGGATTAAAAGAGGAAGCTCCACCTTCCTGACCTTGACATCATGTAAGGATGTTTCAGAGTCCCTCCAGTGTGGTAGGAAGGCCTGGAGGTAGAAGGAGTTCAAGCAAAGGAGTAAATGCCAACCTCCTGTGTAGTCACCCAACCCCCAACCTTTTTATTCTTCAAATTCTCTTAAGGTATCTGAGGAATTCAGAGCTGGAGAGGGGCTGTGGGAATTCCAGGCACGTGCCTTTCCCCAGAAGGGGTGTGTGTGTTTGTGTGTGTGTACACTGACAGACTGCCTTTGGAAGAAGGCAGTTGGAAGTCAGGGGTCCCTGGAAGAGAGCAGCTCAGAGCTGGGGAAGCCAAGAGGGTCCATCGTGAGTCCCAGTGGGGCCTGCCTCCAAAGGCACTAGGGAGCCCTGAGGGTTTTAGACAGAGGAAGGGTGAAGTCACTCAGGTGACCATACTAAAGGGCAGTGTTTAGAGTCGGGAAGGAAGACCTGGGGAACTCCGGTCAAGCTGTCTCTTTAAGGTGTCTGCTCAGTGACAAGCAAAGTGATTTTCCTTCCAAGCTCTCACCACCATCACAACTGTGGAGCAGGCTTTGTTAGGGTCCGGAATACGCTGGAAGAACGATCCCAGACTAAAGCAGCCACAAAGGGCGTTTGTTCTGCAGAAGTCCAGCGTGCTGGAGCTACCACCTTTACAAGCAAGGAGCAGCAACAAGAGGAGCTCAAAGGCCCCTTTTGAAGCCAGAAAGGCCTTTCCTACTGTGGCTATGTAACTTCCACTGGGATTGGCTGGTACCCACGGAGGCTGTGTGATTCCAGTTGGGATTGGCTGGTGCCCATGGAGGCTATGTGACCTGTCCTTGGAGTTCACCCTCTCTTCGGCAGCCAGGCTGCAGGCCTGTTCTTTCCTCCTGCATGTCGGCCTCCCTGGGATCCCTCTAAAACATGGCAGTGCCCCAGCTCCCAGTAAACTGACAACACCTCTGCCCTTGTGCCATGAGGCTCAGGTGACCCCTGGCATCTGCTCTTCATGGCTGGGAGCTGACCTTCCTGGCTCTTGCTCACTACCCAAGCATATCTTTATGGCCTGTCTGGAGCCTGTGAGGATGAAAGCCTGTCCCTCTCCCAAGACAGGCAGCAAGGGGTCCAAGTGCACTCTGCTTTTCCATCTTGGCCTTGGGGACTGCTTTGTACTGGCCCTATCCCCACCCCCACCTTCAGAGGAGACCCTAAAGGCTAAGGCTGCAAGCTTGCTTTCGCTCCTCTGCCCTTTCCTGGTACAGCAGGACCTTCCAGGGCCTTGACTCTTCCCAGCTGTGGTTCTCAGCAGTAGTCTGTGAGCCCCGGTGACCTGTGAGCCCTGCTCATCGTAGATAAAGCAATTAAAACTAGAAAACTTCTTGCTTCCTTAAGTAAAAGGTCTGGTTTTTAAAGTTGTTGTCTCAGCAGAGTGAAAGAGAAAATCTAGATTGGGCCTCAAAGCTGAGGCAGCAGAGTGGGGCAACACAGCTTGCCAACTATGAAAAACACAGTTTGGGTTTTCATGAACAACATTCCATCACGTGTGTGGAAATGGGATCCTCGCTCTAATATCACAAAGGAGACATCGGACAGTGGGCGGTGGGCAGTGGGCGAGGTGGGCACTGGGCCAGGTGGCACAGCACCTGGGATCTGCTTTCTGAGCTGCAGGTGCTAAGGTGGGTGCTTGGGTATCTAGCTGATGGTCCTCGGGGGTAGTGCCATGCTGCTCAGACAGATGGCGCATTCAGGGGACTCGAGACGAGTGCACAAACAGAGCCATGATGCCACATCAACCATGCTCCGGCAGCTCTCATCCTGTCACCCCTTCTCCCAAGGAGAGGAGGACAAGAGGACAGAAGCCAGCTTATAACCAGGAATTGCCTGGCTGCGCACAAATTCCTGACCGCCTGTGTGTTGGGACAGAAGGTGGCACTGGTTGGGGACCAGCGAGCTTGTTAACTCTGTGCTCTGATTGGTGCCATCTTTATCCACAGCTGTGGTAACAGCAGCAGCCACTGGGCTGTGAGTCTCCCAAGCCCTGTGTCCCTCTCCACCCCATCCGTCACCATGATGATTTGATTTTCCTCATTCCGCTCAGATTTCCCAAGGCATCATTCTTCTGTTTAGAGTGAGCAATTACAGTTGCCCAAGTAAGAAAATCTGAACATTGGGGTGTGGTGGGCTCTGGCTGGTACAGCTCAGCCATGCCTGCCTCTCCACCGAGGGCTTCATGGGCATCCCCTGTGTCCGGTCTGCATACAGACAGCATGTGTGGCTGGTCCTCACCTCTCCCCTCAGTGACTCCACCCATTTTCTTCCATTCAGCAAATGTTTGCTGGCCACATGCCGCTCTGCTCCGGGGCTGGGGGTAGGGGCATCCAAGGAGGGCAAGTACATACTGAAGGGAAGCTCGGTGGCAGTGGGGCTGGAAAAGGATGGAGTGCCAGTTCTCCATAGCAACAGGTCTGATGTGGAGCACTCCTTCCAGGAAGGGCTGACTCTAGACTGCGCCTCAGGAAGGAATAGCATTTGCTCCGCTAGAGAAGGAGGGGGCAGTGATAGGGCTAGTCCAGAAAGTTCTGAGTGTGAGGTGGGAAGATGGGGTGACCCCGAGGCAGGGAAACCTCTGTCAGCCCTGAGCCTGACATGTTTCTGGATGGTGGTGGCCGGCCATGCCGCAGAGCATGGGAGTTCTTCCTCACATCCCTTGTCCTTTCGTGCCGTGGACATCTGGGGAGGGCTACAAATGCCTGCTAAGACTAGAGTTTTTATTCATTCATTCTGTGTGCGTGTGTGTGAGGGGGTGGTATATGAGCTTGTGTGTGGGTATACAAAGGCCCAGATGTATAACCTGGGGTTACAGGTGTAAGCGAGGCCATCTTTCATGTGGGTACTTGGGATTTGAACTCAGGTCTTCATGCTTGCACAGCAAGCACTCTTAGTCACTAACTCATCTCCCCAGCCCTCAGAACAATATTTCTAAATGTAAAAAAAGAAAAGAAAAACACCACAAAAAATATAATATGGTCAAAATGTAAAAGAAGACCATGACAGGCATGACACAGAACAAAGCAGGCAGAGCAAGAGGCCTAGTGATAACTGCTCCCTGCCGACAGCCGAACTAGTCACATGTCCAAAGTGGCCCACGCTTCCTAGTGCAGCATCCTTCAGCAGAGTTCAGTTCCGGGACTGAGTTCCGGGACTCAGTTCTGGCTCAGGTGTTCAAGTCCCAGGAGAAATGTGTGTCGTGTTTGCGTTTCACCTTTACACACACATACATGAAGCAATCTCTACATTACTTATAACACTTTGTAAGGCGCAAATGCGACAAGACCAGTTGCCATATTGTTTAGAAGGAAACGACCGAGAAAGGAAAAAAAAAAACTCCTGTACACGTTCTGCAAACTTTCCTTCCAATGCGTTTGATCTGGGGTTGGCTGAAAACTTAAGTGTGGAGTTTGTGGGATACGCAGCGTGGGTTGCAGCAATGTGCGCATTTCACAGCGAGCAGCAGCAACCAGGAATGGCTTCTGAAAGGAATGCCGTGCTTCTGTCAGAGGTGGCTGCGCATGCACCCTGTGGTCCGGGTTCAGCTCTGAGCGAAAGACTCTATGGGCCGGCAAGTGGGATGTCTCAGGAGGCCACCTTGGAAACCCAGGCAGGTGGTTGCAGCAGCCAGGGCTGGGGAGGGCCACAGAGGGGTGGAGCGAGAGGCAGTTTTAGATGGATGGGATGTTGGATTTAAGTATGCAAGGAAAACGAGACAGGTGGGGACCCTGGGTTCTTACCTGGGGAAATGGGGGGGGGGGAGTCAGGGACAAGATACAGGGTGCACAGCCAGAACCGGCCTTTGGCCCACAGTTCTTGCTGACATCTCCCCGGCTGTCTTTCAGGTCAATGAGATCTACCATGACGAGTCGTTGGGGGCCCATATCAACGTTGTGCTGGTGAGGATTATCCTGCTGAGCCACGCGAAGGTGAGTCCTCCTCTCTCTGGCATGAATGGAGCCCCGAAAATGAGGACTAGCCCTCCTTTGAGATTGTTTGCTCTTCCATACCCACCCCCCGCCTTTTCTCTGGACACCCTGTGGTCCTATAACAAGCAGGACGCCATGAGACCCAATCCCCACAGACTCCCTGTACCCTCTTCCATGACCCATGACCCTTTACTGGAAAATGCAGGTTCTGTTATTCAGTGTGGTAAGGCCGACACACCAGTAGGTCCTCCCACTGCAGAAAATTCGGTGGACCCAAGAGGCTGAGGTACAGATGGCATGGGTGCAGCTAGGACACCGGGACTCAAGGAACGCCTGCTGTAGTCTCTGAACACAGGACAGAGGGAGGCAGTGAGCAGGCTCGTGGAGCCCTCACTGTAGAGTCTCAGCAGACTCAGGAACAAAGCTGCCCCAAAGGGGCTGGAGCTAGCCGTGAGGGATTAGGGAAGGTGGGTGGCAGCCCAGAGTGTAGACAGATTGAAATGAGGTTGAGCCGAGTCTAAAACTCTGTCTTTGAGGTGGCTGAGGGATTCAGGTTCTGGATGGTTGGTTTTCTTATGAAAAACCTGCTGTATCTAACATTGTTTCTGATATCCCAGCCTCAGGAATCCATGTACCATCTATCCACGGTAGCTAAAACCTGTGTCTCTTCTCATCAGACCTCAGATCTTTAGCTCCACCAGGTCCCTCTGACCCTATCTTTTCCTTGTTCTTTGTTTCTTATTCCTCTTGCTGAGCCCCTCCCCCTCCCCAGACTTAAGAATGGATTGGTTACTTACTCTTGTTCCTATGACAAAACACCTGACAAAAGCAATTTAAGGAAGGATTTATTTCGGCTCACATAAATGCGCCAGAGAAAGCTATTAGGCACAAAGGAGAGATGGGCAAAAAGCTAACTGAGGGGATGTTTAATTCTGTCCTCAAGCTCTTTAAGATGTGCATGTTTAGAGTCATAGTGATTAGGGGGATGAAGCAAGAGCAGGGGTTATTGTGTTTCCTTGTCAAACAGAAGGATGTGTCTCTTTTCTGTGGAACTGCAGAACACTTTTGAATGACACAAACGTGTAAGTCCTAATGAAAATGTCAGTGAATTTTCCATGATTAAAAACAAAAGCCTGCTGGGTATGGAGGCACGTGCCTTTAATCCCAGCACTCAGAGAGGCAGAGGCAGGCAGAGTGCTGTGAGTTCGAGGCCAGCCTGGTCTACAAAAGGAGTCCAGGACAGCAGAGGCTACACAGAGAAACACTGCCTCAAGAAAAAACAAACAAACAAACAAACAAACAACCCCCAGGCAATGTGCACCAGAGAGTATGACCACAGGTGAGAGGAGAATAGAATACTTACAACTTTAAAACCAACCAAACCACTTTGAAAAGTTTGCTTTTGGGGGGTTTTGTTTATTTGCTTGTTTTTTGTTTTTTGTTTTTGTTTTTTGCTGTTGTTGTTTTGTTTTTGTTTTTTGAGACAGGGTCTCGTGTAGCCCAGGCTAGCCTCAAACTCACAGGTAGCCAAGGATGACCTTGCACTTCTGATCCTCCTGTGTCCATCTCCCAAGTGTTTGGGATACAGGCATGTGCCAACACCCTGTCTTTATGTGGTGCTGGGCACCGAACCCAGGACTTCGTGCATGCTAAGCAAGCATTCTGCCGGCTGAGCTCCAAGCCCTGCCCTTGAAAACGCTTTCGTAAATTGACTGGGAAGAATATCAGAACTGCAACTGCAGATGACTTGTTTTGACGAGGGACTTGTGCCCCCGTGGGTTTGGGTGTTCAGTGGGGGCAGGGGCTGAAGCCAAGCCCTCTCATCCAAGTGACTGCATGACAACTGAAACAGAACCTACAATCACACTTCTCCTGGTAGCCCTCAGTTCCACCAGGAAGCTGTGGGGAGATTCTCCTGGCCCTGCTGGGGGTGCCCCAACAGTCTTGCACTGATTAGCTTTTTGTCAACTTGACACAAGCCAGGATCATCTGCAAAGAGGGAACCTCAACTGAGAAAATGCCTCCATAAGATTGACCTCTGGGCAAGTCTGTAGGGCATTTCTTTTGGTTGGCGATTACGGCAGTTCTTTCTCCGACCCGCCAGCAGTGTGAATGACACAAAGGCTTTTTACTATTATCAAGTTCAGGCATTTTAGCTGGGCAGATTCCCAGCCAGCTTTCTCGCTTAACTGACTAAACATGGCATTGTGTCCCACCGTGTGGCCAGCTCAACTCTCTGCTTCTGTTCACATCTGTCTGGTTACCTCAGCATCCCCCTGACGAATCTCGCGCCTTTGCTTTCTCCTCCCAGAGACACTCTCTCTTCTGAACTTCCACCATGTACTTCCTGCCCAGATGTTGGTTGCCAGATCTTTATTACATCCAATAGGCAATTGAGGAATGACGAATGTCTACAAAATATGAGACTGGTGATGGGCCGTACAAATAACAACACCGAGATCCAGCTGGTAGGTTGGCACTTAGATCTTTACCAGCTTAGCAATCAACAAGCAAATAAACAGAGACACATCTTCATACAGTGTACCCAACATCTCCTTCTTTTAGTCCAATAAATGGCTTTTTCTCTAACATTAATAAACTATAGGCAATAAAAACAATTATGAGAACCATCAGATAGGAATTACATTCACAATGTCCAATCCATTTGTATTTGGCAAACTTGAAGCCTATCTTGGGGAGGTCAAAGTTCTGTACCTAAATCACTTTCTTTCACATCCTCTAACCTTCACAACTTGCATTGATTAACCTTAAAACACCTTCTTAGACCCTAACACACTTTCTTAGATCCCAAACAACTTAAGCTTTTTAAAAATTTATTTATTTTTTATTAATTATAGTTTATTCATCTGTAACCCCCTCCCTCATCCCTTCCCAACCCTACCCTCTCTCCCTTATCTCCTCCCATGCCCCTCCCCAAATCCACTGATAGGGGAGGTCCTCTTCCCCTTCCCTCTGACCCTAGCCTATCAGGTCTCATCAGGACTGGATGCATTGTCTTCCTCTATGGCCTGGTAAGGCTGCTCCCCCATAAGGGGAGGTGATCAAAGAGCCAGCCACTGAGTTCATGTCAGAGACAGTCCCTGTTCCCATTACTAGACCCACTTGGACACTGATATGCCATGGGCTACATTTGTGCAGGGAATCTAGGTTATCTCCATTCATGGTCCTTGGTTAGAGTATCAGTCTCAGAAAAGACCCCTGTGCCCAGATTTTTTGGTTCTGTTGCTCTCCTTGTGGAGCTTCAGCCCCCTCCAGGTCTTTCTATCTTCTCCTTTCATAAGATTCCCTGCACTCTGCCCAAAGTTTGGCTATAAGTCTCAGCATCTGCTTTGATACCTTGCTGGGTAGAGTCTTTCAAAGGCCCTCTGTGGTAGGCTCCTGTCTTTTTCCCTGTTTTCTCCCTCTTCCAATGTCCATCCTGTTTGCCTTTCTGAGTGAGGATTGATCATCTTACCCAGGGTCCTCCTTCTTGCTTAGCTTCTTTAGGTGTACAGATTTTAGCATGTTTGTCCTATATTATATGTCTAATATATATTTATAAGTGAGTATATACCATATGTGTCTTTCCGCTTCTGGGATACCTCACTCAGGATGATCATTTACAACTTAAGCTTTTATGTATTTTTATGTCTTTAATCTTTTTTTTTTAACCTAATAACAAGGAAAACTCTAAAACTATTACTCTCTACTCTTCAACTTCATTAGAGACCTGAAAAAGATAAATTTCACCTGAGTAAACAAAAAGCGTGGAACAAGCAGCTTCTAAAACTAAAAAAATATCAGGGACTTCCAGGCTAACTGGACAGTCATCCAACGTTCCTCTGTGTCTCTGGGACATCCATCTTTGGCTGCCAGGCCCAGAAGATCTAACAGACTTTTCTGTGAAGGAGGAATTTTGAAGGATCGTCCTATTTTATCTCAGCAGTTGACTTCCTACTGTCCTGTTTGTCTACTGTTTGACAGAATGCTGTCAGCAGTCGAGGCAAGGGCAGTTTTTTTTTGCCCTGTGGCTAGCTTTGCTACATTTGAAGCAAGCTCCATGTAGAGGTTTTTTGGTGCCCATTATCTTTTTTGGAGTAGAATGGTGGTGCTGCCAAGAGCTGATATGTCTCTCTGTCATAAAAGACTTTTATTATTAAAACATCTTAAATGCCATATTCCACAGATCTCTGCAGTGTTTGAGGACTACCTACCTATCTAAAGTATATCTTAATGTTGCTTGTTTCTAGCTTTGTTTGCTTTCTGCTTAACTTTGAAAACATATACAGGAGGCTACATAAGCTTATTTCTGTAATTAACTAAATTAGTATCTAACATGACTACAAGTTTGATTTTTATAGGTGACTAACTAACTTGCATTTTTATTATTCTGAACAGCTTATAATAGTAGTTTCTAAGGACTAGAACTTTATTATTACATTTTTAAGTGAGTTGCAAATGCACAATACCTTAAACAAGAGTTGAAACACATATATTATGTTATAGCAAATATAACCTCAAATTTCTATCAATATACAGAAATCTATAGCAATCTAAAATATTTGAGTTTTTTGATGTTTTCTTAGTCTAAAAGGAGATATAACAATCTGCTCTTCAGATTATTGTATTCAAGGAAATACAATAATTCATTCTTTTTGTCCTTTCATCCCTTTTTGTCTTTTCATCCTCTTTCCCCCCCCCCCTTTGCCACCTAACACTAGATAGGAGAAAAAGAAGGATAGAAGGGAGAGAGAGAAAAAAAATCCCTGAATCTAATGTCCTTTACTTTGCTTCCTCCCTGACTGTGACCAATAACATCTTGTAACCCTCTCCGCTAAAAAAATGACAACAAACATCCGTAACCCACCAAATGACTAAAAGAGACCCAGACTGATTCTCAGGAATGAGGGCATGATGTTTCTTAAATTACTTCTTGCTGTCTGGGGGAAAAGGCATCTTTTGAGGATCTTAAGCAAATTGGGATATGGGCCAAGTCCCAGGATAGCTGGCTGTTTCACTTGCTGTCCAGGCTCTATAGGATAGGGCTTAGCTGAAGTCCTGACTGAAGTGGTCTATGAGCTGGACCAATCGGGCCAGCCGTTTTGAAGTTATCTTGGATGCAATTTTTGAGGAAACAGCAACTAAGGCAATCTGTGGGGCTAGATCATCTGGGTTACTTGTGTTCATTGGAGTCTGGTTTTTTTCATTCCGAAATCACATGGTAACATTGTAGATACATTTCTGCATTGACATATGTATGAAATGTGTAGTGTGCTAAAGATGATTCTCTATTCTATGTCTACGCAGGTGAAAGGCATCTGTCGATCTTTATAAGTCCATTTGGACTGCATAACTGAACCGTTATATAAATCTCCTTCCATGCCATATGAAAGGATGGCATGTGAAAATAAGCCATGAAGACCAGGTAGCCAACGAGATTCATTGGCTACGCAGACATTCATGTCTCACCTGGTCTCCTGAGCTGTTTCTACGGAAGGGAATCAGCAATAGTCTTTCATTCACAATCAACTCAGCCATGTGTGCATCCTATAATTTTTCTTCTACCAGAGCCAATTTTCTCTCAGCCTCAGCTGCTAATTTTCTTGGACCATTGTTGTAAGTGACAATTAATATTTACTAGTGTTTTATCTTCTTGTAAAGCTTACTGCTAATCTTCAGCAGCTGTATAACCAAATCACCACACAGAGACTGGGTTTTTAGTTAACCCAGAACACAATGCTGGGCAATATTGACTTCCTCCTAAACCTCCAAGCCCTCAGTTTCCTAACATTTACATTTCCCACATTATACTTGCTTTTTGTGAAATCTTAGGTCTGGTTCATGCTCCAAGTCCTCCAAGCTCTCTCCTCCAGCTCTGCTCTCTTACCCTTAGCATTTAAGCATGCCCTAGGCATCTTGTACCTGGACTTTACATTGATAGTGGCTATTTTTTGGTTTGCCCCTTTTTTATACCGAGTGGACAGTTATGCCTTTACAGCCGAACTTTATTTAAACTCCCTCTTATCTTTAGCATTTAAGCATATCCTAGGCATCTTGTACCTGGACTTTACATTGATAGTGGCTATTTTTTGGCTTGCCCTCTTTTTAATATGGGATGGACAGTTTTGTTTTTTAAACAATTGAATATAATTTTTGAGTTTTCAGGACTAAATTAGGTTGGCATGTACTTTGCCATCTTTAAGCCTCTTGTGTCTTTTTTACATTAAGCATGACCAACATTTTTCCCCTGTGAAAATGTCTCACTTTTAAAAGGATAAGGCAGTTTTCAGAGCAGTGTGACATTATCTATCTTTACATAAACCTAAAAATGATGTGAATCCAACCTTTAGACCAGTAAGGACATAACATCTATTATTAAGAAAAAAGAATTTACATGGTAACCTTAAGAAAAATTTTGTCATTTAGAATCTTAGACTATCTCTGTAAGTGGCTAAACAGCAGGAGTTGCCATCCTGGCTTTTATTATGTAAATAAGCTTGATCCAGAACTTGTGTTGGGAAGAAAGGCATGTGCCTTCACCAACTTGTTCAGATATATATAGTTTCAAATTAGTGTATTTGTGACTCAAAGCCTTTAAATGAAAATCAGACAAAGAGACAGGAAATTTTTAAGTTTGGAATCAGTTGTGCCAATTTACGGTGTTAACAAACAAAGCCCAGTTGGTTATTTTAGTTGATGTTTCACTAAATTGGCGGACCCTTACCAGAAAGAGCTGACAAATACCTTGCAGCCAGAGAGCTTTGAATTTTAGCCATTATTAACCTAATTATTTGGATGAGTACTATTGTCTGTAACTTAGTACCCCAATCCTTGGCTTTTTCCCCATTTTCTCCTTGAACTTTCTTGGAGAAGGCATGGAGAAGAACCAACACTATTAAACATATTGCAACCAGATCCATGAATATGACAGCCAAAATGAAGCCAAAAGAGATTAAAACACCCTCTGCCATGGCAATTTTTTTTTATTTTACATGCAGTTTAGGCCAAACTCTGTCTAGAGGTTTGTCTGCCTCCAGTTCCTTTCTTTCCTGTCGTGGCTGTGGAGCTGAGCCAGTTGAGCCAGCCACAGTATAAAAGAGCCATGCTTGTTTACCTCTTAGTTAAATTGCAGCAGTAGCCAGTTTTGTTATGGAAGTCTCAGGTCTGCCCACAGGAGGCTGTCTTTTGCTCCTGGGCTGGTTTAAGAGCCTCTCTTAAAGAGACAATAACTGGGAGTTTTTAGATTTTAAGTTTGGTTTGCATCACTGGGAGCTTATTCCCCCCATCAAATTATGATAAAGTATGATTTAAAGGGTGTGGATATTTAGATTAGTTGGGCGCCATTTGTTGTAAGAGGTTATTAATATTTACTAGAAGATAAACAGATAGTAAATATTAATAACCTCTTACAACAGACCATTTAAGTCCAAATAACCTTGTAAAGTTTGAAATAAATTACTCAGCTCTTGAGTAATTAATCCAGTTGTGGGCTATAGCCAATTAATATAATGAGTTATTCTTGCTACTAGAAAAAAAAATCGGAACAAAAATCAAGCAAAGAAGCTGGGCAGTGGTGGCTCACACCTTTAATCCCAGAACTCAGGAGGCAGAGTCAGGTAGATCTCTGTGAGTTCAAGAAGGCTAGCCTAGTCTACAGAGAGAGAGTTTCAGGACAGCCAGGGCTCCATGGAGAAACCCTGTCTTAAAAACTCAAGAAAAAAAAAAAAAACAAAAACAAGCAAAGAAACAAGAAAATTTTAAGTTTTGGGGTTATCTCATGTCTTAGAGTTGGAGCCGTGTCCATCATTCTTTGGAATTCAGGTGTTGCTGCTCTGTGTCAGCGGGTCCTTAGAAGAAAGAGCTGACAAGGCAGCTCACAGACATAGAGCTCTGAGTTCCAGCTGCCACCAATTCCTTCTTTTCTTTCAAGAAGAGCCTTTTGTCTTCCTCTGTTTCTACCTTTTGTATTTTAGCATTCCATCTCTCAGTCCTCTCATTATCTAAGTCTACTTTATTCTTATTTTTCTTAAAGAGGACATAGAAAATTGTAACTATTATTTCTATGCTGATAATCTTAACAAAATAAATGGGGTCCAAGAGCCCTCAGCCATTGCGCTTTTCATTTCTTAACATGGAAAATATTTTTTTAAATCTTTCTAACCCTCTCCTTCCTTCAGAGACTTTTATTATTTAAACATACTATTTTTTTCTATGACCGTCTATACCCAGTTTCTTTCCTTTCTTCAGCACCTAAGCACATTTAAAAACATTAGTATTTATTTATTTATTCCTGTTTTTAAACTTAATAGTTATCTATCTAAGTTTCCTCTAAACTTTTTCTCTGGGTGTTGCCTTTAAGTATACCAATACCCCTCGTCTTCATAGCCGTATGTGGCTCCGGGAAGGTGCTCCTGGCTCTGCTGCCTGCAGCCAGTTTAAGGTCCTGGCTGACTCACCTCAGTGGTTTCCACCCACTGCAGTGGGTGGGCACTGGGGCTCTGGCACCCCCTCTGTCCATGGTGCTGCTGCTAACAGGCCCCACTCACTCGTGGGCACTGCTGCCGGTATGCTGGCAGTGGGCAGGATGAAAAGGGGCTGTCCGCTGGCAGCTCCCACTGCTCACTGCTCCACAGAGCACTGCTATGCCTGGGTACTCTTGTCTGATTCCGCGTCCTAATGCCTGAATCCGGTGTCCTAAGCTTGGATTACATGCCTAAATTCTTGCTCCACGTTGGTACACCAAACTTTCTCAGACCCACCGGCGGAACAAATAATTACATAGAGGCTTTTTAGTATTTTTAAAGCTTAGGTGTTTTAGCTGGGCAAATTCCCAGTCAACTTTCTATGTTAACCTGTCTAAGCCTGGTATCATGTCCTGCCGCTTGGACAGCTCTGCTTCTCTGTTCACATCCGACGGTTTGCCTCAGTGTAGCTCTGGCAAATCTCCCGTCGTTGCTTTCTCCTCCCGGAGATTCTCTCTCTCCCAGAAGTTCCACCCTCCACTTCCTGCCCAGATATTGGCCATCAGCTCTTTATTACACCCAGTAGGCAAGAGCTAATGTTTGCAAAATATGAGACTAGTGATGGGCCATAGAAATAACAATACCAAGATTTGGCTAGTACTTAACTAACTAGCACTTAACTCTCTGCCAGTTTAGTAATCAATAACCAAATATGAAGAGACACACCTTCCCACAGTGTACGCCAACGTATGATCAAAATGGGAGGACTCAGCCTGCCTGGGCTGTGCCTCACCCGCTGTATAAGAGAATCAAGCTGAACAAGTAAGTTATGAGGAGCAAGTCGGTGATCAGTCTTCCTCCATGGTCTTTGCTTAGGTTCCTGCCTCTAGGTCCCTGCCTTGAGTTCCTGCCCTGACCTCCCTCAACGATCCACTGTGATTATACACGTAAGCCACACACACCCTTTCCTTTCCAAGTTGCATCTGGTCCTGGTGTTTATAACAGCAATAGGAAGCTCTCCTCCTGCCTCCAGGGGAGCCAGCCTTACTTTCCCAGACTCTCACTCTAGCTCTTCCATCCTGGCCAGGATCCTCAGCTGTCTCGGGACTTCCAAGCTTTTGGCATGAAGGATGGAGACGAGAATCCCTCCATTTAATTGGGAAAATTGATCCGCACTCTACCGTGGACATGCTGCCTTTGACAGCCGCGATGCAGTCATATCGCGCACAGACACTGAGAGAGGCTGAGCATGCACTGTTTTCTCTTCTCCTTTATTGATAGCTCCTTGGGATGAGGGAGAGCACACCAGCAAATGTGGATCATTCAAGCTGAAGATGGTGAAGCCCTTGACTTTTCCTCCATTTTTTTTTCACACAAAATCACAAACTCTAATTTTTGTGTGCATTTTATATTCCTTTTTGCTTTTTTAAATTTTTTTTTGTGATAATTATATCACTTCTCTCTCCAAACCCTTCTACATACCCCTCCTTGCTCTGTTTCAAATTCATGGCATCTTTTTCATTAATTTTTTGTTATATGCATATATGTTTATACATATATCCCTAAGTATAAACTGCTCAGGCTGAATAATTTATACTTGTATGTGTGTTTTCAGGGCTGACCATTTGCTGTTAGATAACCAGTTGATGTGTGTTCTTCCATGGGAAAGACTATTTCTCCTGCTCTTAGCATTCCTTAGTTGCCTATAGTTCTGTGTGTAGGTTGAGGCCTTGTGCCTGCCTCCAATACATGTTAGCATCTTGAGTAATCTGCAGCCTTGTTCAGCTCATGTTTAGGCAGTCATGTTGTGAGACTTCATGGATTCAGCTTATGAAATTAGTAGGAGACAGTCCCCTGGCAAACTTCCTGATCCTCTGGCTCTTTTAATCTTACTTTCTGCCTTCTCTTCTGCAATGCCCCCTGAGCCTTGGGCATGGAGTTTTGTAGATGTCTCAGTGGGGGACGGGACCTACAACTTTATGTTTTGATTGGTTGGGGTTTTCTCTAATGTTCTCAGCCCACCCGTTTTTATGATACATGTGATCTGTTCAGAAAAGAAGGAAAGCCTTCCGTGGGTCAGTGGCAGCCTGCAGTCTCTGCCTGGTCCTCACCACATTAGCTAAAAAGAAAGCTTTAAAAACTGTGGGGTTTGTTGCCGAACTGTGCTGGAAAAGCCATGGATCTTATTAGGCCTGAAGAGTGTCTGTCTGTCTCACGGTCCAGGCACTGAATGGAGGAAAGACTTCCAGCTCGTGCCGGAAGGAGACAGAGAACAGCAGATAGTGGAGAACAGAATGTCAGGACGGAGGCAGCAGATGCTGACACTGACGTGGTCAGGTCACGGGGCCTGATAGATGGTCGAGGTTGAGATCCCTCTGAAATCATGAGGACTAGACTGACTGACACACTCAAGACAGAAAATGCAGGAGGAGACGCTGATGAAGGGAGAGGCTCATGAGTTCAGTTGAGGCGAGCAGCATTGGAGGTGTGCCAGGTGGCTGACACCACCCCATCTAGGTGCCAGGATAGGTTATCATATAGACTGGGATCCCGCAGGGACACCTGGAGCATGGCGATAGAGGTGAGAATTGTCTGGGCCGTGGGCCAGCTGAGGTGGCAGCTGAGAAAGAGATCCTAGGTGGGATGAAGACAGACGAACAGAGCAAAGGGACAAGTACACAGAAGCTGGGAGGGTCTCCTGGTTTCAAAACTTTGAGGAAAAGTTCAAAACTTTGAGGGATGAGAGCTGGACAGCCAACTTTTTAGTTAAAGATGGGAAAAGAACTGAGCTTCCGTAAAGGTGTTCTGTACAGCTGAATGGTAATAGATGTTCACACAGGAAAAGAGGGGGGCAGACAGCGCTCCTTCTTAAAGCAAAGGAAAACAGGTGCTCCCCGTGACAGTGTGTCCCAGAGACTTTGGGGTGTGCGTGGTGAAGCTCAGTGGGACACACTGGGGCACATTGTCCTGTACACCTGTTTCTCGGTGGAACCCTTTCCTCCAGACACTCCACAGGACCTGCTTGGGAAGATGCCGACTTGGAGGCAGTGGCAGTAAGCCTGGCAGTAAGCGGGTCCTTCCATGCAAACAAGAGAACCTGAGTTTGGATTCTGAGCATTTGTCTAGGGACAATCTGGGTGCGGTGGGATGTATCTACAATCCCAGCAGGGGGGTAGCGGATATAGGGGGATCCCTGGAGATCATTGACCAACCAACACAGCTAGACCAAAGAGCTCCAGGTCCAGGGAGATACCCTGACTCAATAAGGTGGATAGCAATTGAGGAAGATACCCAATGTTGACCTCTGCCTCTGTATGTACACCACACACACACACACACACACACACACACACACACACACACAGGAAAACAATCAAGACATGTAAGTTTGTTGCCCCATAAGTGGCTCTCACACTGTTGAGTCTAACGTTTTGCTTTCTTAGACAGATTTAAATGGTGTGGAACTAATAAAAATTATAGTTGTTTGCTGGTAAAACCCAAGGGCATCCACTGGGAAGTCCATAAAGTTCAACTTTAGTGATAAAGACGAACGCAGTCACATCCCTTAGTGGGCACAGACCCTGAGAAATGTGAAAGTAGGCGATTTTGTCACTGCGCTGACATCACAGCGTGCCCAACCTAAGATGGCCGTGGTGTCACTAGGCAATGTCACCTCATGGGACCACCATCGTACAGACCTTCTGACTTGGATTAAAATGTTGTGTGCAAGCCTTGTGGCCCAACAGCACCTGCATGGCGGGGCTAATTGAGAAAACAAAGTTCTCTGCATCAGAGAAAGGGCTCACTGCTCCTGCAGAGGACCGGGATTTGGTTCCCAGCACCTATCAGATGACTCACAAGTGATTGGAACTCCAGGTCCAGGCAAAGTCCCTCTTCTGACCTCTGTGGGATCCTGCTTGTACACAGTGCACATTTACTCAAATAGACTCTCACGGATACATACAAGTTTTTTTTTTTTAAGGTCCCCTTAATCACAGTAATTCAAAGATGTCTTGGAGACAGTGCAAGGCAGCCATAGAACACACAGAAAGGGTACGCTGTGTATGACAGGGAAATAAACACACACAGTTTCTTCTAGAAAGACTGAGAAAGAAGAGGTGGCTTTTCCAGGTTAATAACTGGATATTTGATGCGATGGTTCTGGGTTTCATTAGAAACAGGAACGTTCAAGAACAGCTGTGTCCTGTGGCAAGATGGTGCAGGGACAGCTTGCTGCCCTAGTCTCTGGAACGACCCCCCCCCCCCAGGACTGTAACAGGAAGTAAATCCAGCTTGGGAATCTTGGTACCCTGGGTGTAGAAGTGCAGACAAGGAGACCACGTTAGGAGGACGTGGTGCTGCTCTGCCGATCTGGAGAGCTGGTGTAGAGGGGCTGGAGTGAGCATATATCGCTCCTGGGCTGCATGTGGAGGGGCTCAGTGTTGGAAACGAACACTTGCATATCAGGGCATGAAGGAAACCACAGAGGCGTGTTAGTTAGCTTTTAGTAGCTGTGCCACAATGCCCGAGGCAGATGACGTCAAAGAAGGGAAAGATGCAACTCTGCTCATGACTTCAGAGGTTGCGGGACGTGGCCGTTCCGCCTGTTGTTTCAGTGCTGTTGGTTGGTGTGGCAGAACAGCATGGAAGGGAATATGGAGTAAGTGGAGGGTATTTACCTCCAGAACAGAGATAGGAGGAAGCTGGGAAGCTAAGAGAGAAAAGTCACTGGTGTTGGACCGCCCTCTTCCAAGGCATGACCCCAGTGACCTAACTTGCTCCCACTAGGCTCATCCTCCAAAGGGTTCTACCACCCTAAGGTCACCTTAACAGACTTAACAGACGCTTGGAGGACAGTGTAGAGATAAACAGTAAGAGGCGTTGTGCTTGCCTGTAGGCAAACAGTCCCAGAAGCAGGCCCAGGAGCAGCATCTTGGGTGGGCAGTGGGGAGCGGAGAAGCTATGCACCCCCCGAGGGCCACAGGCAACACAAAACAGGGCTGCTTCATTCCAGGGTAGCCTCTAGGGTCCACAGAACCTGGCCAACCCAGAATCCAGCCTCTAGCCCTACTTGAGCGCACACCAATAACTCCTGCGGATGAATTATTAGAAAAGGCAAATGTGGCTGAGCCCAAGATATTAAAAAAAAAAAAAAGCCCTACTTTTTTATGATTAAACTCCATAAATTTCCCGAGAATCTCACTCCCTCCTGTTAGTTATGAAAGTTTCTCATTTCTGCATTTATTTTGTGTGGACGGCCAGGTCGCAGACTCTACCTTGCCTAGCTCTGGCAACAAGGTTCTGTGTCCGGGTCTCCAAAGAGTGCCATGGTTGGTTGTACAAGATGTACTCCGAGCTCAGGAGCTCTGGCCTCCCGAGTGCATTCTGAGGCGTGCAGGAACAAGAGCAGCCCAGCTGTTCCTTGTCAAGTGACAGATAAGATGCCAGCACCGTGAAGCCAACACAATGAAGTGAGGCAGACCTTGGGCAGAGTGGCCAGGCAGAGACCTGAGGGCGAAGAGGCTGAGGGTCTACTGACCCCTCTGCACCCCACATAGACTCAGGGATTGGGAAAGCAAAACTGGACTGCTGGATGGAACCGTGAGGGTGAGACATGGTTCACAGACACAGATGAATCCTGGGAAGGCCTTCAGCAGGGGAGGAGGGACCCCTGGGTTCCTCCCGGAGGCTGTGATGGTGACGCTTGATTGTCAGCTGTTTAGGGTTTGGACTCAGTGTGCTAACAGGTCTCTGGCTAACTGTGGTTTGGGGACCCACCCTCAGTGTGAGCGGCACCATTATATAGGCTGGGGTCCTGGGCAGAAAACCAAGGAAAATGCAAACTGAGCTTCCTGATTGCGGCTGCCCTGGGGCTAGCGGCCTCACATTACTGCTGTGGGGACTTCCCTCCCATTTCACAGACTCTTGAACTGTGAGCCAAAATAAACCCTTTTAGTCTTTTAGGTTGCCTTTGTCGGGCGTTTTGCCACAGCAACAGGACAACAGGACGGGTAACTAATACAAGGAATGAGACCTTATCTCTGGAAGAATTTGAGCCCTACAAAACCAAGGGAGCTGTAGCCAGGAGGTCCTAAGCTGTGCCTACCACAGTCAAAGTGCAACTCTGGGGTTTGTGAGGTAATGACCTGGTCGTTGACAGGAAGTGGCGCAGGCCGAAAGCTCCTACTGTCCACCCCAGTGTCACTGGAAACGTGTCCTGGTCCCTCCCAGCCCTGTCTCCAGGTCCCACCAGGCTCCCGTAGGAGTGCAACTGGCAATACTTACATGAGTGGCATGTTGTTTATCTCTAGCTTATGGGAGGCCTCCGAGTTATCTCAAGTTTTTCCTAAAACAACATTTTTCTCCATTTCTTTTATATATATATATATATATATATATAAAGCAGAAGAGATTATCTTATTTTATACAATATGCCACCAGCCAGGGAGCACAGCACCAGCCGCGCTCGTGGGTTGCATAGCAACTGGCTTTTCAATTGATTTTTTGAGAAGGAACCAAAGCTACTCAAGCGTTCTCGTTTTAAATATTTTCTTGGATGGTAGAAATCAAAGGAAATGGAGATGAGAGACTTGGGGACATTCCGAGGACATAAGGTATCTTGTTAAGGCCAGCTCAAGACAGAGTATAGGATGCTTGTCGGAATTTGTCAGTGTTTGGGTGAAAGGTCAGACATCCTTGGTCTATTAGCAGAGGGCAGAGACACGCTCTGAGGAAAGACCTCCACGGGCAAAGCCTCGGACCAGCACCATCACGTTCCTGCCATGTATCCCACAGCGGGAAGGCCAGAGAAGAGGCTGGGGCTAGCATGAAAAGTAGAGTCTTCTTCCAGACAGCCTCGAATCAGGGACCTTGGAGAGCCAAGCTCAGCCTACACTTCAGCCTGGGAAAGGCCCCCTGTCACCCTGACGAGAGCAAGACGTAATGGCGGGTCCCTACTCATCCTTGGCACACCTCCTCACCCAGAAGCTTTTGGGTCTATCTAGAGAGAGCCACTCCAGTCCAGAGGGCTTTGTCCTCCTGACCCGATAACCCCTAGGGTCCCACTTCTTAATACTATTGTACTGGAAATTAAGTTTCAACATACAAATTTCAATTCTTAGACCACGACACGAGGTCCACTCAGCTTTGAACCCTGTTCTGGTAGCTTGGCTTTCTCAGAAGGGCATGCCTTCCCGCCCTCTCTCTCTTCCTGCAATTCTACGAGGTACCTGTACCATGGCCTTTGAGCCACCCACACCACCTTCCATGTCACAGCTGGGAACAGAAGACCCAGCCTCTAAGGGTTCCCTGGATGCAGGGAGCCAGGCTGGATACAGTAGATCTTGTGTTGAAGCAACGGAGCCTGTGGGCCCTGTGCCTGGCATTCAGGCCAGCCCGCTGGCACCTGTGGGGCCTTGAATGAGTTATTTAACATCACAGAGCCTTGGTTTCACCAGTAAAGGGATGTCTGTGGAACCTCAGCACTTGGCAGCAATAACTGCAATCATGGAAATCAGAGAGAGAGTGACAGAGAGGGAGACATAGGTAGACGGGGGAGGGGACTCTTTGGGGTTTCACTGTCAGGACCCCCCCCCACATGGCTGTACCTCTTTCACCTCCCTTCCCTATGGAGTCAGCTGGCTTTATTCACAGCCCCTTCTTCCGGGAATCCATGCCCTGTGGTCCAAATGTCTTTCTCCTCAAGAGAAACATTCATGTAACTTTCAGAACGCTGTGCGTCTTAGTCACTCCACCTTAGTGGTCCTGTCACACAGTGTCATAGGGGGATGCGCCTGGGAGGAGGCATGATAGCCTCCTCGGAGCCTGGCACAGCCCAGTGTTTCAGGCATCCTGTTGGGGTCCTGGTAGGCAGCCCCTGACGATAAGGGGACACCCATAGTCACTGTCATCATCTCCATATGACAGTAAGGATGTGGCTCCGTGGGCTGAGTGCTCTACCGAAGGTCATACATGGCAGCCACTTTGTCCCTAGAGGATGAGCCAGACGCTGTCATGCTGGCGGGCTAGAGAGCACACAGGCCTTGGGTGAGCTGCCCCCGGCTCCCCGGTGACATTCCCCCAAATTCAACACCTCCAACCCATGTAGACTCTGCCAATCTAGCTCCCAACTCAGAGATGTATAGAGACCCTTTGTTATAACTTGGGAGACGCCTGCTCCCCGCCCCCAGCAGGTTAACTGGCCCCAAAGGTCAGCAATAATGAGCCTGAACAGTGGTCTCTGCTCATCCTAAACCTCACCCTTGCGCATGCTTCCTCATTCCCCGCCTGTTTGGGAGGGCTAACCTGAGGCCTCCTAGGGTCAGGATATTCTGGGATGGGTTTGGCACCAGCTGAAGCCAGATCTCCTTGGAGCCTGAACCGCTACGGCTGTGTCTTGGTTTCTTCCTGTTGCTGCGATAGAATACTCCAGCCAAAGCAATTTAAGGGAAGGGTTTTATTTCAACTTACAGTTCCAGGCTACGGTCCATCGTGGCTGGCGGGGAAAGTCCCAGTGGCGAGAGCTTGGAGTAGCTGGTCATGCCTCATTAACGGTCACAAGGGAAGAGCAGCCAGTAACTTAGCTCCCTTCAGTTGCCCTCTCCAGGCTTCCAGGCAGGAAACGGTTCCACCACGGTGGGTGCGTCTTCCCGCCCCAGTTAACAGAGTCGAGGCAATCTTCCACAGGCCTGCTCAGAGGTGGATCTCCCAGGTCATTATAGATTCCCAAACGGGAGTGAACATTAACTATTGCAAACTGCATGTCCCGCCCACACTGTCCCAGGGGAAAGCCCCGGAGCTCTAGGCCTGTGCTCCGGTTGAGCCCAACCACTTTGTATCGGAGGAGCCAGGACAGAGTCAAAGTGTCCAAGAACAGCACAGCACCGACCTCCAGGCTACCCGTCCAGGGCCCTGGGATCGGGTGTGTGGCCTGTGTGCTCACAGACACACGGAGGCACCCAGCCTGCAGAGCCTCCCTGTTGCCAGGCACTGAGACTGGCCTCCAAGCAGCAGATCCCACGTTTCTGTCTCCTTGACTGAAGGGGGGGGAAGAGCATAAGCGATCCAGCTCAGTCCACAGCAAACAGAGTGTCAGAGAGCAGCGGCTGGAACACAACTTTTTGCACAAGTCTTAATTGGTTTGTCTAGGGTGAGACCTCGGAGTCTGTGTCTGGCGCCGAGAGGGCCACCGTTGCCCACCTGCAAGCCAGATCTGGGCAGGCAGAGGTCCCTTAGCCTGCCCACCTCGCTCACGGGCCTTGACTCTGCATTCCTGTAGCAGCAGCGCCACCTGGTGGTTATATATGGAGCCTGCCCTTCCTTTGCCTGCTGTCCAGAGGTGGACTTTCACCCTACCTGTGGGATTTGGAGTCAGTGACTTAGTGACATGAGATGCAGTTTCTCACCTGGGGATTAGGATAATTACAGTGCAATTTACATGAGATATATCCTGAGGCTTGGCCTCAAAGAGGCAGCAGGCCTTGAGCACCCAGGGGAAGATGGTTGTTACCATCGCATTCCGGTCTATTCCTGCTGGTGATCCCTTTCCAGGAGTACCCGGGGATGTTCCCAGAGCCAGCCTCTTCATCTAGAAGCTTCTATCCTTCCTGCAGCCTCTGGGCTTTGCACTCCCCTCCCTGGCCCAGCCTGACTCTTCAGCGTGTGTATATTTGGGTTTCGTCCATTTATTAATTTGTTCCCTTTGTGATAAGCATGTATATGCCCAGTGAACAGCACAGGGCCAGCCTCAGCCCTGTATAACAAGCGGTGTATCTAGAGAGGGCCTGTGGGACAATAGGCTTCCTGTTGAGACAGGCATCTAGGGTAGCAAAGCTCACGGTAGAGGAATGCCCCCTCTTCCCAAGGTCACTGTGGGGCATTCAGTGCTCCTCCTGGGAGGCCCCTCTGCTTCCAGGCTTGGAGACAAGACTCTTCAGTGGTAAGGGAAGGGTCAGATGCCTCACACACACACACACACACACACACACACACACACACACACACACACACACAC
>NW_026596326.1:206483-248065 GCF_907164565.1 Psammomys obesus | reverse complement strand
CACACACACACACACACACACACACACACACACACACACACACACACCAGAACATCTGTGCCTTTGCTCATGGGCCTAGGTGTGGCCCTGGCCCATGTAGGATCTCCACACTAGGGTCAGAGCTATGGAAACTGTTGTCACTGTGAAGATCCATGCCCCAGGACGAAAGACTCCACTGCCTCAGGAGATAGGCCCTCCAACTATCTACCACTCAGCCTCGGGAAATGGAGACGCCATCGTCCACTTCCAAACGTGCCACCCCTCTGCTCCAGACGCCAGACCTCTGCTGTTCTGACTGCGGGAGCACCACCAGCCTATGCAGTCAGCGACCCCTCCCCCAACCCCCTGCTCACCCATCCCCATTCCAGCACAGCTAAGAACAGGAAGGCAAAGACTTTCCTAGAAAAACCAATGCAAAGGCGAGCAGGCACCAGGTGTTGGCTGTTTCTAGAGCTGAGAGGGAGACAGATGGCCAAGGCCTTTAAAACAGACAACTCTCCCAGCCTTTCAGGACTTCCGCAAGAGATTCAGACTCAAGAAATAGGAAGGAGTCCCCTCGTCTTCAGATTTACTTTCCACTCAGAACACCTGCCATTTCTGATCTCAAAATATTAACTGGAAAATTCCAGGAGCCAAAAGTTGACGAAGTTTATACTGTAGGCTCTTTTGGGGAAGTCGCTGAAATCAGGCACCGTATCACTCCCTCCTGCCTGGACACTGAATGGTCACACTGTCCAGCGTATCCACAGGGCATGAGCGCCCTCCTGCTCAGCACTGTCTCGGTTATCAGATGGACTGCTGTAGAAATGAAAGTCTCGAAGTAGATACTCATGACGCACATGGGCTAGAGAGAAGCCGTGAAGTGCTTGCAAGGGTCAACGTTTATCATAAGCATGCATATATAGGAAAAACGCTGTGGCTTCGAGCACCCAGTGGGGACCCAGGCTTTTCTAGAAGGCTCCCTACAGCTGGCCCAGCAGCAATTGGACTGCCTCTGACAATTGCTACCTTGCCCTGTACTATGGCCAGCTTGGGCAGGTTGTCCCAGATATCTCTCTGCCTCCGGCAAAATTCTTCAAATTTTTTAAAAATTATGTGTATATGTGTGGAGGTAGGTATATGCGCAAGAGTTGAGATGCCCACAGAGACCTGAGGGTCCCCAGAGCAGAGCTATAGGTGGTTGTAAGAGCAGGTCCTCTACAAGAGCAGTAAATGCTCTTGACCACTGGTCCATCTCTCCAGACCCTGGAGAGGAGTCTTTGAGGTCAAGTGGGGCAAGACAGCTAGTGGGTCCCATAAGTGGAGGGTGGATAGGGTGAGGAAAAGGGGCCGGAGGAAGGAGGCAAAAACTTCCTTGTGCCTCTAAGGCATGTCACCTGATTTTCAGGCCTTTAGGCCTTTGCTCTAGTAGCTTGGATCCCGGGTTGCCCCTGGGCCTTGAGACGGAGCATTTGACCAGTTCAGTGTTGGATTCTGTACCATGAGAACCAGGGAGGAGGCGAGCAAACTGTACAGGAAAGCCCATCTTCACGATGGATTGTCCCCAGCACTGTGACCAGGCCCCACAGTCTCCCTGATAAGACATTAGGTACTCCCCACGTGTCCACTACCATCCTTCACCAAAGCCAGAAACCACCTCTATTCTTGTCTCATTGTCCCCATCCCCAGCCCTGATGTCTCCCCTCTCCCACCCCGTGTTGAGCCCGTTGACAGTACAGTGGGCCACACTCGATTTCCTTTCCCGATTCCCATCCTCTCCAGCAAGAACCAGCTCTTTCTAAAATGCACTGGATGCAATATTGATGTCTTGTCACAGGCTAGCCTTTGGAAAGGGCACTCGGTGACCCCTAGGATGCTCCAGACCCAGTAAGAACAAGAACACTTCCCCTTGGGTCCTTGGTGCCTGCTTGAGATAGGCCAGACCTTGAAAAGGGTGGGAGAAAATACAGTTGGTTCTCCACACCCACAGCTCTGCTTCTGCCAATTCCACCAGCTACAGATGGAGGATAATCAGGAGGAAACACGACATCTGTATTGAACATATGCAGGCTTTTATCTTGTTGTTATTCCCTAAACAATCAGCATAACAACCATGCACTCTACACTTACACTGTGGGACACGCTGTAAGTCATTTAGAGTTGATGTAAAGGATACAGAAGGCCGTGCTAGGCTCTGTGTAAATGCTGCATCCTTTTATAGAAGGAACTTAAGCATTAACCAATGTGGGGGTCGCTGGAGTACTAAAATCACTCCCACAGCACCAGCCATACATGGTCTCCCAGACACCAAGGGGTGACCACATATTCACCACCTACACCTTGTCACTTGAATCCCCGAATGCTCTGTTTCTTGGGATGCCTGCATGCATATCAAGGTTCACAGAATACAGCACAGAGCTGCTGTTTTCTGAAGTTCTGCCTTCCTGGGGCTCTCCTCGGTAATGTAGCTCCTGTCTGGGACAGTGCTCCCCAAGTCTGTCTCTCTACCCTGCCCTCCAGAGATCTTTCTTGGGATTCCAAAGCTAAGAAGCTGTTCCTACACCCCTTGAACTGTCCCCATGGCACAAACCCCTTGGGGCTGGGGAATGCTGGTAGCAGTCTGCCTTCTTGGAACAGGCAGAGAACAAAACAAGACAAGAACAAAAACACAAATCAATATTTCAATAAATTATCCTGCCGCGGCAGTGAAATCACCTTGTCTGCCAAGAGAGGCTCAGGACTGGAGCCCAGCATCTTGAGAGAAAGAGGGAATCAGCCAGCGTCCAGTCTGCAAAGTGGTGGGGTGGTCTGTCCACTGTAGTGTTGGGCCCTGTCTGCAAGGTGGGGAGGGCATCCTGTCCCCTGGAGGAACTACCTTCACTCAGAGGTTCTTAAATGAGTGACTTGGGCAGTGGGGTGGAGTTTTGCTCTGTCTACTAAAGCCATTTTTTGTCCAAGCCAACTCATACTATTGGTTTGGGAGGTGCTTGGGAATTGAACCCAGGTTTTTGGTATGTTGCTCTGGTACTATACCCACTGAGCTTTGTAAACCTTACCTTTAACCGTAGACCCATCAGAGACATCTGCTCTGGCAAGCCTGGGCCTCTGTCCTTGAATGGCAGCCATGGGCCAGTGTTCAGTGGACGCAACCACTGAAGATACCGGAGTTTTCAACCTCTTCCCAGAACCTCTTGGGCACAGGGGAAGGGTTCTGTCTACATCGTATTGACCCATTGGCTCTTACCCTATGTCAGCCTGGCTCCTGCCTCCGTGCCTGTTCCCCTCCTGCTCACGGGTCCTGATATCTGAATGTATGTTCCTGGCTGAACTCTTCAGTCTCTTCAAGGACTCGGCTGGAGCTCTTTCTCCACACCAGTGTGGGGCACACCAGTCTAGGCTAGCTGCTAGCTTTTACTTTCCAGCCAGTGCCCTGGACCTACGTGGTCATGGTTCTCACAAAAGTGTGTTGCTCAGAATTCTTTCATATGCAAGTGACAGTAACACACCTCAGAATTGTTTGACTCATAAATGAGGCAAGTGGGAAAGGCAGCCTGACAGTTTCTATGGCCGAGGTGTGGCTGCCTCCTCTGTCCATAGGCTAGACTAAAACTATTACTAGACCATTCCTTTGTGTTCAACATGCCTACATTCTCTTATTGTCTCTTGTCATCAGTACTAAAAGAAGCAAGCTGCCAAATATAAGCTGTCTATAGAAGGGTCTGGGTAGAATGGTGGGGTCTAGCTCCCCATCCAACAGTCTAGGGCAAACGGGGCCTCTGACCAACTCATGAGGGTGAGAGTGACCAGGAACCATCTCTTCCATTCAGAAGAGTAGAGCTGACTAGAAGGCAAGTCATGGGAGTGACACAGCTGGGATCTGAGTGGTCCCTGGACCACTGGGCTCTGTCAGCACAACTACCTGGTCAGTCCCTAATCTGCCAGATAGCAACCCTTCCGTCTCTCTCTGCCCACTGTAGTCCATGAGCCTCATTGAGATTGGGAACCCCTCTCAGAGTCTGGAGAATGTCTGCCGATGGGCCTACCTCCAGCAGAAGCCAGACACAGACCATGATGAGTACCACGATCACGCCATCTTCCTCACACGGCAGGACTTCGGGCCCTCGGGCATGCAAGGTTCGCCCTATGCCTTCAGCTACAGGGAAAGAATGCTAGGGGGCTGCCAGGGGCTCCCAACAGCTGCAGCCTAGCCTAGAGAAGAGGGGCAGGACAGGCAGGAGCCATGGCCCTGAGGAACAGAGGAAGGTCAGGGAACAGTAGGATAGACAAGACAGTGCTTGACAGCCTAAAGATGAGATCATGTCGAGCCTTGCCTTCAGGGTTAAGTTTCTTCCCCTGGCGGCTGAAAAACAACTCTGAATAGGTTACCAACTGATCCTCTGCACAAGGGTTTAATGTGCACAAAATCAAAAGGTAGAAAAGAAAAAGAAACTGATCAAACTACATGGTTGAAGATGTTACAGACACTTTTTAGTAACTGATACAACAACAGATGAGAAAAATGAGTAACGATGTGAAAGTTTAGGGCTGGAGAGGTGAGAAGGCTCAGCTGGTAAAGACACTTGCTGCCAAGCTGGAAGTCAAGAGTGCAATTGCCAGGACCCTCATGGGAAAGTCCTGACTCCAGGGCATTGTCCTCTGACCTGACAGTAGCATGTATGTGCCCACACACATAAACACAAATAGATGTAATATGTATTATATAAAATCTCTGAACTCAGCACTTTGACTTAACTGGTATATTCTTCCAGTAAACCATGGAAGAATATAATCTCTTTACTAAGGTCTGTGAGAATATACCAGAACAGACTCTGCTGGGTCACAGGGAAATCTCACAAGATATACAGGGTCAAATATCACATAGGGCCATTCTGGAGATTAAGCAGTAGACACACAAAATGGGCTGAGGAAGACTTAACAGTAGAAATTAGAATTTTTTTTCATTAGTTAATTAATTATTTACTTTACATCCCAGTAGGAAGTTCCCCTCCCTTCTCTCCTCCCAGTCCCTCCCTCTCACCTCACCTTTTCTTCTCAGAGAAAGGGAGACTTTCGCCTTGGCATATTTGATAATGGCAATCAGAAGTGATGGGTAGAGCCAGAGAGATGGCTCTGCAGGTAAAGATGCCTGCTGCTAAGCCCGATGGCCTGAGTTTGACCCCTGGGACCCACAGGGTGCAAGGGGAGAAGAAACTCCTGCGAGCAGTCTTCTGACCTCCACACAAACGTCATGACGCACACGAGCACACACATGCATACACACACAAAGTAATCTTTAAAAGCCTGTGTATAGAGGTAGCACAGTAATAAACTGACATGTGTAGCTATTTTCAGGAAGAAGGCTGAAAGTAAATTGTAGATACACCTATCTCAAGTCACTTGGCAAAGAGCAAAGCAGCTAAGTAGAAGGAAGACAATGATATAACACTCAAGACCCAGAAAGAGGCACAGAAGCAGAAAGAGTCCGTCCCCGGGGTCAGGAAGAGAGCGCGGGCAGGAAGCTGCCCAGACGCCAGGAAATGGATGTTAGTCGCAGTGTGGGCTATGACAGGCAAAGTGGCCGCCAAGCTGTAGTGATGGGCCGGGGGCTGCTGCCAAGGCAAGTATCTCCTGAGTTCTGTAGGGTTGATCTGGGAGGGTCCTATCTGGGATTCTGCAATCTGGGGCTGTCCATGGGCAGAACTCCAGGCCTGCAGTCTGGAGCCACCTTCTGTCCCCTCCCAGGCTATGCTCCTGTCACCGGGATGTGCCACCCTGTCCGCAGCTGCACCCTGAACCATGAGGATGGCTTCTCCTCGGCATTTGTGGTGGCTCATGAGACAGGCCATGTGTAAGTATGGGGAAATCAGATGTTCTACTGGATGACCACTCTTCCCCGTGCCTAAGAGGGACCGCCACATGGGAAAGCCACTTAGATGTGTTGTCCTGACATTCTGGCCTGAGGCCAGCTTTCTGCTGACAGAACAAATCAAATCAAAGAGAAGAAGCATGGGGTGTGTGTGTGTGTGTGTGTGTGTGTGTGTGTGTGTATGTGTGTGCGCGCATGCACACGTGCATGCAGAGTTAGTTCTCTGGCCCATAAGCGAGCCAAGGTGCCATTATCCTATTCAAGTCTCAGGTCAGGGACAGAGCCTCACCCCATTTTGTAGATGGGTCACCGAGGCTCTGAGGGAGGGTGACCCAGGGTCAAAAAGCCAGGACTCTGCCCAAATGTGCACGTTCCAGGCATCAGATGAGACTGAATCCCGGGTAAGCGTTACCAGTTTTGGCAGAGCTGGCGGAGGCATGTAGGGAAAGACAGAGCAACCTGGGCGCTCTGGGCTACACACACCCCTGCTCCTTCTGTTTGTTCGGGAAATGGTGGCCCTCCTCGGGGACAGAGCTAGGGGCCTGAATGGTGGATGTCTGAAAGAGTAGCTCTGGGGTCAAGACTCTAGTGGATCAGAACGGAAAAGGTCAGGGCCGTGCACCGTGGTTGTTAGAAATGCCTCCCTGGAGTTGAGCTGTGTAGGGATGTGGCAGGTCGGGGCAGTCAGGCGAGGGTCCAGCCAGGCTGCCTTGCTCCCCGGACAGGCTGGGCATGGAGCATGACGGACAGGGCAACCGCTGCGGTGATGAGGTGCGGCTGGGCAGCATCATGGCGCCTCTGGTACAGGCTGCCTTCCATCGATTCCACTGGTCCCGCTGCAGCCAGCAGGAGCTCGGCCGCTACCTGCAGTGAGTACCCGCCTGGGGCCCCCAAGGGCGACCCCCTCCTGTGGTTCAGTTCCAAGAGGGCACTGAACCCAGAAGCTGCCCTCACCAGGTCTTGAAATCTTAAACTGGTGGATGAGGCATGACAGCTAAAGACCGGGTTATAAAGTCTTGCCCACCAGCATAACTCCAGAAAGGACCTCAGCTTCCCCCACTGAGGGTCGCTCGTGGCACACACGTGTCCCCTTACAGTTCCTATGACTGCCTGCGGGATGATCCTTTCGCCCATGACTGGCCGGCCTTGCCTCAGCTCCCAGGGCTGCACTATTCCATGAACGAGCAATGTCGCTTCGACTTTGGCCTGGGCTACATGATGTGCACTGCGGTGAGTGTAGAGACACAGCGAGGGGTCCCCAAGGGCCCTGCGGTGATGATGCCTAAGGCACCAGCCACTCCTGCCCAGGGCCATAGGGATGCCCAGTCAGTTTCCAAGCAGGATATTCTGCCCCTCAGCTGCCTGTCAAAGCTCCCCCGAGGTGGGCAGCCTCCAAGGCTGGAGACTTGGGGACCCAGCAATACCCAGCGGTGCTGTCCTCCACGCTGCATGCTCACGGTCGCTCATGGCCCTGGAATCACATGGAGCTTGCAACACCCACCCACCCAGGCGTGTTCGTTCACAGGCCAGTTCAGGCTGTAGGACCCGGGTGAGGGGTGGCATTCTGCTTGGTCGGCTGGGGAGGGAGGGCAGCCAGACAAACAGGGTGTTCTCTTCCAGTTCCGGACCTTTGACCCCTGCAAACAGCTATGGTGCAGCCACCCGGACAACCCCTACTTCTGCAAGACAAAGAAGGGTCCCCCTCTGGACGGAACTATGTGTGCTCCTGGCAAGGTGAGCCAGGATTAAGGGCACTTGGGGGGGGGGGGTCAGGAGACATCGCGTTTAAGGCCCATGATAACCAGGGACAGGCCCTGCAGTGTTTGCAAGGGGGATCTTGGGCTTTCTCAAGGGCCCACGCTGCCCTCTCCTCCAGGCTTCCCCACCCTGTCAGGAAGCCCAGCCCGGCCTTCAACTTGCTATCTTCACACAGCAGAGTAGACTCATCCCTTCAAGTCTGCTTCCTACCCATTGTGGGTGGCCGTGGGTCACTTTGCTATGAAGCCAGCAAAAGGCCTGGTGGTTCCCAGGCACAGCCTGAGATTTAGTTTGACGGGGCCTCTGGTTTGTCCCTTGTCAAGATCACTCACTGCCTGACCACCCGCCCTCTCCACCAGTCTGCAGAAAGAAAGTACTCTTTTCCTGTTTGCCTAGCCACGGTTCCAGGCTAGGCAAATCCTCATTGGTTCAGGTGAAATAATATGCTCACTCCTTAGCCAATCATTTTCTGGGGGCCTGGCAGATGCTAACGAGCAGAAACCAGGATTTCCCCTCCTCTTCCCCGCCCCTCAGGGCGGAGCCCAGTTTGAAGCTACACAGCCATCAGGGGGCGCCATGTGAGTGAGAGAATTTCTCTTCTCCCCCGTGATAAGGACGCTGATCTGTTTCATGAAGGGGACTTAAAGATCTCCACACCCCCACCCCGTCACACTGGGCACTAAGGCTTTACCACTTGAATTCGAGGGGATGCAAACATGCAGTCCACTGGGTTCCCTCCCCGCCTGTGAATTCTACCTGGTCCAACAGCTGACAGGAACGTGAGCCAACATGTCTGTGAGTTCGTCTCCCCCCCACCGTGTTCAAGTGAGGGAGGCTTTGCAGGGAGAGCTGAGGCCCAGGAAGGAGACGCCAGGATCACTTAGTCATAACTGCTGGCCCTGTATCTGTTTGCCCAGATAGAGCCCTTGACTCCAGAGAAGTCTCCTTAGAGACTGCAGGCTCCATGTCACGCCTCCTTCAACCACATGGACGCCAAGGGTCAAAGCCGGGTTGTCAGGCTTTACTCGCTGAACCGTCTTCATGGCTCTCATAGTTTGAGGCCCCACACAGACTCAGGTACACACATGCACCCTCAACCTCAGACACACATGCAGACACACATGGCAACACATACACACACACATGCACACACTCGAACATTCACACACGCATGCACACACACAGAGGAAGAAAGAAAATAATGGGTTTTTTTTTTGTGGTAATGTGCTGTTAATTGCCTTTATTTTGAGTGATATGTTTTCTTATTCTAAATCAACCAACCATTTGTTGGATTGCGATGTACTGAATTACTAATTTACTGTTTTAAATTCTGAAGTCTTCCCCACATGGGCTCCTTAGGGATTTGTAAGCTTCCTCCGCTGGGAAGAATGAGATGATGGAATTTAGTGGGTTTTTTGTTTGTTTGTTTGTTTGTTTGTTTTTGTTGTTGTTGTTTTCTGCTCCGGTGTTGGGCTTCGTATATTCTTAGTCTTCCTCCTCCATACCCGAGTTCACTTAGACCTGCTCCATCTCCAGGATGCCTGGCATGCTGCTCTTGCATCGTTGTCCAGGCACGAGGGGTGTTTATCTTGGGAATACGATAAGCAGCAGGCACAGGAGGTTTAGAGCAGGCTGGACAAGGCCCTGGAGGGTGGGCCTGGACATCCTGTTCTTCCTGTTGTTGCAGGCAAGGCAAGGCCTGTCTGACGTAAGGGCTTTGATCTTTAGGGCCCGTAAAATCGGATTCCCCCTTCCCTATCCCTGTTGCCTTCAGAGCAGGCCCAGGGCAGCCATCAAAGACACTGCCCCTATGAGGGGAGCAGGCCTCTCCGGCAATTCTGGTGCCCTCCATGGGTTGAGGAAATGCCTTCTTACCTTTTCTTTGTAATGACTTGGTTTTTGTTGTTGTTTTAATTTGGAGGGATCAGGCATGTGCCACGGAAGTCAGAATACAACACGGGAGGTCAGTCATTTCTCTCCTTCCACCACGTGGGTCTCAAGGATGAAACTCAGTTAAGCAAGCAGCAAAGGCCTTTACCCAACAAGCCACCTCACTGGCCTGCCCTTCTGTCTTTTAGCATTGCTTTAAAGGCCACTGCATCTGGCTGACCCCTGACATCCTCAAACGAGATGGCAACTGGGGTGCCTGGACTCCGTTCGGCTCCTGCTCACGCACCTGTGGCACAGGTGTGAAGTTCAGGACCCGCCAGTGTGACAACCCACAGTGAGTTCATTGCCAAGGGTCCCAGAGCCTGACATGGCCGAGGGTTCCAGCCTGTTTCTGCAGAGCCCTAAGCTGGGGGAGGGTGCAGGGCAAACCTTCAGTCTTTATTTCTCCCCAGGTGGAAGCTAAGGTTCAGAGGGAGGGTTTCTTTTCTTGCTCAGAGCCCGTAGCACCCTAGAAACATCAACTCCTGGTCACTGCCCTGGGGTCCCTGGTCCACTTTAGACAGTCCTTCTTGGCCTAGGGAGTGGAGGATAGAATATGGGATAGAGATAGGGAATGGGGGAGGGGTCCATAATGGAGGTTCTTATGCATCCCAGGGTGTCTAGACAGTAACATTTGTAGCCATGCAGCTATTTTTAAGTCAGGTGGAGACAGGGTTAAGGGCTGCCTCTCGTGTTCCAGTACCCAGGTCCTTCCTCCTTTCCTGCAGGCCCCATGACGACTCATACACGTGGTGGGTCATTCTTGTGTCTACCTTGTGTCGGACGATCTGGTGTTTTATAGATTTTGTCTTATCTGAAAATGCTGACAGTCTAGAATATCACATAAAACCGTAAACTGGTTGCCAGCTTCTAAGTGGGCCAGGGGCAGGCTGGCTCACAAGTCCCTGGCCATATCCAATCTGTCCGGTCTCAGGACACTGAGACAGCTTCTATTCTCTGCCCTCCAAGACAGGTGCACTGTTTCTGTCAAACCGAACACTGTCCACCAGAGAGCCAAACAGATCAGCAGTCACGGCTGTGGGGAGAAGGGTCAAGACTTTATCCCACTGGTGCCTGGCCATCCGATCTGTACACGATGAAGCCCTTCTCCCCCAGAGCCTCCTTCTGTTTGGTGCTCTAGGCTGTCCTCCTGCCAGGAGCCTGGGGGGAAGGTGGAGTACTGTGGTGCCTGGAGCGGCCCTGAAGGCTTTTTCTTTTGCTTTGAGAAGAGAGGCACACTCAGAGAGCTAGAGCCACAAAAGGCCCTGGTGGGTCGTTCTCCGGTCAGTGAGGAAGTCACAGAGCATGGCCGGTTATTTTCTGAGGAGGAGAGACCCAGCCTTATACCAGACACTTCTTAGAAGCTCATGCTTGTGCAATTCCACAGTTTCGGGATTGCTCGAGATGTTTTCTGCAGCATGACAGGTTCAAGCTCTGTGTGCCCAGGGGCCTGGTGGCAGGGAGACTCAATCAGTTCTCGTCATCCTGGGATTTGTGATCCAATGGGGCAGGCCTAACCCTAACATTCAGTCACAACTCTGTGATTATTAACTGTCTTGGGCTTTGAGGCCAGGGTGAAGGTAGAATGCCCAGGGAACATATCTCTCTCTCTCTCTCTCTCTCTGAGACAGGGTTTCTCTATATAACAGTTCTAACTATCCTGGAGCTCACTCTGTAGTCCAGGCTGCCCTTGAACTAACAGAGATCTGTCTGCATCTGCTTCCTAAATGCTGGGATTAAAGTCGTGTGCCACCATGCCCAGCTAACACTGCCTTCTCAAGAGAGCACAGATGGGCATGGCTACTGCTAGCTCCTTCTAATCTTGATGTCCCAAGGCCTACCTGACTGAGAGGCTACCCAGGGCCTGGTAGGGCTGCATCTCTTTACTCAGTAAAGTTGCTCCCTCCGTACCTGAGAATCAAGGATTTCCCTAAAAATGCCACCCATGAGCAGATATTTTTCTAGAGGCCCCAAGAAGGGGAACCTTTGCTTTCTCCTGCAGCCCAGCCAACGGGGGCCGCACCTGCTCGGGCCTGGCCTATGACTTCCAGCTCTGCAACCCCCAGGACTGTCCCAACGCCCTGGCTGACTTCCGGGAGGAGCAGTGTCGACAGTGGGACCTGTACTTTGAGCACGGCAATGCCCAGCACCACTGGCTGCCTCACGAGCACCGGGATGGTGAGCCCTGGGGAAGGGGAGCAGTGGGCCGGATCCAGGCGCAGGACCCCAGGGAGGCAGGCAGGGGCGGGCGCTGTTGCACAGCTCTAATCCTACATGAGGCAAATCTGTGGTGACGGTTGGGCTGGCAGGAGGAGGCAGTGCTGGTTGGTGTGGCTGCAAGGTCCCACTTCCGAGCAAGAGCTCTGAGCTGGGGCGAGGGTTCAATCCCAGGGGAGCTGGTAGAGGTTGCTGGGGTGGAAGCTCAGAGGGTACAAACTCCTAAAGGAACCATCCGGGGAATGAGGCTGGAGTGGCAGGGTGCCACGGGTGTGGGATGGGAGCAGAAGTTGACCCTGCAAAGCAATCAGGTGACTTTTGGTAGGTAACTGAGTTGGGTTCTTTCCTGTTGCTGGGAAGAGCTACCCAAACAAGAAGGGTTTATTGTAGGTAACAGTTCCAGGCTACAGTCAATTATAGTGGGGATTGCATCAAGGCCTCGGGCACCGAATACATTCACAGTCAAGAGCAGAGAGAATGAATGCACCGATGTGCACATGAACTCAGCTCTTAGTTCCTTCTACACGATCCAGGACCCAAACCCAGTCACACCCTGCCTTCAGCCTGGTTCTTCCCACCTCAATTAAGGCAATGAAGACAATCCCCTACACACAAGCCCACAGGACAACCTGATCTAGACCATCCTTCACGGGGAAACTCCCCAGGAAACCCTGGACTGTGTCAAACCGACCTTCACAGCAGCCTCTCTCACATTAGGACTTTCTATTGTGGATGGCAGAAACTGGGCACCAAACAGTTGGAGCTTTAAATGGCATTTATTTCGTGTCTCACAGTGTTGAAAAATTTGTAGCTTTAGGCAAAGGAGTGCTTGATGATTGCTCCTCTGTTAGAGTGCCTCCTCCCTATAGGATACCCAGCACCACGGAAGTTCAGGTTCCTGTATAAAGTAGAGTGTTTGCTTATAACTTACACACATTCTTCCAGAGACTTTCAGATGGCTTATACTACCTAACATAACAGAGATGCTATGCAAATACACAGTTACTTTTCTACTTATTTAGTTACTTAGTTACTTTTCTATTGCTGAGATAAAACACCATGACCAAGGTAACTTACAAAAGAAAGCATTTGGCTTGGCTTATGGTCTCAGAGAGTTAAAGTCCATGATGGCGAAAAGAAAGAACAGCTGAGAGCGCTTACCTTGATCTATAACCTCGAGGCAGAGCATGAGCGAGCACCGGGGACCCCATGAGTCTTCGGAAACCTCAAAACCCACCCCGATGCCACGCCTTCTCCAACAAGGCCATGCCTATTAACCATTCGAAAATTAATAGTTCCACCAACTGAGGACCAAGTATTCAAACGAGCCATTCTCATTCAAACCACCCCAGCTGTTAATCCGTATTAGTTAGGGAATAATAAGGAAAGATGCACACAAGGTCAGTGCAGATGCAATTCTTTTTTCAAATATTTTCAGTCTACTGGGGGTTGACCCCACAGGTGGAGGACAGGACTACAAAAGGCTAATTCTATTCCATTTGAGTCCCTCTCCCTTTTATTCAGAAGCCGGGACACAGCTTCTGTCTCCCACCCCAAGCACCGGGCAGGGAATGGGGCTTGGATGTGAGCCTGGGGTGCCCACTGGAATTACACACTTGTGCCCCAATGTGCTGATGCAGGGTTGGCGACCCAAGCCTGGTGACACAGTGTCAATTGCTTCTGACAGATTAATGCTGAACAAAGAAAGTGCCAGGAACTTGGGACCGAATCCAAGAGGGTCTGGTTGCATTTGGGACTGGATGCCTTTGGTTGACTAAACATGACCCTTTTCTCTTTCTAAAACTAGTACAAAACAATGGGTTTCACTGTGACATTTTAATACATGCCTGTCATATTTTGCTTATGCTGTCCCTCCATTATCTCCTCCCCACACTGAGCATACATATTTAAGAGAGGGAGGGGAGTGAGATTCTGCATATGAGAGAAAATTGTGATGCTTGTTTTCTGAGTCAGGCTTAATTAGTTTACTATGATAAATCTCAAGTTCCACCCATTGTTCTGAAAACAATGCAATTGTCTTCTTCCTGTGTCTGAATAAAACTGCGTGTGTAAACATACCACATTTTCTTTATCCATCCCTCTGTTGACAGACTCCTACCTAAGCTGATTCCCTACCTTGGGCCTTGGGAACAGTTTGGATGTGCAGGCGTCTGTCCCTGTGGTGTGCTGACTTAGACTCCTTTAGGAGTGTTCCCAGGAGTGGTACAGCACAGTGTGTGGGAATCATAGGTTTAGTTTGTTGAGAGAGTCCACACTGGTTTCCACAGTGGCTGCATTCAGTCACACTGCCACCAACAGTGAGGAAGGGTTCTGAAGAAGGCGCTTAGGAGACTGGGCAGAAAGCCCTCTGCCTCTGCAGGGTCGAGGCAGGGCTGTGAGGATGGAGGATGGGGGCCACATCTTGGCTGGATCAGCTGAGAAAATCTCTTCCTAGGGCCTTTAGCACCAGGGTCAAATAATTCTCAGAAGTCAAAAAAGGTAGGAAGGAGGCTGCCATCACCTGTCTCTTTCTCTCTGTGTCCTCCAAGAGCACAGATTTCAGGGATTAGGGGGTGGGTTCTAACAACACCAGGAGCTCCAGCCTAACACCCTGCCATTTCCCTTCCAGCCAAGGAGAGATGCCACCTCTACTGTGAGTCCCAGGAGACAGGGGAGGTGGTTTCCATGAAGCGCATGGTGCATGATGGAACACGCTGTTCCTACAAGGACGCCTTCAGCCTCTGTGTGCGTGGAGACTGCAGGGTGAGTGCCATGAAGCAGCGTGGGCCAAGGCTTGGGGTGGCCAGCTCCTGGGATCCTGTCTTGCTCTGTTCAGGCTCCAAGGCCTGGAGAGCGGTGATGCCCAGAGTGAGCTGCCTCCGTACATCAGTTAACAATCGAGACAATTCACCACGGACATTCTGGTTCTGGGTGATGAGTACTCTAGGATCAGACTCAGCCCTCCATGCTAAGAAGGCAAGCCTTAGCGTCTTCGGGCTGTTTCCAGGAGTGAGCAGGCTATAATAACAATGTCAAGAGCACCTTTCACTATGTTCCACTCTTAAAGATCTCACAACCCAGGGCTGGAGAGATGGCTCAGAGGTTAAGAGCACTGGCTGTTCTTCCAAAGGTCCTGAGTTCAATTCCCAGCAACCATATGGTGGCTCACAACCATCTAAAATGAGATCTAGTGCACTCCTCTGACCTGCAGGGAGAACACTATATATATATATATATATATATATATGTATATATATATATATATATATACACATATATATATATATACATTAAATAAATAAATCTTAAAAAAAATAGATCCCACAACCTCACTGTTGCTACATTAGAACAAAGCAGTCAAAGTTTTGTGCTCAGGGATGCCTCTGGGGTGGAGAAGGGCAGCGTAGAGGTGCCAAGGGCAGAAGTTCTGTGTGATGCTCTGTATGAACTGAAGCAGGGAGAGGACAAGGTGGCCCATCGCGGCCATCTCTAGAGAGAGGTCTGCCTCTCTCTAAAGCCCTTCTTCCCCTGTATCAGGAGCTGCTAAGAATGGATGCACACACAGATCCCTGCTGTGGGAGGGAACAGGTCTTGGGGGAACTCAGACATGAGCAAGGATGACGTCTCAAAGGTTCCCTGCCCGCTCTTGCCCTGCAGAAGGTGGGCTGTGATGGGGTAATCGGCTCCCGTAAGCAGGAGGACAAGTGTGGCGTGTGTGGAGGCGACAACACCCACTGCAAGGTGGTGAAGGGCACGTTCACGAGGTCGCCCAGGAAGCAAGGTGAGACGCCACCTTCTGCCTGGGGTGGAGTGTTGGCAGCACCTCGTGGGGCTGGGGCCGGAATGTCCCTACCCTTGAGACTCTGTGTAGGCTTGTGACCATTTGAGGGTCAGGGCTGTGAGGGCCACAAAGGGAAAGGGAACCTGTCAGGGGCTTGGATCTGAGCTACAGTGGGGTGTGGAGGAGGGAGAACAAGGCCCGGGTTATAGGTGGACCTCAGAGACTCTTCTCTGAGGTCAGGGGCCCTCAGAGGGCATCTCCCTCAGCCTCCTCAGCCCTGTCAGCCCCCTCAACCCCCTCAGCCCCCTCAGCCCCCTCAGCCATCCAGGATACACAGCTGCCTGTTATTTTAATCCCTCCGTCTCTCCTGCCCACAGACAGCTATCATCGGGACTTCCCCAAATCTAGCACATAGGTGATACCCCACAAGCCACATCCAAAACACAGCAGCCTGGCACTGAGGCTGTGTTTTAAGGCAACCCTGCACCCTGTGGGTTGGCCTGTAGCAGCCGACTACATCTCTGTAGTCTCAGTCAGTCCGTCTCTGACATGGAGACAAGCCTCTTTCCAGTGAAAGGCCACAGAGCAAACATACAGGACCTGACAAGGAGCCATGTGCCAGGAATGGCCTTGTGGCAAGACACTGGTCTTGTCACACACACACACACACACACACACACACACACACACACACACACGGCGTTCTAATACGGTTTGCAAGCAGAAGGACTGAGGTCTAGATAGTCCACGTGGCTTACCTGGGGCCTGCCTGCTAGATGAGGCAGCTTAAACTAACTTCCAGCATGGCTAGCACCTTGATTACCACCTAAGTGTTTACTGGAAGAGGCGGCACGGAGACACCTGGGACTTGAGATGCAGGATGGGAAGCATCCAGGCTTTCCAGTCCACCCTTCTCCTACCCAAGTGCAGAGGCTTTGGAAGCACCTGTGGTGGAGCTGCCTTGGAGGGCCAGCCTCTCCCGGGGCATGTGCATTGGAACAGCTTCCTATCTTCTCATCCAGCTTTCTCTCCACCCCCACAGAGTACATCAAAATGTTCGAGATCCCTGCAGGAGCCAGACACCTGCTCATCCAGGAGGCTGACACCACCAGCCACCATCTGTGTGAGTCACAGATGTTTTAACACCTGTGACACTTGGTTCCTCTAGGATGGGCAGAGCTCCAAAGGTGGAAAGCTTGGGTTGCTTGGCCGGATCCCGAGATCAACAGCCCTGATTGACAGATATGCCTCAGGCCCGGTCCACCTGTCTCCCCATTCAGCCCATTTCCTGGGCTTTCCAACATACAGCTTCCATGGGAAGGTCAGAACGTGAGATCAGAGAGCTCCCCTGGCAGCAGCTGGAGAGGGCCCTATATCCTTGCAGAAGGATAGAAGACCACCCTGTCTGAGGGGCACTGGGCTAGGCAGCAGGTCCCAGGCAGAGGTTAGCTTGGTCTCCATAGAGCAACCAAGGTCAGGATGTGACTCCCAAAGCAAGTTGGACTATTAGTGACAAGGACAGACCCCCAGAACAGGGGGGTGTGAGGCACAGCTGGGAAAAACCCTGTGGTCTCCCTAGCCACCGGCAGCAGCATGCGGTAGTGACTATGCCCCCTTTTCTTTTGTCATTCTCAGCTGTCAAGAACCTAGAGACAGGCAAGTTCATCCTGAATGAAGAGAACCACTTGGACCCCAATTCTAGATCCTTCATTGCCATGGGTGTGGAGTGGGAGTACAGGAATGAGGATGACAGGGAGACCCTACAGACCATAGGCCCACTCCACGGGACCATCACAGTGCTGGTGAGTGCCTCCCGAGCCCACGGGAGCCCCAGGGGCCATAGGATGCCGGAGCTTCCTCTGCAGTCTTCAGGCTATGCTCTAAGCAGCCTCTTCCCCTGCTATGTTCTTCACCTCCATGTCAGACATGAGTGGGCATGGGCCCACACGTGAGGGCTCTGATCCCTGACCAGTTCTTAGTGACCATGGGCAAAGCCTCCTCTCTAGTGTTTCCTTTTTTTTTAAATGACTTTCACAGCTATACTGTGAGATATATTAACCTCTGCTGTTGTGCTGAAATTCTCACACTCAAGGGCTCAGAAACCAGCTACAGGTCACACTGGACATTGTGTCTAAGCAGAACTGGATTCCAGGTCCCCTGGGTTTAGGGTCACAGGGTACTCCCAGTTACAGGGAGTCCTGAGGGGGCTGGGTTTTCAGGTCACTTTAAAATTTTTAGTTTTAGTTAATTGCTTAAGTTATATAGTTTATTTGTCAAAAAGCAAACATATACACGGAGCCAGGCATGGTGTCACACCCCTGTAACCCCAAGACTTGGGTGGCAATGCAAGAAGATTAAAGCAAGTGCCAGGCCAGCCTGGTCTACAAAGCAAGTGCCAGGCCAGCTGGGGAAACTTATTCTCAAAAATGAGAGAGAGGGAGGGCTGGAGATATGGATCAGAAGGTCAGAGTACTTACTCCTCTATCAGAGGACTAGAATTTGTACCCTAGCACACACAGCAGGTAGCTCACAAATGCTTATAATACCAGCTGCAAGGGATCCGTCACCCCCCTTCAGGCCTCTGTCGGTACCGAATGAGTGCATACACACACAAAAAAGTTAATAAAGCGTAACTTAATTTTTTAAAAGATTTATTTATTTATTATGTATATAGTATTCTGCCTGCATGTGTGCCTGCGGGCCAGAAGAGGGCACCAGCTCTCATTATAGATGGTTATGAACCACCATGTGGTTACTGGGAATTGAACTCAGGACCTCTGAAAAAGCGGCCAGGGTTCTTAACCTCTGAGCTATCTCTCCAGCCCATAACTTAATTTTTTTTTTTTTAATGTTGTGACCAGCAGCTTATGAGATCCAAACTCTATATGAATTCTCCTTAGTGGTTAAATCCTCTTGAGTCCATTCACGGCAGACAAAAGTGCACCAGCTGCATGTAAACTGCGGCCAGGACTCAGTGCCGCTGTCAGCATCATAAGAGGGTTGCAGCACACCCCACTAGCCAGGGAAAAGGCCCAGATTTCAAACCTCAGGAGCCATTGTAAAGTCAAAAAGCCATTAAAGATGAACAACGTAAGCCCGGAACTGTCTGTCTCCCCTGGTTGTCCATCGGCCTGATGCCTCTAAACTGGCTATAGAGGAAGGATGAAAAGCTGAGCAGACATATTCATGCCCATGTTGGCGTGGGCCTAGGTTATCCCCGAAGGAGACAGCCGGATCTCACTGACATACAAGTACATGATCCATGAGGACTCGCTCAACGTCGATGACAACAATGTCCTGGAGGATGACTCTGTGCGCCACGAGTGGGCCCTGAAGAAGTGGTCTCCCTGCTCCAAGCCCTGCGGTGGAGGTGAGGGGGGGGCTCACCACTGGGGTGCCAGGGCTTGATTGGAGGTGGGACAGCCCTGGGCTGAGACTCGGGGTGAGCCTGGAGGAGGTTGGGGCTGCTTGAATGGGCTTCTAGGTGAAGCTTCCTGGGCGAACAGAACCCTCCTGACTACAGCTCTGAGGCCAGTGACTTTGTCCTGTGTCAGACATAAGAAGCATCTGGGGGAGCAACATAGCAGTGACCTCGGTTGGTGCCATCAAGGGCTTAGCCCGTGCCGGGAAAGGTCAGTGGGTGGTTGGGAAGAGCAGGTGCTTGAGACGCCAGGCAAAAATGTCCCCAGGATGGCCTGTGGGGTGTGTCACACCAGCAGAGACTGCATCAGTATGTGGGGGGGAGGGCTGGCCTGATGGGGCCCTGACATGTACTGTACTAACAAGACTCCAGCAGCGCCAGCAGCGCCGGGGACCCTTCTGGGAAGCCATTTTCCTTAAGTCTATTCAGAAAAACAAACAAACAAACAAACAAAAAACACAGACCTGACCAATCTAGAGTTGGGAGCTAGGAGAGAGAGAGGGAAAAGGGGTCTCCACTGACCTCAAAGATTTCTACCTTCATGGTCCCTTGTCTCCACCCCCCACCTCATGGATCCCACCAGCAGGCTGATTACTGCTGCAGAAGGGAAGTTAAGGCTCTATCTGATAATCCTCTTTCCAGCCTCATTAAGTAAAATGAGAGAGAAATCAAGGATAACTGCTGACATAAACCTCAGACCCCCACAGAGTGCACACACTTGAGCATGCACACACACGTGCGCACACACACACACACACACACACACACACACACACACACGGAAAAATAAAGAGATAAACCAGACACTGCCCCCTCCTGCACTGTAACCCCTCATTCCTCATTTTGTGAGACAAAAGCCAACATTTTCCCTGTGGCCTCTGGGGTCCAGGCAAGCCTCTGGGTGACGTCCCATGCCCTATTTCCCCATCTTGGCCACACCAGCCTTGGGTGACATGTATGTTAAAACTTGAAGGTAGTTGACTTATAAAAAAGAAAAATTATGAACACTTAGAATTTTGGAGGTCTGGCCCACAGCTGGTCCCATTGCTTTGGGCTATGTCGATGAAGCAGAACATTGCAGGGGCAGATGGACAGCAGAGGAAGCTGCTCATCTTACCTGCCTAGCCTAGCAGGTAGCTGGGAAGCAGAGAGACAGGGAGACAGAGACAGACAAAAGCAGAGAGAGAGAGAGAGAGGAGCTGGATCCCCAGGCTCCCATTTCAAGAGCACATCTCCAATGACCTACCTCTTAGAGGCTCCCGAAAGCCTTGCAGGACAGAGAACTGGCCTCTCACAGCCTTGCCTAAGCCACAGCAAGCACTTGTGAACACACAGGGCTTCCCCTGGGCAATCTGCACAAGCGTCTCCTCACTGTCCCCTCCACCCCTCTCAGGGGTCAGGGTCACTTACTCCTCTGCTTTCCGGGATGTTTTCAGATGCTCAGCCTAGGGCAGGCTGCTTGGCTGCGCTTATATTCTCTTGTATGCTCACTAGGTACTATGGAAACTCAGGTTCCATTATTCTCTGTCCTGAGGTGGGGTGCTGTGTGTCACAGGAGGTTGAGCAGTATGCCTCACCTTACCCCATGGCTCTATCCACTAGCTATTTCCCAGTAGCCTTGGGGAAAGAATGGCATCCACATGGAGAAAGGCTGCAGGAGCCATGCAGCCTTTCCACATCAGGAAAGGTTGCAGGAAAGTTATAAAAAGGAGCCATGCAGGCCCAGGGGCCCTGTGTTGACGAGTCCTGATTCACACCCAACCCCACGATAGGGCACATTGCTAAGTGATGCAGGGGACAGGGACAGAGCCTCCCCTCTGACTTCAGAAGCCATCAAGGGGGCCTGCATTCTTGTGCTCCCTCCGCTGGGGTGCAGGGTGGCTTCCTTGCTGGGTATCTCGAAGGCGCCACATCGTTTTAAGGACGAGGAGGAACCGAGTGTGGTGGCACAAGCCTGGGATTGCAGCCCTTGGGGGCTGAGGCAGGAGGATTCCAAGTATGAGGGAATACTGGGACAAAGGATGAGTTCAAAGGTAACCCGGACTATATAGGAAGGTTAAAAAAAATCAAAATGGAGATGAGAATGGAGGAGCAGAGACTCCTCCACTGGTGGAGGCCCCACCTCCCCAAGCCCCGTTGGGGGTCCCATCACTCCATTGAGCCCCTTCAAGCTCTCTGTCCTCAGGGTCCCAGTTCACTAAGTACGGCTGCCGCCGGAGGCTGGACAGCAAGATGGTGCACCGAGCCTTCTGCAGTGCCCTGGCCAAGCCCAAAGCCATCCGCCGAGCTTGCAACCCTCAGGAGTGTTCCCAGCCTGTGTGAGTGCTGGGAGGGGGCCACAGCGCGGGGGCACACTGTGGAGGAAGGGAGGAAGCCGGGCATCCCGGAAGCCCAGGGCCTGGCCTCTCATGGGGTGTCGGGCTCTTCACCCATACCACACAGTAGGTTGAAGGCGCAGGCCCACTTCTGAGCCATGGAATGGAAGCCCCGTGGGCATCTCAGAAGAGGCAGAATGTGTTAAGGCTTGGGTTGGGGAAGCAGGCTCAGAGGGCCTGGGCTGGCTCACAATGCTGAAAGAGGTGTTTCTAAGCAGCAGCGTGGATCCTCAGACCCCCAGACCCTGGCAGGTTCTGGGTCCAGGTCGGGGAAGATGGTGGGGTAGGGGGACATGCAGGGACAGAGGCTCAGGGAGTCCACAGTGTTCTTAAGCTTTGCTGGGGAGGGTTCATGACACCATCAGAAGATGAGGCTGTGCTCAGGACCAGGACCCTGAGGGGATAGACGGGTAGCAAAACCCTTCAGTCCACTACTGCTGGCAGAGCCTCCCAGACTCTGACAGGCAGGGGGGGGTGTCTCTGAGCCTTAGTTTCCCCTCCATACAAGCCTGCACACGTGGCCAGTGCTTTTGTGAAATGAGGAAACGCTTCAGCCGCCGGAGGGAGCAGACCGACCTCTCTCTTCTTACCGCCCACCGGGGCCACAGCCAGGCTGCTTCCCTGACCGCCTGCCACTCTTCCCTGGCAGGTGGGTCGCCGGTGACTGGGAGCCCTGTAGTCAGAGCTGTGGGCGAAGCGGCATGCAGGTGCGCTCCGTCCGCTGCGTTCAGCCTCTGCACAACAACACCACCCGGTCCGTGCATACCAAACACTGCAATGACCACCGTCCTGAGAGCCGCAGGGCCTGCAACCGTGAGCTCTGCCCTGGGCGGTGGCGGGCTGGGTCCTGGTCCCAGGTAAGCTCTTCTCTTGGCCCCATGCCCTTAACCCCAGTACTGAGCTTGGATAAGACTGAGGTAGACAGGGCGCTCCCGTTTTGACACAGCTCCCGTCCCCCAGGGCCACAGCTCAGGTTTCATGGCACCCATGGGAGCCACGGCACGGAAGTCCAGGGTTTCTGTCAGGGAGCGAGCTACATGGTGATGCACCTCAGATCCCAGGAGGAGGAGAAGCAGATATTTATCATGCGTAAATTACACAGCTAGTTTACGCTACCTGGTAAAACTAGTAGATAACCTGCCCCAAGGCCTCAAGCAAGCAGGAGTTTTCTTATCACCCAGAACCTTCCATGAGTTAGGTCCCTAGAGACTACACAAGAGCCATTCCTCCAAACAGGCTGATGCTTGGGAATGTGAGGAACATGAGAATCCCGGGTTCCCTCCCCCCACCCCGCCACACATACACACACACACACACTCACACTCACACACAGTGAGGCTGCATGGCTAGGCTGAGTGAAGCGCAGAGCCAGGAGTCAGGTATGACTGCACAGGGGTGTGGCGTCATGGAATAAAGGATACTGGAGCCTTATGCTGAGAAAGGAGGTTAGAGGAGAGACTGCCAAAGCTCCCGAGGCCGCATCAGAGAAGCTGCAGGAGCCCCAGCCCACTGCATGTTCTCCTGGGCCTTCAGCAGCCTCCAGCTAGAGAGGAGGCTTTAAAATGTATTAAAGCATTTTCCATTACCGTACTGAGGTGCCATACCTTGCGCAGGGAGGGTGGTGGGCAGATACGCTTTGTATCCTCTCCTTGAAACGGCATCGCTTTCCTCCGTTGTCTAAATGATCCTGTCTTTATTTGGAAGTTGGCACATAAAGTCGTTAGGGCGTTCTCACACACACGTGCCATGATGTTTGGTTCTAACTTACCTTCCCCCATTGCCCTCTCCTCAAACAGTACTTCCTGCGAGTGTCATGACCTGCACACACACACACACACACACACACACACACACACACACACACACACACTTCCACATATGGGCAGAAACAGAATTTGTCTTTTTTAGTCCAGCCTATTATACTTCCTACTATCTCTGATTCTATCAACTTTTTTTAATTTTAATTTTTTTTTTTTTTTTTTTTTTTTTTTTTTAGCAAATGTCCTGATTCTGTTTTTCCCTATGGCTGGATAAATTCCACTGTGTAGGATCTAGGAAGATGACTCCGGTGGTTAAAGCGCTTGCTATGCAAGCATGCAGCCTGAATTTGCATTCCCCAGCACCCATGTTAATGTCTGCTAGGCACAGCAGCCTACCTATAGTTTCAGAGCTCGGGGTCAGAGGTGGAATCCCAGGAGCAAGCTGGCCAACTAGAATAGCTGTGTCAGCCAACTCTCGAGTTCAGATGGGAAACCCTGGCTCAATGGATAAGGGGGATAGTGCTCAGGAAGACTCTGGACGTTGGCCTCAGATCTCCACATGCATACACATAAACATGCCTGTACACCTACACATCAGATATGCCCCCGCACATAGAAACATATGCTTATAGGCCACTTTTTTCTTTTGTCCATCTGTTGATGGACAGGTAGGCTGGGTCTGTTTCCTGTGCCGGTGCAGATATAAAACACAGATGTGCAGGGACCTCTGTGGTGTGTTGACTTAGATCCTTAGGGTATATACCCAAAGGTGATGATGGGATATTGTTGTAAATAAAATGTGTTGGGCTGTATAATGTTTATTATTATTTGCCCTGTGATTATCAAGGCTGTATCATTTAACCCACTAGCACAAATAACAGTACAGACACCTGTTAGATTTTATGATTGCCTCTTTTCCTTCAGCTGGCAGATATTTCTACCTACGCCATCTCAGTAACCTCACCATCCACCTCCCAGGCCCCATCCAATGCCATCGGCCCTAATCATTCCTATCTGGGCTACCTTCCATCCATGATCTTATAAATACTTGCTTGTATTCTTCATCTGGGCCTTTCCACACCATTCTTGGAGTCCAAAAAGGCCAGGAGAAGCCTCCCAGTAGGTTTTGATCCCTTCTTTAGAACCACCACACTGGGGAAAGGAAGGACATACTCAGATCATAATCCGAACCACAGGAAGAAGGGTAAAACCGGAAGTGCTGAGCACCGCAGCAGCCCTGAGAGATGGGTGTGGGCATTCCAGGGCAGCCCCCCCATGGGACAAGACCCACCCTCTGCCCCACACCATCTCCCAGGCCTGGGGAGCATGGGATGCTCCAGCTCTTCGAGTCTGAGGACCAGTATGGGTGTGCCCCTGATTGATGGTTCTGTCCCTACAGTGTTCGGTAACCTGTGGCAACGGCACCCAGGAACGGCCAGTCCTCTGCCGCACTGCAGATGACAATTTTGGTGTCTGTCGGGAGGAGCGGCCGGAGACAGCAAGGATGTGCAGGCTTGCACCCTGTCCCCGTAAGCCCTGTGCAACCCCTCTCCCCCTCCCCCGCATGCAACAGTCTAGGGAGGGGAGGTGGGGGCCTGGTGCAATCAAAGTCTGCTTTTCTTCCAAAATGGCTTGTCCTGCCTAGGTGAATTTGAACTTGAGCACTCCCAGGATGCCTAGAGGCAAGCTGCGCGTGCGCGTGCCTGAGTGCACGCGTGTTTATGCGTGTGGTCCTTCATGGTGCCCTGGCAGCTGCAGCCTCCTCTTTTCCTTCTAGGAAACATCTCGGATCCCTCGAAGAAGAGCTACGTGGTTCAGTGGCTGTCCCGGCCTGACCCTGACTCACCCATCCAGAAGATCTCGTCAAGTAACCGACCCGTTTATAACTCTGCCTCTGCCCTCCAGTGCATGCCCTGCGCCTTGTGGAGCTTGCCTTGGGCTCCCCTCCTCTCTCTCTATGGAAAGCTTCCCTGACTCCTACTGAGCGCTCTCTCGGGTGAATCTGTTTTCTCCGGGCCTGTGTGCTCGGCCTGCTCCTCCCGAGCTTGTACCACTTGGTGGCGGCGGCGAGTGAGGGCTAGCCTCAAGGAGGCCTGGTCTGGGGACACTGGCCTCTTGTAGGGGGGCCAGGACCTGGTTTTGTGATGGCTTGTAAAGGGGCAAAGATCTGTCGTGGTGCCGGAGGGGCCTGAGGCCACTGTGTGAGTGTGACCACCTCGCCATGGCAACCGCCTCATTGGGCCACATTCCTCCAGGCTGAAGCTGCGGGTCAACTCCAAGGGGAAGCCAGCCCCATCCCCTTTCAGACGCCACCCACCACTGAGGTGAGGCCACAGGGGTCTCCGCGGTGTGCGTTTCTTTCTTCGCGTCTCCCGTGCCGGGGTGACAGACCCCAAGTTTCCTGCGGTGTCAGGGGCTTCCCGGCTGCTGCTGCTGTCGCTGCTGCTGTCGCCCTTTGCTGAGTGTGTCCTTTCCGACTTGTGAAACCGTGGCCTGCTTCCGTCGGCCTTTGCACCCAACCCACACGGCCCTTGCCCCCGACCCCTGGCCCCGACCCCTGTCCTCTCGGGGGTCCAATCATACGGAGGAGGAGGAGGCAGGGAGATGTGTCCCCCCCGGGATGGGACACCACGGACACACCACCACTCCCATTCTCTGTCCATTTGCTCCAATGGCCTTTTTCTTGTCGTGTGCTTATGACCCTTTCAGAGGATTTAAAGTGAGACTGATTGTTTGACGATTGACTGATTGACAGATATGGATGTGCCTCACCTACCAGTGTGAACAACTACAGAATACCTCAATTTTTATTGCTTTTTTCTTTTTCTTTTTTTTTTCTTTTTTTCTTTCTTTTTTTGGCTTAGAAACACTTATGTAGAAGATGCCTTAAAGTTGAAAGCTAACAGAATCGGCTGCTAACCCCAGCCTTAGATGGGGGATGTGATCCGAGTAGGAGGCAGGCACTGAAGATCTGGGGGGACCCCAACCATTTTGCCCACCTTTTGCCAAGGGTAAGGTTTCTAAATCCAGACGGCCTTGCTCCCTCCCTGAGCTACCCATGTGTGAAGGGACTCAGCAGGCACTCCATCTATCTCTGACAAAAAGGGGTCCTCCTCCGATGCCCACCTGGCCAGTTGGCGCTGACTGTTTTGTGGAGACTCCCTCGAGGGGCTCCCACAGCGCGGCCTTACACCCAGAGGGTGACACAACTGGGTCCTTAGCTGTGACCGATGTAGCACTCCCAACCGACGGTCCCACCCGGCCCCAGCCACCTTCATCTGTTAATAGTTCTTGTTCCTGCTGGACCACGCAGCCAAGCCTCCTTCTACTCCCCCTGGCACTAATTACTGTTATGTAAATAATTGGTGTGTAACTGCAAATTAATCCTCTCACGACTGTTAACTTCCAACTTTGACGAGGCAATGTGAGTGACCTGCGAGGTTGCAGGCGGTGCGACACGGTCCTGGGCATTTGCCTCCTGTCTGTACGCACTTTGCTTTATCAGGGATATTTTATTAGTGTTTTGTATGTACTTAATGACGTATTACGTAGATTCCGTTGTCGTCATTGCTCTTCTGTTTTTTTTTTCTTTCTTTCTTTCTTTCTTTCCATGAGACATTAGCGTGTGCCAAAGTGACTGTGAAAATAACCTTTTATTCTTACTAATGATGGAAAGACGTCTTGTCATGCATCCCACAAATAAACTCAATAAAAGTTCAGTTCAACTGGGAGCTTGGGTTTGGTCAGCTGGTGGCTTGTTCCCTTCACCTTCCTGACAATCAGCCCTGAGGTGCCATTATGGCTCCATCCTGTAGCATTAATCACCCGGTTTCTGGTTCCAGTGACTTCGCTGTTCCCCACCTCACCACCCTGCCCAACAGAGGTGTTTAGGGCCCATCTTCCACTAACACATATACCAACAAAAAAAAGTAATAATAATTTCACTGCTGTACTCCACCCCGGGTGTTGAGCTGTCAGTGCTAAGTGAGAACCTTGCAGAAATGGCTCGGTTTTCTGCTCCTAGGTGCTACCCGGGATGGCTTCTCCCTTTTGGGGGGATCAGAGCAGAAATGTGGTGTCAGGTTGTGTCTCCTGAGCCACTGCTGGTCACCGCCCTGCCTTGAGATGCCTGCTCATAAAGATAATTGCCCATCAGCCAAGGGATGGGGGGGGGGAGTCTTGGGAAAGTCAGTTTAGAAGCAAGGCAGTGGTCATGTGTGCTTGTGTGTATGCCCTGTCTGCCTGTGCCTCCCAAGATCTGCTCTCAGTAGCCACAGGGCCTGTGTCCTCCCATCTACTGACAACCACCAGGAAGTGGACCAGGATTCAGCAGGGACCTCTTCACCTTCGGTCTGCCTCATCCTATGGGTGGGGCTCCTGCTTCATGCTTATCTGTGCTAGAAAGCAGTGAGAAAGCTCAAGGGGTCATGAGAAAGAACAATAGGAGATGGCCCAGCATCTAGGAAATGAGGTTGGCAGCCCAAGCTCAGGCCCCAGCTTACAGAGATGTCCACCACCCACAGCTCTGCTTGTTAATCAAAGGGGTCATAGCTGCAGAGAAACAGGAGCCTTGAGGATAGTTGTATCAACAGCACTGCTTCCCTCAGTCCATTTCTCCAGAGGTGAGTCAAGTTTAGCTACCCTCTAAGGGAGCCCTGCATCAATATTCCTGATGGCCCACGATGCCCAGGGCACCATCTAAGGCCCTTGATGGGAGGGAAGGTGCCACTCACTTTATGAATTAGTTGAGTGAGCTTTAGAATGATAAGATGGGTTTGTGAGCCCACCATTCATTCACTAAGCTGAATTTGCTCCCACCCAGCAAGCCCTTCATAAAGCGATACCCTTTACGACACCAGGGGAGAAATTCTTGCCGGTGCCTTTCCCACTATCTGTCACACTTTACTTTTCTCTCTCACTTAGAGCTCTGTTCAGGATGATCCCACTAGAGACTGGGGGATTCGAATTTGGTTTTAAAGCTGACTTTGATTTTTCTCTCTGTTCGTGTTTGAAGTTATCTATGGCACTTTTCTTCCATGAATGACACTACTATCAATTCTCTCCTAAAACAAATGATAAGTTTTAAAAGGCGTTCAAGAGAGCTAGAAACAGGAAGCAACTAATGATCCAGATGGAATTCAGATACCACCAAGACTGCAGGGGAGGGGTATACAGATGAGTTCATGCCTCCTGTCCAAGTGCTACCCAGGACTGGCCATGCTTAGCTTTTAAGGTGACTTTATGGACAATGTGTTCATTCTTAATGGTTTATCATCATTCCTAAGAAGCCAGTAGTTTTGGTCACCATTGGTGGTATATGCTTTTAATCCCAGCACTTAGGAGGCTGAGGAGAGCAGATCCCTTCGAGGTCAAGGCCAGTTTAGTATATACAGTGAGATCTTATCTAAAAAAAATAAGTAACGAGAGTTCTTGGTATTTAGTTGTCATTGGGAACAGAATGGAGGATCAAATATCATAAAACTAAAATTATTTTGACAACTTCTCACTAGCCAGAGAGCCTCAGGACGCACGGTTCAGCATGCTGCAGGTATAACTGACAGCTCCTTTATCTCAGGGAGCATTTCTGGTCATTGGTATTGTTTAAAAGACACTACCCCTGGTGGACTGTCAGGAAGAACTGTATCCACCCCTTAATCCTGCAGGTGGCTGCTTCCTAGGAATAAAATGGTCTAGTGTTTGCATATAGTATCTGCATCCTCCCAAACGCTTTGCATCACTTCCAGGTTCCCAGTATAATTCCCAATACAATGTGAGCACTTCATACACAGTTGCTTTACTGCATTCTTTACAGAATAATTGACCACAAAGGAGTCTGTCTGGAGTGTTTCCCCTAATCCTGTCCACAGTTAACTGGATCCAAGGATGTAGAACCTGTAGGCACAGAGGGCCGACTGACACGCTGGTACTAACTAGCACACCATGCTTTTAACCCGGGGCTTTTTAATTCACTCCTTGGCCTGCTATAATTTTTCACAACTGAAGCTCTATGGCTCAGTCAGAGGAAACCAGACAGAGAAGTCTAGCTGGTAAGCCTGTGGAAGCAGAGCATCCTGCAGAAGGGAACCCAAACCCTCAGGGCTGTCTCCATCGACTGAACACTGTCTTTGTGCCAACTGCTAATCCAAGGCTGGTCTTGACCCAGAGTCAACCAACATTTTCTTCAAAGAGCCAGACAACAAATATTTTAGGCATTGGGGCTTCTCTGGCCTCTGTCATAGCTAGGTTGTTATGGTGGGAAAGGGATCAATGGCAGTAAATGTGGCTGTGTTTCAATAAAACTTTATAAATCTGGGTGAAAGGATGGATCTGGCCAATGGCCCTATTATAGCCCTCTGACTTCTACAGGCAATTCCTGAATTGGCGGGGCTGCAGTGTTAGCTTCCAGCACTGTGATAAGAAACCTGAGACAAAGTTATATTGGTTTATGGTTTTCAGTCCATGGTAACTTGGTCTTGTGGTGGTAATGTCATGGTTGGAACACAGAGCAAAGAACGTCTGCCTACCCCCTGGCAGCTGAGAAGCGAAGGAGAGACAGAAAAGAGCTGCAGTTCAGTATCTGTTTCAAGACTACACCCTCAATAACCGAACTTCCTCTCAGCAGTGAAGGGCTCCACCATTTCCCAACAGCGCCAAGCCTTTAACACATGAGCCTTTGAGGGGAAACTTCAGATCCAAGCTGTCCTCTGATGGGAGGGACAGTGAGCCAAGTGAGGGCACGGATAGCTGCTCATTGACAGTTTTGTTGTGTGTTTAAAGGAGAAGACACGGGAACAGGACAGAGCGTCACTGTGTGGCAGGAGTGGTGGCCTCCTGGGCCTGCTCCTTCCTTTGTCAAAGCTTAGTGTGTGTGCATATGTGTGTGTGTGGGGGGGGGGGTTCCTGTTACACAGCTCTTATTTAAAAGACTCCCCAGGACTCTGGTCGGTGGTTTTACACTGTTCAGCCTCCGAAGCTGCCAAGAAGACAGAATAGAGGTGGGAAGGGAGCAGGTGGGGCTCTGGGCCCCCGGCCTCAACATCAAGTGTGATGCTCTTTACATTCTTCATATACTGGGCGTCCATGAAACACTTCATCTGGGGAAGACACTACCAGTCGCCCTTGCTGTTGGGTTCAGCCCTCAGTCCAAGGCCTGTGTGTTTACCAGTAGGTGGTGAGTGCATTTCTTCTCTCTATAATAGGACAGCCTGGGCCTCTCCTCATAGGCTGTTTTGCTTTTTGCCTTCACATTCTAGTACCTGCAGCTGGTCGCATTTCCTGTTTATTTGGGCCACTACTGAGCTCAGGGCAGTCTCTGGTGGAATGCATCTCTATATTTTTCTTGACTATAGCTTTGTTGATTGAAAACTCAAGAGTTTTCCAATTTGGAACTTTCTCATTATTCCCATGTATCCGGTTCCCTTTTTTTTTTTTTTTATCCGGTTCCCTTTTTTTTTTTTTTTTTTTTTTTTAACATATCCTTTGACTCACCTTTGGGGCTGGTTCAGATACCTCTGTCTTGGGACTTTCATGGTGATGGAAAAGCTAGGCTCTGGTTATCTTAGCTGATAATTGAATGTGAACTTATCAGTTGGGCAAGTGTAGAGAAGGCGGGGAACTATGAAGCCACAGGCTAGGGGATTTTCTGCTCTATGAGAGGCCAGATTGTGCTTGCCTGAGAGACATGTGACAATGACTTGTTATTTTTATACTGAGTATGTTTTATAAATCATCTTGGATTGGGTTGTAGAATGAGGGGAAAGAGAAAAGAGGGTGACATTTAGGGTAAAGACCAATGGGGGGGTAATCAATTGGCTGAATAATAGAGCCACAGGTAGAGCTGAGGATTGGTCAAGGAAAAGAGAGGCAGGGGAAGTCTAAAGAGAGAATCAGAGCTCTCCACGTAAACAGAGATGGGGGACATGGTTGATCAATTTCTTGAGTGGGAAAGAATGAGTGTGTGCTGAGCAGAAGGACTCGCCTCACGAGAAGGCCTTGCCTCACAAGAAGGCCTTGAGTTTGTCTGGCAACTTCCCAGACAGCTCAGGGCCATGGGCTGGATGCAGCCAAGGCAGGAGAGGGTACATCAGCTATGTTTGGGCAAGTGTCCAAAGGCCTGCAAAAGTGAGTAGAAAAACCTCTGACAGAAACACCGTGAGATGTCAGGTCAGAACAGGCTGCACACAGTGAGGCTACAGCTGAGGGGCTGGGTTGAATATTGTTGTAGTTACTGCTGGTAGATTGCCGTAGAGTCAAATCCCGCCACAAAACCACACCGAGGTCTCCCTGTGATGTCCTGTGAAGAACCCGGTGAGGTCCCGCCCTTAAGGCTGAACTTGGAGTCTCTCTAAAGAACACAAAGGTCTCCTTTCTGTCTCAACCTGCTGAAAACGTAGATTCCGCTGGGGACTGCTTGCAGGAGGGGAGCACTCCAGGTGGGGGTCCGTGGTGCCGCCCTGCTCAGAGACTCACACTCTGCGGTTCCACTGACTGTCCGCGCAAGCTCATTGCCTCTGTGCTGCCTCTGGATTCTGTCACACGCCTCCTCCAGCAATCTGCACTCGGCGGCGGTGGGTACGCGTCCCCCTCACCTTGTCGTTTGGTTATGTCTCCCACTCTTGTCTTTCAGAGGGCCAGTGCCAAGGCGACAAGTCAATGTTCTGTAGGATGGAAGTCTTGTCTCGCTATTGCTCCATCCCTAGCTACAACAAGCTCTGCTGCCAATCCTGCAACCCGCCCCGAAACCTCAGCAACCCGGAGGACGGGGGTGTGGATCCCCCACCAGGGAAGCACAATGACATCGATGTGTTCATGCCCACACTCCCCGCGTCCACGGTAGCTACACCGGGGCAGTCTTCACCAGCGCCTCCCCTGGAGGTCCCCCTCAATGTCTCCAGCACCAATGCCACCGAGGACCACCCGGAAACCAACGCTGTGGATGTCCCCTACAAGATCCATGGCGTGGAGGAAGAGGTCCAGTCTCCCAACCTGATCCCTCGACGGCCAAGCCTGTATGTAAAGACGAGGAACCAAAGAATCCAGGAGCTCATTAATGCAGTGCAGAAAAAAGAGAAGCTCGGAAAGTTCTAATAAAATGGAAAGATTCGCATCAACAGCTTTTTCCCCTTGCTTATAGATATAGTCCATGGGATAGGAAAATCCTGTGTTGTGGGAAGTGAAACCAAAATTCCTGCTTCCAAAAAGGTTCGTGAAGCAGGGGAAGTGTAAAAGAATTTATGGGGGGGGGGGGGGCGTGTGACAATCAGCCTAACGTGTGTTTTCCAGTCTAGGAATGTCCTTAACTCTTGTAACGATCTTAGGTACAGGGTGGACATAAACAGGCTCCCTAGTTTCTGTCAGTGAAGGGAGGTCAAGGGGGATAACTCCCAGAGAGAGAAACTTTGCTCCAACTTCACAAAGCAGTCACTGAGAACCTTCCTCTCCTTGGTGCTGGCCAGTCCCCAGACCAAGGGATGAAAGCACCGGGGACTGGTAAGTGACATGGCGTTGTATTTAATAGCTCACTTGGCAGGTTGAGTGCAATGAAGTGGAGGTCATGAGCCAAAATGACCTCAAAGGCCAGGCAGATGGTGGGATGAGTGTGGTACCCAGCAGAGGACTGTGACCAACCAGAGAGCAGCAGCCGTCGAGAGCTGTCAGCGGGCTCTGGCCGCAGCTGCCAGCGTGACATGTCTCTTTCCTACCAGCCTGGTCTTGGCGTTTTGTTGCACTGCTGGATATCTGCATTTCCTGTACTCAGTTTTTTTTTTTTTCGTTCAAGTTGTGGGAGTGAGGAAGAACCTGGGAGTTTCAGGTCTAGACCCACCAGTCTGCAACCTCTGGTCTCCATTTTAATTATTAACTAATGGTCTGGTGCAGTTTCAACGCCTGGTGCTCGTGTTGCACAGTTTTGATCTCAGCTGAGCATGGGCTGTGCAGTTCTTTCTAGGACAGTCATGAGACTTCTGTAGTGGGGGACAGGAGGATGGTTCCAAACAGGGGTCACTGGGTCAAAGGCAGCAAGGACCATCTCTCTCCTCCACTTCTCCTGGCCTTGCTTGCTGCCCTGATGGAAGAGACTCAGTGTTCTCCTCTGGCCAGTCTGGGCCAAGTCCCCAGAGAGGAAGGATGATGGAGGCTTATACTCAGTTGGAATGAGCCGGCTGGAATGAGTGGTCCAAGACCCAAGACTCTCCCTCTTCTGGTGTCCCAGTACTGCCACCAGGGTAGTGAGACACCAGGCTGCAGAGCCTCAGGTCCAGAGGATGGGTTTTGCCTGTTGTCTGGCCTTGCCCCTGCCCACCTCCAACCTTTAGGAGTCCTAGAACCTGACACTACGGTCTACAGTAGGAGGTATAGGGTGGGAGGTGGGAGCCCCACTTTATCTTTTTCTCTTTAGAAGCTTAGATAACTTCTGTTTGGGGTGGGATGGTGTTTGGTGAGCCAGATGTGAGTGGGGGAGGGAATAACAGAAAGGGAGTGGGTAGATGATTGGCATTTTGTGAACATGCCACTCCAATACCCCCACATGGAAAGACCCAAAGACATGGTGGTGTCCAAGCTGGGCCCAGCCTGACCATAAATCTGAGGGTTCTTGTGGGCAGATTTGTGTTCTCATCAATTGTAGACTTTGGATTATTCCTCCTTACTAACATCCCCCGGCCTCACCCAGCGGGCAATTAAGAATGTCATTGTGGCTGCTCCTCCACTGAGTTTCGAGGTGCTCAGTCTGTTTGTGTGAACCTGCCTGTGTGTGTGGTGGGGGGGCAGAGCAGTGTCTGTGTGGTCTATGGAAAGAAGTCAGAGCATAGAGACCAAGTTGACCAACATTTAAGATGGTGCTTAACTTTCCTCCCAGAAGGTGGCCAGACCCCCACCATCCATTCCTCAGGCCCCACTTCCCACATATACCCCCACACTGCCCCAGCTCCCACAGAACCAAACTGGAAAAACTCCCTTGACTGTCTCTCTTTGAATGTGGCTGAGAACAGTTCTGCTCTCCTGCCTTCTTGCAAGTTGGGAGTGAATCTCACGGCTGGCCCTCGTTTGTTGAGTCCAAGTCAGCTGGGTTTACTCGTGGGCTAAGAAACTGAGTACTTCCTGTTTAGTCTGCAGTAGAATGGAGAACATTCTAGACTAGACTAGACTAGATTAGACAGCATATGGCTGCATTTACCCATTCTAAGGGTTGTGGGATAGTAATATGCCATTGTCAGGTCCCAGCAAATCAGGGCTTCATAGAAGCCCCACATGGGACAGCCCCAGCAAAACAGATGTGAGGGAGATGAGGTCCTACATGACATCCTTGGTGCCTTGAGCTATGGACCTTTGGGCCTTTCTGGAGCTAGTGGTGCGCATACAACTCTGCCCAAGGAACAGTGTCCACAGGGCTCAGAGAAGCCCCATGTGCCTGAGCATGGGACCATTTGGAGAAAGGACTTCAAAACAACCCTGAGCTTTCCAAGCAGCTCTTACTTCTGAGGCCCCAGGGGCAGGTAGGTGTCCTCTAGAAGTTTCCAGCACCATGCTGTCACCCAGATTGTCCTGTATCACCCAGAAAAAGCTCCTGAGGCACCTGGGAGTCATTTCTCATTCTTAGGGAGAATCAGGCCACATGTGAAGAAACTCCTTAGGAAACCCCACAGAATCTAATACATAAGCCTCACATTTGTCTCTTAAGAGTTTTCATTTTGGATCTATTTTAAGTATATAAGTGGTGCTTAATACCAATGTCTGTCTGAGGTAACATTCTGACTCTATTTACTCCTGTGTGACAGGTGGCTACCGAATGGAGCCAAACATGGTGCTCAGCTTAAATCACAAAGTTTATATGACAACAGCCACCGATGCGTTTCTTGTTCTGTATAGCAAAATTTGACTCCTTACTATCATAACTTATTAAAGTGTCTGTGGTTTTGCAAATCATGACCGTGTTGGTTTGTTACCTTGACTGCACTCATTCCCACCATAAACTTGGGCAGGAGGGATGTTACATTGGTAAGCTGATCTTGGGAATAAGCCCTAGGCTCCTGGGGCAGGGGAATGTCTAGAAGCACTGGCTGTGGCTGGTCAAGTCAGCACCCCTCAGCAGAGAAGAAGCACCTTCTTGAACTTATCATGGAATACGACTTAGCCAGGAGCTCCCAACCCAACCCCCATCGTGACCCTCTCTCCTGTGACTAGACTTTCCAGGAGAAAATAATAGCCACTGAGCTAAAGGTGAATTCCGGAGAAATAAGAGACACTTTGTAGTATAAAATGAGAGACATACTTAAAAAATTTTTTTTTGAAAATTTTCTGGAATTCAGATTTAATTGGGGTTTTGCATGTGTATTTTCTAAATTTAGCCGGCCAACCTGTAAGCAGTACTGCACATGGAAAACATCATTCTCTCTCACCCGCTTGTGTGTTGGCCAGTGCTGGGGAGTTGGGTAGGGTGGGTGGTTGAGAGACAGACTCCTCTATCTACTTTTGTAAGAACTCTAGGTGGGGGGGGGGGGGCTATGAAATGAATATGTAGCTGTCAGCAGTTGGGTGCCACACACTGGGAGTGCCTCGTATTTCAAAAGCTTGCATTTGTTATTCTAATACTTTCTAGCTTCACAGTATCTTCTTGTATTATTAATCTGATAAATCTTAATAATTCCAGATTGCAGATTTTAGTTTTTATTTCTGCCACTGGTTTTTGTTTTGTTTAGACAGGGTTTCTCTTGTGTAGCTTTGGCTGTCCTGGAACTCACCCTGTAGACCAGGCTGGCTTCAAACTTACAAAGATCCACTTGCCCCTGCCTGCCAAGTGCTGGGATTAAAGGTGTGCACCACCGCTGTTGCTGAGCTTCTGCTACAGTTTTCTCCATTTCTCCGTCTTTTTGGGGAGGCACATATAGAAATGTCTAGTTGATACCGTCTTCTTGGTGACATCATCCAAAGATGAGGTGACCAGTTTTGCTTCTAGAGATGACTTGAGACTTCCCTTTGAAGGTAGAGGGCTGTGTGTCCTTTCTCAGGTAGGAAGTTACATAATGACACATCGATTCCCTTCCTTTTAGATTTACCATACCTACCCATTTTGTGTTAGCTGCGAACAGTTTGTAGCACTAGCTTTTTAAAGAGGATTTGTTTTATTTCTGTATGTGTGTGAACGCCGTATGTGTGAGGTTTCTCAGAGGTCAGAAGAGGACATTAGATACCCTAGAGGTACAGGTGGTTGTGAGCCACCTGGCATGGATGCTGGGAACCAAACTCTGGTCCTCTGGAAGAGCAGCAAGCCTGCTTAGCCATTGAGCCATCTCTCCAACCCTTGTTTCTTGACTAGCCCAGAGCTCACTATGTAGAATAAGCTTGTCTCCACCTGGACAGAAATCTGCCTGCTTCTACCTCCCAAGTGCTGGCATTATAGGAGTGTGCTCCCACACCCAGATCAACCTAACATTTTCCCATCGATATCCTTATCGACACCAAGGCCCCTTCTTCCCTCTTATGAACTCTTTGTGTTGACTTCTCCACTCTTTTTCCTCCTTTCTTGTTGTCCTTTTGGCTAGGCACTCCCCCGACTCCCACTGCCCATTTCTCCAGACACAGCTATGAGAGATTATTTAATCTCTAAGCATGTCTTTGCCGGATTGTGGTGACTGGGTTAATTGAACTGAGACGATGAGAAGACCCATCCTACAGGTAGCAGCATCATTGCTTGGGCTGGGATCCTGAACTGTAAGAAAAAAGAGAAAACAAGAGCAGAGCATTGACAATCATTGCTGCTTCCTGATAACAAGAGCAGAGCATTGACAATCATTGCTGCTTCCTGATTGTGGATGAGTGACCAGCTGCTTCAAGCTCCTGCCACCCTGACTTCCCAGCTGTGCTGGACTGTACCCTTGAACTGTCAGCCTGAATATACCCTTTCTCCATTAAGTTGTTACAGGAAGAGGAAACTAAGACACGGAGAAAACAGAAGAAAACTCTCCTTGTACAGGGAGGAGAAAAGTTAGCATTTTGAAATATGCACCGGCTTGCTCTCTGAAACAAAGGCTTGTCTCCAGATCAAGGTGCTATTTTAAACTGTTAAGCCAGGAAATGCTCACTAGACTGTTTCAGCTCCTTCCAGTCCCCTCTCTGCAGTCTATGGCCATGCTATCCTGAATGTGTCCAAGCCTTAAAGCCAAGCAGGGCCAGGCCTGGTTTGTGCTTAGATGGGAGAGGAGGGTAAGAAATGTTTCTGAAGTCAGAGTCCAGGACTCAGCAACTAGAAGTCTGAGATTTTACAGGAAGATTATCAGAGTCCAAAGACAGTGGGGATGTAAAACCCAAAACAAGAGAAAGGGGAGATAGAGAATAAATGGACACATCTTCTTAAACTGACAATGAAATATTTACCACGACAGACCACATTCTGAACCTCAAAACACATCCCCAAACAATACATAGGAATAATACAAATTCTTAGGCCCAAAACTGAACTAAATTAGAAATCAGCTGGGAATGTCTTCGGATACTGAGGTTGAAAAACGTACTTCTAAAACATGCATGGGTCAAAGAAGTCTCAGGAGAAATTAAGGTGGGCTTGGCTTTTGTTATTTTTCTTTTGTTTTCCCGAGAGGAGGTGGGGTTGGGGACACATGTGTATGTGTAAGCCACAACTGTATCTGGAGGCCAGAGGTCAGCCTCAGCTGTCAGTCCTCACCTTCCAATTTGTTTGCTGCTGCAGACCAGCTTAGCTAGCTTGGAAACATCTGGGATTCTCCACTGAGGACCAAAGACCAGTAGCTCTCCAGAATCCTCCAGGCCTCCAGCGTGAGACAACTGTTGCTGAACTACTCCAGTTCTGTCACATAAGCCAGTCTAATGAATTCTGTTGGTTCTGTACCTCTGGAGAACCCTATGCAAATGGAGTTCACAGCTAGGGTGAGATCTATGTGTGCATGGACCATGGTGACCTACAAATCTGTAGACCACTTCCTTTTTTTTTATTTTTTTCCTGAAGCACCCTATCCCAAGAGTCTCTGGTCCCCCTGATCTTCTGATTATAAACCCAAGGTTTTAGGGTTTCTTTTCTCTGCCTCATGCCCCGGGAATACATCCTCCTCCAAGCACAAGAGAAATAGTAAAAACAAGGCGATGAAGACCTTGCTGACCATTGTTGGCTCATGGTTCTTTTGGCCAGAGAGAAGGGTCAGTGCTCAAAGACGCAATTGGCCTGTTCGGCTACCACCATGCTCCACAGAAATGCCCAATGTGCCAGATGTTTTGTTTCAAATGTTTCCTTCTTTAATCTGCTGTCATTATTTTTCAGGGTATCCAAACAGCTGGCCTGGGTATTAGTTGCATTTGGTGGGAGAGAAGCTAGGGTGCACTTATTCCATTTAAAGGGGAGCCAAATCCACCATTTCTACTGATTACATACATAGCCATGGAGGATGGACTCCCAAACCAATTTCCCTGAGAGTAAAAGGGAAGATTCTCAACAGAAACCAAGAATTCGTCACTTTATACCATCATTTTTTGCCTCAATTTTTATTAAATTTAAACATACATACAGACAAGCTTAAAGGTTGACCAAAGAGAATCTCTGTCCACTACAAAGATTCAACAATCACTGATCAATTCTACAGTTTCCATTTAAAATATCCTGCAGACATTCTGACTTGTCAACGTAAAACTTTTGCATGCATATTAGAGGGAAAATATAAACTCAATACCTTACTATTCTAAGAAAAGAAAGCATACCACATTATCTAATACCTATTCTTATCTTTGAATATCCCTAAATATCCCCAAAATGTCTTTAGGGGTTTGTTTTTGTTGTTTATTTATTTATTTTTCTAAATTTCTTAATAAAGGATCACACTTTGTGTGGGGCTGTCTCAGTTGTCTTCTAAAAAGCCTACCTCTTGTTCTAACATTTTGGCTGTTTGAAAAATACAGCTTACTGATCATTTCCAATGTCTCAATCTCTAGATTTGTCTGTTACTGTATAATCTAACTTGTTATTCTCAATTCTTTGTAAGCAGGAAGATAAGACAAGAGATTCCCATACACTGTCTATGTTTGGCAGTGTATCATAAATAATAAAATATGCTTCTCTGGCCTCGGCAGAAGCCACAATGGCTGCTGCTCATGAGGAAACTCTGCCTGCCAGATCTCAACATGAAAGCAGGTGCTTCTTTTGCAATTCATAGCTCTACTCTTTTCAGATTATGTACTGTTCCTTTTTTTTTCATGTAGTAGGCTTTACCATCAACTTTTTGTCAGATTTAATGAAAATGACAGTTATTAAAGGGTTTTTCTGTTGCTTTGTATATATTTAAAAAGCTTTTCTCCCATAACTTTTGAAAATATTACACCCAATCCTGTCATGAGTATTTTTGATGTTTAAAGTGTCTTAGGTTTAGCCAAAGGATGCAGCTTCTAGTTAGTCCCTTTCTCTACCTTTGTTATATCAACAATCCTAAAATGATGTCTTATAAGAATATACTCTAGGTGCACTTATATTACTCCCTGCTCCAAACATGCTGTCAGTCATTTCTTCAAAGAGTCCTGAATCCTTCTGAAGGCAAATGGCAATTGCAAACCAAAAAGTGGGCACTGAGCATGGTCATGGCCAGTAGGTACAGTAAGAAATTCTGAGGTTCATTTGAATCCTTATTTTTCTAGCAATTCCACTTATATACATAAAACTACTCTGATGAGCCAAAAGAAGTCAGTTTAAAAATATAGTATGCTGAATATCTGCTTGATTCTAATTCTTTTCTCAGACAGAAGGGTCTAATTAATGATCTTGGAGTAATTTCTAAAAATGACAAACCAATGGGTTAATCAAAGAATAAAAGAAACTAGGAGTAGGGGAGATTTAAAATATTAGGGTGATAAATAGATCATTTAATATGAAATATTCTCTGTAACTTTATACTAAATCCTAAGGGCTGGAGATACAGCTCAGTGGCAGAACATCTCCTGAGCACTTACAAGGCCCTGGATTCAGTCGTCAGCACTTCAAACAAAACAAAACAAACAAAAAAAAAGCACTAAAAGTTGTATAATAAAAAGGGAGCCTTACCTAAGAAGTGGTGGCACATGCATTTAATTCCAGCACTCAGGAGGCAAAGGCAGGTGGATCTCAGTGAGTTTGAGGCCAACCTGGTCTACAAAGTGAGTCCATAACAGCCAGGGCTAAAACCCTGTCTTGAAAAAAACAAACCGAACAAAACATAGAAACAAATAAACAAACAAAAGGCAGCCATACATGGAACATAGCGGTTTCTCCACCTGGACCTTCGATGGCTTTGAGAGTTTAAACTAAAGGTAACTGATTACATTATTAGCAATAATATTTGAACAGGTTAACAAAACAGTGTTCTTGAGCCTTGAGGTCAGAAATGAACCTGTAACTACCATAGATTAGTAGAGCTGAAGACCCTGTTTCTTGAAAGGTTATAAATTAAAATCCCTTGGGTCCTAAACTGTGAACAGGCTCATAGCAAGAGCCTCTATCAGCACTGGCCTTCTACAACACTAATGTGCTGTTGGGATGACAGCTGTCCACCTACATCTGTTCAGGTCAACTTCTACAGTCCTGTGAGACTATTCAGCTACACAGAACCAGACCCCACTACAAATACAGGAGCGCAAAAGAAAGTTTCCCCGGGAGTAAAATTTAATTTGAAAAAGTAAGTTCTAAATTAGTAAACTGAGTCTTTTTAATCATTAAAAACTATGGAGGAAAAAAAAGTCCCTAAACTCTTTGTATGTATGTATACACATTGGCACACTTATATACACATGTATATGAGTATGTGCATGCAGTCATTTGCCTATGAAGATGTTTTGGTCAAAGACAGACAACAGATAACACAGTGGTCTTATTAGACTGGTCTGGAAAATTCCTACTTGCCTAATGACATCAGAGCTGTCAAGACTTGTAACTATTGTAATACCTTAGGCACAATGCACTCCTCATTTGTGCTGGCAGCCAAATGACATCACAGCACACACAATTATCTACAGTCCATGACACATGGTGATGGTGACAAACTACATTGCCAGTTTATTCATTTACTATACTCTGCTTTCATCCTTAGAGCATACACATTCTGCTAATACAATTTACACCAAGCATGAAAATGAGCCTGCAATCCCAAGACACGGGAGGCTGGTGCAGGAAGACTATAAGTTCAAAGCTAGTGTGGACTACATAATGAGTTCAAGGCTATCCTAGGCTACATAGTGAGACTCTATCTAAAATACACAAGCAAACCAATGAAAAACATTACTATATAAAAGTATGGATATATGCATGCATAAAAATTAGTGAATTTGGAGGAGAGTGGGGAGGAGTGTATAGGAGTATTTGGAGACAGAAAGGGAAGAGAGAAATGTTGTGATTAGACTACCACCTCAATCTTTTTAAAAAAGAAGTATGGTATGTTGATCACCTCAGGAGATCACATTGATTGGCTGACCCAGCCCACCTAGGTTTGTGCAAGTGCAATGATGTTCTTATAAA